>NW_026871762.1:637648-955222 GCF_028564815.1 Eubalaena glacialis | reverse complement strand
TTGCCTTCCCTCAATATATTTGTGGACGAGAGTTCTCATTTATAACTCTGCACGTTTGTGAATTGCAGTGCCCCTGAGCTCAATTAGTCTCCTCGCTTTTTTGGGAGCTTGCCACAAAAGCGCAGGATTGCTTCAGGCCCTATTTTGGTTTTGGGGGGCAGGCTGAGCCTGTGGTTCATTCTTCTTCCTGATGGGAAAATGGAGTGACCTGTGCCTGTCCCAACACCTAGGGCTAGTCTCTCGTTGGTTCCCCGTCTTCCCGTTCATCCTCAGGACAAATTGCAACCTGGACGAAACAGGAGGTTAAAGGTGCTTATTCTCCATGTAGGGAGATGGTTAGTCAAGCGGCTGGAATGGCGAACCCGAGCACAAGGAGAGGAGAAATGAGGTGCGTTTTAGAAACCTTTCCCGATCTCACGGCATACCATCTTCTGGGTTTCCCATGCATGTTTTGATGTAGGAAGATGCCCTTGTACCTGGAGATTTGAGACCCATGGGGTGTGTTCCCCGCAGTGTTACTTTAAATTATCTGCGTTTGCTCACCCAACCTCACCAATCCTCTCAGCCCCAAGAGTGTCCAGCCTTATATCTCATCCAGCTGTGGGTCTAGATATGGTCAATCCAGGTTGCATCAGAGACCCTGAACGGATTTTGTAAGAATTTCTCTCTCTTTCACTGTCTTTGCTTTGTGGCTTTTTTAAAGTAATGTATGTTTAGAATGGGGTTTGGGCGCTTTTCCCTGCTGTGTTTATGCCGCTTTACACCCTCTTGATTCACTTGCAGAGAGATATCAATACATAGGTTTTCAGATTCATACTAGTCAGATATATTCTTGTGCAGTGACTAGGGGGTGTTGAGTCCAGTACACTGAGCAGGGAGTAGGCCTTGTCTATTACATATTTGGTTTATGGAGCGGTGTCTGAGCTAATTTCAAACACTTGTTTTATGCATCACCCCACCTCACCTTTCCCGTTAAGCAGCCATAGTGTGTCTTCTAAAGGTGTGACTCTGTTCTGTTTTGTAATTCAGTTCAAGTGTAGCGATTTTGACATTCCCTCTAGAAGCGATATCTTAGGATAAGGGCCTTTTTCTGTGTGACTTATTTCACTTAGAATCATCGTACCTAAATCCACTCATCATGCTGCTAACTAGTCTTATGTCATTGATTTCATGGCTGAGTGATATTCCATTGTGCCAAGTACCACCATTTCTTTATCCATTTTTCTCTTTCCTGGGATATTGAAGGTGTACCGAAGCGGAGGTTCTTGGCAACAGAGCAGCCGTAAAGTTTGGGGTGCCTGTGTCTTGGTGACTTTAATTTTCCCAATTTATACGCCCATGAGTGGAAGTGCCCTATGCTCTCTACGCTGTGTTTATTACTTGTTTCAGGACACACCGTACTCTTCTCCAGAGTGCCTGTTGGCAATTTACATCCCGCCCATCAGCGTAGCAAGGCTCCCATGTCTCCATGGCCTGTCCTGCTTTTCTGGTTTTTACATTTTGTTCAGCATGGCCCTTTTGACCGAGGGCAAGCGAGACTTCTTTGTAGCGCTGATTTGCCCTTCCGGCTTGCTTGGTTGGCCAAAAAGGGCGTATGCGTTTTTTCCTGAATATATTCAGGAAAAAACGCATACGCCCTTTTTGGCCAAGGGCATCATTGTCAACGTTTTGCCGCTTTTCATGTGCTTTAAAGGCGAGTCGAATCTACCTCCTGAAATCTGTTTCCTGCAAATCTGCCTTGCTTTCAAATCCTCTTCGTTGCCTTCCCTCAATATATTTGTGGACGAGAGTTCTCATTTATAACTCTGCACGTTTGTGAATTGCAGTGCCCCTGAGCTCCATTTGTCTCCTCGCTTTCTTGGGAGCTGGCCGCAAAAGCGCAGGATTGCTTCAGGCCCTATTTTGGTTCTGGGGGGCAGGCTGAGCCTGTGGTTCATTCTTCTTCCTGATGGGAAAATGGAGTGACCTGTGCCTGTCCCAACACCTAGGGCTAGTCTCTCGTTGGTCCCCCGTCTTCCCGTTCATCCTCAGGACAAATTGCAACCTGGTCGAAACAGGAAGTTAAAGGTGCTGATTCTCCAAGTAGGGAGATGGTTAGTCAAGCGGCTGGAATGGCGAACCCGAGCACAAGGAGAGGAGAAATGAGGTGCGTTTTAGAAACCTTTCCCGATCTCACGGCATACCATCTTCTGGGTTTCCCATGCATGTTTTGATGTAGGAAGATGCCCTTGTACCTGGAGATTTGAGACCCATGGGGTGGGTACCCCGCGGTATTACTTTAAAGTATCTGCGTTTGCTCACCCAACCTCACCAATCCTCTCAGCCCCAAGAGTGTCCAGCCTTATGTCTCATCCAGCTGTGGGTCTAGATATCGTCAATCCAGGTTGCATCAGAGACCCTGAACGGATTTTGTAAGAATTTCTCTCTCTTTCACTGTCTTTGCTTTGTGGGTTTTTTAAAGTAATGTATGTTTAGAATGGGGTTTGGCTGCTTTTCCCTGCTGTGTTTATGCCGCTTTACACCCTCTTGATTCACTTGCAGAGAGATATCAATACATAGGTTTTCAGATTCATACTAGTCAGATATATTCTTGTGCGGTGACTAGGGGGTGTTGAGTCCAGTACACTGAGCAGGGAGTAGGCCTTGTCTATTACATATTTGGCTTATGGAGCGGTGTCTGAGCTAATTTCAAACCCTTGTTTTATGCATCACCCCACCTCACCTTTCCCGTTAAGCAGCCATAGTGTGTCTTCTAAAGGTGTGACTCTGTTCTCTTTTGTAATTCAGTTCAAGTGTAGCGATTTTGACATTCCCTCTATAAGCGATATCTTAGGATAAGTGTCTTTTTCTGTGTGACTTATTTCACTTAGAATCATCGTACCTAAATCCACTCATCATGCTGCTAACTAGCCTTATGACATTGATTTCATGGCTGAGTGATATTCCATTGTGCCAAGTACCACCATTTCTTTATCCATTTTTCTCTTTCCTGGGATATTGAAGGTGTACCGAGCGGAGGTTCTTGGCAACAGAGCAGCCGTAAAGTTTGGGGTGCCTGTGTCTTGTTGACTTTTAGTTTTCCCAATTTATACGCCCATGAGTGGAAGTGCCCTATGCTCTCTATGCTGTGTTTATTACTTGTTTCAGGACACACCGTACTCTTCTCCAGAGTGCCTGTTGGCAATTTACATCCCGCCCATCAGCGTAGCAAGGCTCCCATGTCTCCATGGCCTGTCCTGCTTTTCTGGTTTTTACATTTTGTTCAGCATGGCCCTTTTGACCGAGGGAAAGCGAGACTTCTTTGTAGCGCTGATTTGCCCTTCCGGCTTGCTTGGTTGGCCAAAAAGGGCGTATGCGTTTTTTCCTGAATATATTCAGGAAAAAACGCATACGCCCTTTTTGGCCAAGGGCATCATTGTCAACGTTTTGTCGCTTTTCATGTGCTTTAAAGGCGAGTCGAATCTACCTCCTGAAATCTGTTTCCTGCAAATCTGCCTTGCTTTCAAATCCTCTTCTTTGCCTTCCCTCAATATATTTGTGCACGAGAGTTCTCATTTATAACTCTGCACGTTTGTGAATTGCAGTGCCCCTGAGCTCCATTTGTCTCCTTGCTTTTTTGGGAGCTGGCCGCAAAAGCGCAGGATTGCTTCAGGCCCTATGTTGGTTCTGGGGGGCAGGCTGAGCCTGTGGTTCATTCTTCTTCCTGATGGGAAAATGGAGTGACCTGTGCCTGTCCCAACAGCGAGGGCTAGTCTCTCGTTGGTTCCCCGTCTTCCCGTTCATCCTCAGGACAAATTGCAACCTGGACGAAACAGGAGGTTAAAGGTGCTGATTCTCCAAGTAGGGAGATGGTTAGTCAAGCGGCTGGAATGGCGAACCCGAGCACAAGGAGAGGAGAAATGAGGTGCGTTTTAGAAACCTTTCCCGATCTCATGGCATACCATCTTCTGGGTTTCCCATGCATGTTTTGATGTAGGAAGATGCCCTTGTACCTGGAGATTTGAGACCCATGGGGTGGGTACCCCGCGGTATTACTTTAAAGTATCTGTATTTGCTCACCCAACCTCACCAATCCTCTCAGCCCCAAGAGTGTCCAGCCTTATGTCTCATCCAGCTGTGGGTCTAGATATGGTCAATCCAGGTTGCATCAGAGACCCTGAACGGATTTTGTAAGAATTTCTCTCTCTTTCACTGTCTTTGCTTTGTGGCTTTTTTAAAGTAATGTATGTTTAGAATGGGGTTTGGCTGCTTTTCCCTGCTGTGTTTATGCCGCTTTACACCCTCTTGATTCACTTGCAGAGAGATATCGATACATAGGTTTTCAGATTCATACTAGTCAGATATATTCTTGTGCGGTGACTAGGGGGTGTTGAGTGCAGTTCACTGAGCAGGGAGTAGGCCTTGTCTAGTACATATTTGGCTTATGGAGCGGTGTCTGAGCTAATTTCAAACCCTTGTTTTATGCATCACCCCACCTCAACTTTCCAGTTAAGCAGACATAGTGTGTCTTCTAAAGGTGTGACTCTGTTCTGTTTGGTAATTCAGTTCAAGTGTAGCGATTTTGACATTCCCTCTATAAGCGATATCTTAGGATAAGTGCCTTTTTCTGTGTGACTTATTTCACTTAGAATCATCGTACCTAAATCCACTCATCATGCTGCTTACTAGCCTTATGACATTGATTTCATGGCTGAGTGATATTGCATTGTGCCAAGTACCACCATTTGTTTATCCATTTTTCTCTTTCCTGGGATATTGAAGGTGTACCGAAGCGGAGGTTCTTGGCAACAGAGCAGCCGTAAACTTTAGGGTGCCTGTGTCTTGTTGATTTTTAGTTTTCCCAATTTATACGCCCATGAGTGGAAGTGCCCTATGCTCTCTACGCTGTGTTTATTATTTGTTTCAGGACACACCGTACTCTTCTCCAGAGTGCCTGTTGGCAATTTACATCCTGCCCATCAGCGTAGCAAGGCTCCCATTACTCCATGGCCTGTCCAGCTTTTCTGCTTTTTACACTTTGTTCAGCATGGCCTTTTGACCGAGGGCAAGCGAGACTTCTTTGTAGCGCTGATTTGCCCTTCCGGCTTGCTTGGTTGGCCAAAAAGGGCGTATGCGTTTTTTCCTGAATATATTCAGGAAAAAACGCATACGCCCTTTTTGGCCAAGGGCATCATTGTCAACGTTTTGCCACTTTTCATGTGCTTTAAAGGCGAGTCGAATCTACCTCCTGAAATCTGTTTCCTGCAAATCTGCCTTGCTTTCAAATCCTCTTCGTTGCCTTCCCTCAATATATTTGTGGACGAGAGTTCTCATTTATAACTCTGCACGTTTGTGAATTGCAGTGCCCCTGAGCTCAATTAGTCTCCTCGCTTTTTTGGGAGCTTGCCACAAAAGCGCAGGATTGCTTCAGGCCCTATTTTGGTTTTGGGGGGCAGGCTGAGCCTGTGGTTCATTCTTCTTCCTGATGGGAAAATGGAGTGACCTGTGCCTGTCCCAACACCTAGGGCTAGTCTCTCGTTGGTTCCCCGTCTTCTCGTTCATCCTCAGGACAAATTGCAACCTGGACGAAACAGGAGGTTAAAGGTGCTTATTCTCCATGTAGGGAGATGGTTAGTCAAGCGGCTGGAATGGCGAACCCGAGCACAAGGAGAGGAGAAATGAGGTGCGTTTTAGAAACCTTTCCCGATCTCACGGCATACCATCTTCTGGGTTTCCCATGCATGTTTTGATGTAGGAAGATGCCCTTGTACCTGGAGATTTGAGACCCATGGGGTGTGTTCCCCGCAGTGTTACTTTAAATTATCTGCGTTTGCTCACCCAACCTCACCAATCCTCTCAGCCCCAAGAGTGTCCAGCCTTATATCTCATCCAGCTGTGGGTCTAGATATGGTCAATCCAGGTTGCATCAGAGACCCTGAACGGATTTTGTAAGAATTTCTCTCTCTTTCACTGTCTTTGCTTTGTGGCTTTTTTAAAGTAATGTATGTTTAGAATGGGGTTTGGGCGCTTTTCCCTGCTGTGTTTATGCCGCTTTACACCCTCTTGATTCACTTGCAGAGAGATATCAATACATAGGTTTTCAGATTCATACTAGTCAGATATATTCTTGTGCAGTGACTAGGGGGTGTTGAGTCCAGATCAGTGAGCAGGGAGTAGGCCTTGTTTATTACATATTTGGCTTATGGAGCGGTGTCTGAGCTAATTTCAAACCCTTGTTTTATGCATCACCCCACCTCACCTTTCCCGTTAAGCAGCCATAGTGTGTCTTCTAAAGGTGTGACTCTGTTCTGTTTTGTAATTCAGTTCAAGTGTAGCGATTTTGACATTCCCTCTATAAGCGATATCTTAGGATAAGTGCCTTTTTCTGTGTGACTATTTCACTTAGAATCATCGTACCTAAATCCACTCATCATGCTGCTAACTAGCCTTATGACATTGATTTCATGGCTGAGTGATATTGCATTGTGCCAAGTACCACCATTTCTTTATCCATTTTTCTCTTTCCTGGGATATTGAAGGTGTACCGAAGCGGAGGTTCTTGGCTACAGAGCAGCCGTAAAGTTTGGGGTGCCTGTGTCTTGTTGATTTTTAGTTTTCCCAATTTATACGCCCATGAGTGGAAGTGCCCTATGCTCTCAACGCTGTGTTTATTACTTGTTTCAGGACACACCGTACTCTTCTCCAGAGTGCCTGTTGGCAATTTACATCCCACCCATCAGCGTAGCAAGGCTCCCATGTCTCCATGGCCTGTCCTGCTATTCTGGTTTTTACAGTTTGTTCAGCATGGCCCTTTTGACCGAGGGCAAGCGAGACTTCTTTGTAGCGCTGATTTGCCCTTCCGGCTTGCTTGGTTGGCCAAAAAGGGCGTATGCGTTTTTTCCTGAATATATTCAGGAAAAAGCGCATACGCCCTTTTTGGCCAAGGGCATCATTGTCAACATTTTGCCGCTTTTCATGTGCTTTAAAGGCGAGTCGAATCTACCTCCTGAAATCTGTTTCCTGCAAATCTGCCTTGCTTTCAAATCCTCTTCGTTGCCTTCCCTCAATATATTTGTGGACGAGAGTTCTCATTTATAACTCTGCACGTTTGTGAATTGCAGTGCCCCTGAGCTCCATTTGTCTCCTCGCTTTTTTGGGAGATGGCCGCAAAAGCGCAGGATTGCTTCAGGCCCTATTTTGGTTCTGGGGGGCAGGCTGAGCCTGTGGTTCATTCTTCTTCCTGATGGGAAAATGGAGTGACCTGTGCCTGTCCCAACACCTAGGGCTAGTCTCTCGTTGGTCCCCCGTCTTCCCGTTCATCCTCAGGACAAATTGCAACCTGGACGAAACAGGAGGTTAAAGGTGCTGATTCTCCAAGTAGGGAGATGGTTAGTCAAGCAGCTGGAATGGCGAACCCGAGCACAAGGAGAGGAGAAATGAGGTGCGTTTTAGAAACCTTTCCCGATCTCACGGCATACCATCTTCTGGGTTTCCCATGCATGTTTTGATGTAGGAAGATGCCCTTGTACCTGGAGATTTGAGACCCATGGGGTGGGTACCCCGCGGTATTACTTTAAAGTATCTGCATTTGCTCACCCAACCTCACCAATCCTCTCAGCCCCAAGAGTGTCCAGCCTTATATCTCATCCAGCTGTGGGTCTAGATATGGTCAATCCAGGTTGCATCAGAGACCCTGAACGGATTTTGTAAGAATTTCTCTCTCTTTCACTGTCTTTGCTTTGTGGGTTTTTTAAAGTAATGTATGTTTAGAATGGGGTTTGGCTGCTTTTCCCTGCTGTGTTTATGCCGCTTTACACCCTCTTGATTCACTTGCAGAGAGATATCAATACATAGGTTTTCAGATTCACACTAGTCAGATATATTCTTGTGCAGTGACTAGGGGGTGTTGAGTCCAGTACACTGAGCAGGGAGTAGGCCTTGTCTATTACATATTTGGTTTATGGAGCGGTGTCTGAGCTAATTTCAAACACTTGTTTTATGCATCACCCCACCTCACCTTTCCCGTTAAGCAGCCATAGTGTGTCTTCTAAAGGTGTGACTCTGTTCTGTTTTGTAATTCAGTTCAAGTGTAGCGATTTTGACATTCCCTCTAGAAGCGATATCTTAGGATAAGGGCCTTTTTCTGTGTGACTTATTTCACTTAGAATCATCGTACCTAAATCCACTCATCATGCTGCTAACTAGCCTTATGTCATTGATTTCATGGCTGAGTGATATTCCATTGTGCCAAGTACCACCATTTCTTTATCCATTTTTCTCTTTCCTGGGATATTGAAGGTGTACCGAAGCGGAGGTTCTTGGCAACAGAGCAGCCGTAAAGTTTGGGGTGCCTGTGTCTTGTTGACTTTAATTTTCCCAATTTATACGCCCATGAGTGGAAGTGCCCTATGCTCTCTACGCTGTGTTTATTACTTGTTTCAGGACACACCGTACTCTTCTCCAGAGTGCCTGTTGGCAATTTACATCCCGCCCATCAGCGTAGCAAGGCTCCCATGTCTCCATGGCCTGTCCTGCTTTTCTGGTTTTTACATTTTGTTCAGCATGGCCCTTTTGACCGAGGGCAAGCGAGACTTCTTTGTAGCGCTGATTTGCCCTTCCGGCTTGCTTGGTTGGCCAAAAAGGGCGTATGCGTTTTTTCCTGAATATATTCAGGAAAAAACGCATACGCCCTTTTTGGCCAAGGGCATCATTGTCAACGTTTTGCCGCTTTTCATGTGCTTTAAAGGCGAGTCGAATCTACCTCCTGAAATCTGTTTCCTGCAAATCTGCCTTGCTTTCAAATCCTCTTCGTTGCCTTCCCTCAATATATTTGTGGACGAGAGTTCTCATTTATAACTCTGCACGTTTGTGAATTGCAGTGCCCCTGAGCTCCATTTGTCTCCTCGCTTTCTTGGGAGCTGGCCGCAAAAGCGCAGGATTGCTTCAGGCCCTATTTTGGTTCTGGGGGGCAGGCTGAGCCTGTGGTTCATTCTTCTTCCTGATGGGAAAATGGAGTGACCTGTGCCTGTCCCAACACCTAGGGCTAGTCTCTCGTTGGTCCCCCGTCTTCCCGTTCATCCTCAGGACAAATTGCAACCTGGACGAAACAGGAGGTTAAAGGTGCTGATTCTCCAAGTAGGGAGATGGTTAGTCAAGCGGCTGGAATGGCGAACCCGAGCACAAGGAGAGGAGAAATGAGGTGCGTTTTAGAAACCTTTCCCGATCTCACGGCATACCATCTTCTGGGTTTCCCATGCATGTTTTGATGTAGGAAGATGCCCTTGTACCTGGAGATTTGAGACCCATGGGGTGGGTACCCCGCGGTATTACTTTAAAGTATCTGCGTTTGCTCACCCAACCTCACCAATCCTCTCAGCCCCAAGAGTGTCCAGCCTTATGTCTCATCCAGCTGTGGGTCTAGATATCGTCAATCCAGGTTGCATCAGAGACCCTGAACGGATTTTGTAAGAATTTCTCTCTCTTTCACTGTCTTTGCTTTGTGGGTTTTTTAAAGTAATGTATGTTTAGAATGGGGTTTGGCTGCTTTTCCCTGCTGTGTTTATGCCGCTTTACACCCTCTTGATTCACTTGCAGAGAGATATCAATACATAGGTTTTCAGATTCATACTAGTCAGATATATTCTTGTGCGGTGACTAGGGGGTGTTGAGTCCAGTACACTGAGCAGGGAGTAGGCCTTGTCTATTACATATTTGGCTTATGGAGCGGTGTCTGAGCTAATTTCAAACCCTTGTTTTATGCATCACCCCACCTCACCTTTCCCGTTAAGCAGCCATAGTGTGTCTTCTAAAGGTGTGACTCTGTTCTCTTTTGTAATTCAGTTCAAGTGTAGCGATTTTGACATTCCCTCTATAAGCGATATCTTAGGATAAGTGTCTTTTTCTGTGTGACTTATTTCACTTAGAATCATCGTACCTAAATCCACTCATCATGCTGCTAACTAGCCTTATGACATTGATTTCATGGCTGAGTGATATTCCATTGTGCCAAGTACCACCATTTCTTTATCCATTTTTCTCTTTCCTGGGATATTGAAGGTGTACCGAGCGGAGGTTCTTGGCAACAGAGCAGCCGTAAAGTTTGGGGTGCCTGTGTCTTGTTGACTTTTAGTTTTCCCAATTTATACGCCCATGAGTGGAAGTGCCCTATGCTCTCTACGCTGTGTTTATTACTTGTTTCAGGACACACCGTACTCTTCTCCAGAGTGCCTGTTGGCAATTTACATCCCGCCCATCAGCGTAGCAAGGCTCCCATGTCTCCATGGCCTGTCCTGCTTTTCTGGTTTTTACATTTTGTTCAGCATGGCCCTTTTGACCGAGGGAAAGCGAGACTTCTTTGTAGCGCTGATTTGCCCTTCCGGCTTGCTTGGTTGGCCAAAAAGGGCGTATGCGTTTTTTCCTGAATATATTCAGGAAAAAACGCATACGCCCTTTTTGGCCAAGGGCATCATTGTCAACGTTTTGTCGCTTTTCATGTGCTTTAAAGGCGAGTCGAATCTACCTCCTGAAATCTGTTTCCTGCAAATCTGCCTTGCTTTCAAATCCTCTTCTTTGCCTTCCCTCAATATATTTGTGCACGAGAGTTCTCATTTATAACTCTGCACGTTTGTGAATTGCAGTGCCCCTGAGCTCCATTTGTCTCCTCGCTTTCTTGGGAGCTGGCCGCAAAAGCGCAGGATTGCTTCAGGCCCTATTTTGGTTCTGGGGGGCAGGCTGAGCCTGTGGTTCATTCTTCTTCCTGATGGGAAAATGGAGTGACCTGTGCCTGTCCCAACAGCGAGGGCTAGTCTCTCGTTGGTTCCCCGTCTTCCCGTTCATCCTCAGGACAAATTGCAACCTGGACGAAACAGGAGGTTAAAGGTGCTGATTCTCCAAGTAGGGAGATGGTTAGTCAAGCGGCTGGAATGGCGAACCCGAGCACAAGGAGAGGAGAAATGAGGTGCGTTTTAGAAACCTTTCCCGATCTCACGGCATACCATCCTCTGGGTTTCCCATGCATGTTTTGATGTAGGAAGATGCCCTTGTACCTGGAGATTTGAGACCCATGGGGTGTGTACCCCGCGGTGTTACTTTAAAGTATCTGGGTTTGCTCACCCAACCTCACCAATCCTCTCAGCCCCAAGAGTGTCCAGCCTTATGTCTCATCCAGCTGTGGGTCTAGATATGGTCAATCCAGGTTGCATCATAGACCCTGAATGGATTTTGTAAGAATTTCTCTCACTTTCACTCTCTTTGTTTTGTGGGTTTTTTAAAGTAATTTATGTTTAGAATGGGGTTTGGCTGCTTTTCCCTGCTGTGTTTATGCCGCTTAACACCCTCTTGATTCACTTGCAGAGAGATATCGATACATAGGTTTTCAGATTCATACTAATCAGATATAATCTTGTGCGGTGACTAGGGGGTGTTGAGTCCAGTTCACTGAGCAGGGAGTAGGCCTTGTCTATTACATATTTGGCTTATGGAGCGGTGTCTGAGCTAATTTGAAACCCTTGTTTTATGCATCACCCCACCTCACCTTTCCCGTTAAGCAGCCATAGTGTGTCTTCTAAAGGTGTGACTCTGTTCTGTTTTGTAATTCAGTTCAAGTGTAGCGATTTTGACATTCCCTCTAGAAGCGATATCTTAGGATAAGGGCCTTTTTCTGTGTGACTTATTTCACTTAGAATCATCGTACCTAAATCCACTCATCATGCTGCTAACTAGCCTTATGTCATTGATTTCATGGCTGAGTGATATTCCATTGTGCCAAGTACCACCATTTCTTTATCCATTTTTCTCTTTCCTGGGATATTGAAGGTGTACCGAAGCGGAGGTTCTTGGCAACAGAGCAGCCGTAAAGTTTGGGGTGCCTGTGTCTTGTTGACTTTAATTTTCCCAATTTATACGCCCATGAGTGGAAGTGCCCTATGCTCTCTACGCTGTGTTTATTACTTGTTTCAGGACACACCGTACTCTTCTCCAGAGTGCCTGTTGGCAATTTACATCCCGCCCATCAGCGTAGCAAGGCTCCCATGTCTCCATGGCCTGTCCTGCTTTTCTGGTTTTTACATTTTGTTCAGCATGGCCCTTTTGACCGAGGGCAAGCGAGACTTCTTTGTAGCGCTGATTTGCCCTTCCGGCTTGCTTGGTTTGCCAAAAAGGGCGTATGCGTTTTTTCCTGAATATATTCAGGAAAAAACGCATACGCCCTTTTTGGCCAAGGGCATCATTGTCAACGTTTTGCCGCTTTTCATGTGCTTTAAAGGCGAGTCGAATCTACCTCCTGAAATCTGTTTCCTGCAAATCTGCCTTGCTTTCAAATCCTCTTCGTTGCCTTCCCTCAATATATTTGTGGACGAGAGTTCTCATTTATAACTCTGCACGTTTGTGAATTGCAGTGCCCCTGAGCTCCATTTGTCTCCTCGCTTTCTTGGGAGCTGGCCGCAAAAGCGCAGGATTGCTTCAGGCCCTATTTTGGTTCTGGGGGGCAGGCTGAGCCTGTGGTTCATTCTTCTTCCTGATGGGAAAATGGAGTGACCTGTGCCTGTCCCAACACCTAGGGCTAGTCTCTCGTTGGTCCCCCGTCTTCCCGTTCATCCTCAGGACAAATTGCAACCTGGACGAAACAGGAGGTTAAAGGTGCTGATTCTCCAAGTAGGGAGATGGTTAGTCAAGCGGCTGGAATGGCGAACCCGAGCACAAGGAGAGGAGAAATGAGGTGCGTTTTAGAAACCTTTCCCGATCTCACGGCATACCATCTTCTGGGTTTCCCATGCATGTTTTGATGTAGGAAGATGCCCTTGTACCTGGAGATTTGAGACCCATGGGGTGGGTACCCCGCGGTATTACTTTAAAGTATCTGCGTTTGCTCACCCAACCTCACCAATCCTCTCAGCCCCAAGAGTGTCCAGCCTTATGTCTCATCCAGCTGTGGGTCTAGATATCGTCAATCCAGGTTGCATCAGAGACCCTGAAAGGATTTTGTAAGAATTTCTCTCTCTTTCACTGTCTTTGCTTTGTGGGTTTTTTAAAGTAATGTATGTTTAGAATGGGGTTTGGCTGCTTTTCCCTGCTGTGTTTATGCCGCTTTACACCCTCTTGATTCACTTGCAGAGAGATATCAATACATAGGTTTTCAGATTCATACTAGTCAGATATATTCTTGTGCGGTGACTAGGGGGTGTTGAGTCCAGTACACTGAGCAGGGAGTAGGCCTTGTCTATTACATATTTGGCTTATGGAGCGGTGTCTGAGCTAATTTCAAACCCTTGTTTTATGCATCACCCCACCTCACCTTTCCCGTTAAGCAGCCATAGTGTGTCTTCTAAAGGTGTGACTCTGTTCTCTTTTGTAATTCAGTTCAAGTGTAGCGATTTTGACATTCCCTCTATAAGCGATATCTTAGGATAAGTGTCTTTTTCTGTGTGACTTATTTCACTTAGAATCATCGTACCTAAATCCACTCATCATGCTGCTAACTAGCCTTATGACATTGATTTCATGGCTGAGTGATATTCCATTGTGCCAAGTACCACCATTTCTTTATCCATTTTTCTCTTTCCTGGGATATTGAAGGTGTACCGAGCGGAGGTTCTTGGCAACAGAGCAGCCGTAAAGTTTGGGGTGCCTGTGTCTTGTTGACTTTTAGTTTTCCCAATTTATACGCCCATGAGTGGAAGTGCCCTATGCTCTCTACGCTGTGTTTATTACTTGTTTCAGGACACACCGTACTCTTCTCCAGAGTGCCTGTTGGCAATTTACATCCCGCCCATCAGCGTAGCAAGGCTCCCATGTCTCCATGGCCTGTCCTGCTTTTCTGGTTTTTACATTTTGTTCAGCATGGCCCTTTTGACCGAGGGCAAGCGAGACTTCTTTGTAGCGCTGATTTGCCCTTCCGGCTTGCTTGGTTGGCCAAAAAGGGCGTATGCGTTTTTTCCTGAATATATTCAGGAAAAAACGCATACGCCCTTTTTGGCCAAGGGCATCATTGTCAACGTTTTGTCGCTTTTCATGTGCTTTAAAGGCGAGTCGAATCTACCTCCTGAAATCTGTTTCCTGCAAATCTGCCTTGCTTTCAAATCCTCTTCTTTGCCTTCCCTCAATATATTTGTGCACGAGAGTTCTCATTTATAACTCTGCACGTTTGTGAATTGCAGTGCCCCTGAGCTCCATTTGTCTCCTCGCTTTCTTGGGAGCTGGCCGCAAAAGCGCAGGATTGCTTCAGGCCCTATTTTGGTTCTGGGGGGCAGGCTGAGCCTGTGGTTCATTCTTCTTCCTGATGGGAAAATGGAGTGACCTGTGCCTGTCCCAACACCTAGGGCTAGTCTCTCGTTGGTTCCCCGTCTTCCCGTTCATCCTCAGGACAAATTGCAACCTGGACGAAACAGGAGGTTAAAGGTGCTGATTCTCCAAGTAGGGAGATGGTTAGTCAAGCGGCTGGAATGGCGAACCCGAGCACAAGGAGAGGAGAAATGAGGTGCGTTTTAGAAACCTTTCCCGATCTCACGGCATACCATCCTCTGGGTTTCCCATGCATGTTTTGATGTAGGAAGATGCCCTTGTACCTGGAGATTTGAGACCCATGGGGTGTGTACCCCGCGGTGTTACTTTAAAGTATCTGGGTTTGCTCACCCAACCTCACCAATCCTCTCAGCCCCAAGAGTGTCCAGCCTTATGTCTCATCCAGCTGTGGGTCTAGATATGGTCAATCCAGGTTGCATCATAGACCCTGAATGGATTTTGTAAGAATTTCTCTCACTTTCACTCTCTTTGTTTTGTGGGTTTTTTAAAGTAATTTATGTTTAGAATCGGGCTTGGCTGCTTTTCCCTGCTGTGTTGATGCCGCTTTACACCCTCTTGATTCACTTGCAGAGAGATATCGATACATAGGTTTTCAGATTCTTACTAGTCAAATATATTCTTGTGTGGTGACTAGGGTGTGTTGACTCCAGTTCACTGAGCAGGGAGTAGGCCTTGTCTATTACATATTTGGCTTATGGAGCAGTCTCTGAGCTAATTTCAAACCCTTGTTTTATGCATCACCCCACCTCACCTTTCCCGTTAAGCAGCCATAGTGTGTCTTCTAAAGGTGTGACTCTGTTCTCTTTTGTAATTCAGTTCAAGTGTAGCGATTTTGACATTCCCTCTATAAGCGATATCTTAGGATAAGTGTCTTTTTCTGTGTGACTTATTTCACTTAGAATCATCGTACCTAAATCCACTCATCATGCTGCTAACTAGCCTTATGACATTGATTTCATGGCTGAGTGATATTCCATTGTGCCAAGTACCACCATTTCTTTATCCATTTTTCTCTTTCCTGGGATATTGAAGGTGTACCGAAGCGGAGGTTCTTGGAAACAGAGCAGCCGTAAACTTTAGGGTGCCTGTGTCTTGTTGATTTTTAGTTTTCCCAATTTATATGCCCATGAGTGGAAGTGCCCTATGCTCTCAACGTTGTGTTTATTACTTGTTTCAGGACACACCGTACTCTTCTCCAGAGTGCCTGTTGGCAATTTACATCCCGCCCATCAGCGTAGCAAGGCTCCCATGTCTCCATGGCCTGTCCTGCTTTTCTGGTTTTTACACTTTGTTCAGCATGGCCCTTTTGACCGAGGGCAAGCGAGACTTCTTTGTAGCGCTGATTTGCCCTTCCGGCTTGCTTGGTTGGCCAAAAAGGGCGTATGCGTTTTTTCCTGAATATATTCAGGAAAAAACGCATACGCCCTTTTTGGCCAAGGGCATCATTGTCAACGTTTTGCCGCTTTTCATGTGCTTTAAAGGCGAGTCGAATCTACCTCCTGAAATCTGTTTCCTGCAAATCTGCCTTGCTTTCAAATCCTCTTCGTTGCCTTCCCTCATTATATTTGTGCACGAGAGTTCGCATTTATAACTCTGCACGTTTGTGAATTGCAGTTCCCCTGAGCTCCATTTGTCTCCTCGATTTTTAGGGAGCTGGCCGCAAAAGCGCAGGATTGCTTCAGGCCCTATTTTAGTTCTGGGGGGCAGGCTGAGCCTGTGGTTCATTCTTATTCCTGATGGGAAAATGGAGTGACCTATGCCTGTCCCAACACCTAGGGCTCTCTCTCGTTGGTTCTGCGTCTTCCCATTCATCCTCAGGACAAATTGCAACCTGTACAATCAGGAGGTTAAAGGTGCTGATTCTCCAAGTAGAGAGATGGTTAGTCAAGCGGCTGGAATGGCGAACCCGAGCACAAGGAGAGGAGAAATGAGGTGCGTTTTAGAAACTTTTCCCGATCTCACGGCATACCATCTTCTGGGTTTCCCATGCATGTTTTGATGTAGGAAGATGCCCTTGTACCTGGAGATTTGAGACCCATGGGGTGGGTACCCCGCGGTATTACTTTAAAGTATCTGCATTTGCTCACCCAACCTCACCAATCCTCTCAGCCCCAAGAGTGTCCAGCCTTATGTCTCATCCAGCTGTGGGTCTAGATATGCTCAATCCAGGTTGCATCAGAGACCCTGAACGGATTTTGTAAGAATTTCTCTCTCTTTCACTGTCTTTGCTTTGTGGGTTTTTTAAAGTAATGTATGTTTAGAATGGGGTTTGGCTGCTTTTCCCTGCTGTGTTTATGCCGCTTTACACCCTCTTGATTCACTTGCAGAGAGATATCAATACATAGGTTTTCAGATTCATACTAGTCAGATATATTCTTGTGCGGTGACTAGGGGGTGTTGAGTCCAGTACACTGAGCAGGGAGTAGGCCTTGTCTATTACATATTTGGCTTATGGAGCGGTGTCTGAGCTAATTTCAAACCCTTGTTTTATGCATCACCCCACCTCACCTTTCCCGTTAAGCAGCCATAGTGTGTCTTCTAAAGGTGTGACTCTGTTCTGTTTTGTAATTCAGTTCAAGTGTAGCGATTTTGACATTCCCTCTAGAAGCGATATCTTAGGATAAGGGCCTTTTTCTGTGTGACTTATTTCACTTAGAATCATCGTACCTAAATCCACTCATCATGCTGCTAACAGGCCTTATGTCATTGATTTCATGGCTGAGTGATATTCCATTGTGCCAAGTACCACCATTTCTTTATCCATTTTTCTCTTTCCTGGGATATTGAAGGTGTACCGAAGCGGAGGTTCTTGGTAACAGAGCAGCCGTAAAGTTTGGGGTGCCTGTGTCTTGTTGACTTTTAGTTTTCCCAATTTATACGCCCATGAGTGGAAGTGCCCTATGCTCTCTACGCTGTGTTTATTACTTGTTTCAGGACACACCGTACTCTTCTCCAGAGTGCCTGTTGGCAATTTACATCCCGCCCATCAGCGTAGCAAGGCTCCCATGTCTCCATGGCCTGTCCTGCTTTTCTGGTTTTTACATTTTGTTCAGAATGGCCCTTTTGACCGAGGGCAAGCGAGACTTCTTTGTAGCGCTGATTTGCCCTTCCGGCTTGCTTGGTTGGCCAAAAAGGGCGTATGCGTTTTTTTCTGAATATATTCAGGAAAAAACGCATACGCCCTTTTTGGCCAAGGGCATCATTGTCAACGTTTTGCCGCTTTTCATGTGCTTTAAAGGCGAGTCGAATCTACCTCCTGAAATCTGTTTACTGCAAATCTGCCTTGCTTTCAAATCCTCTTCGTTGCCTTCCCTCAATATATTTGTGGACGAGAGTTCTCATTTATAACTCTGCACGTTTGTGAATTGCAGTGCCCCTGAGCTCCATTTGTCTCCTCGCTTTCTTGGGAGCTGGCCGCAAAAGCGCAGGATTGCTTCAGGCCCTATTTTGGTTCTGGGGGGCAGGCTGAGCCTGTGGTTCATTCTTCTTCCTGATGGGAAAATGGAGTGACCTGTGCCTGTCCCAACACCTAGGGCTAGTCTCTCGTTGGTCCCCCGTCTTCCCGTTCATCCTCAGGACAAATTGCAACCTGGACGAAACAGGAGGTTAAAGGTGCTGATTCTCCAAGTAGGGAGATGGTTAGTCAAGCGGCTGGAATGGCGAACCCGAGCACAAGGAGAGGAGAAATGAGGTGCGTTTTAGAAACCTTTCCCGATCTCACGGCATACCATCTTCTGGGTTTCCCATGCATGTTTTGATGTAGGAAGATGCCCTTGTACCTGGAGATTTGAGACCCATGGGGTGGGTACCCCGCGGTATTACTTTAAAGTATCTGCATTTGCTCACCCAACCTCACCAATCCTCTCAGCCCCAAGAGTGTCCAGCCTTATGTCTCATCCAGCTGTGGGTCTAGATATGGTCAATCCAGGTTGCATCAGAGACCCTGAACGGATTTTGTAAGAATTTCTCTCTCTTTCACTGTCTTTGCTTTGTGGGTTTTTTAAAGTAATGTATGTTTAGAATGGGGTTTGGCTGCTTTTCCCTGCTGTGTTTATGCCGCTTTACACCCTCTTGATTCACTTGCAGAGAGATATCAATACATAGGTTTTCAGATTCATACTAGTCAGATATATTCTTGTGCGGTGACTAGGGGGTGTTGAGTCCAGTACACTGAGCAGGGAGTAGGCCTTGTCTATTACATATTTGGCTTATGGAGCGGTGTCTGAGCTAATTTCAAACCCTTGTTTTATGCATCACCCCACCTCACCTTTCCCGTTAAGCAGCCATAGTGTGTCTTCTAAAGGTGTGACTCTGTTCTGTTTTGTAATTCAGTTCAAGTGTAGCGATTTTGACATTCCCTCTAGAAGCGATATCTTAGGATAAGGGCCTTTTTCTGTGTGACTTATTTCACTTAGAATCATCGTACCTAAATCCACTCATCATGCTGCTAACAGGCCTTATGTCATTGATTTCATGGCTGAGTGATATTCCATTGTGCCAAGTACCACCATTTCTTTATCCATTTTTCTCTTTCCTGGGATATTGAAGGTGTACCGAAGTGGAGGTTCTTGGTAACAGAGCAGCCGTAAAGTTTGGGGTGCCTGTGTCTTGTTGACTTTTAGTTTTCCCAATTTATACGCCCATGAGTGGAAGTGCCCTATGCTCTCTACGCTGTGTTTATTACTTGTTTCAGGACACACCGTACTCTTCTCCAGAGTGCCTGTTGGCAATTTACATCCCGCCCATCAGCGTAGCAAGGCTCCCATGTCTAGATGGCCTGTCCTGCTTTTCTGGTTTTTACATTTTGTTCAGCATGGCCCTTTTGACCGAGGGCAAGCGAGACTTCTTTGTAGCGCTGATTTGCCCTTCCGGCTTGCTTGGTTGGCCAAAAAGGGCGTATGCGTTTTTTTCTGAATATATTCAGGAAAAAACACATACGCCCTTTTTGGCCAAGGGCATCATTGTCAACGTTTTGCCGCTTTTCATGTGCTTTAAAGGCGAGTCGAATCTACCTCCTGAAATCCGTTTACTGCAAATCTGCCTTGCTTTCAAATCCTCTTCGTTGCCTTCCCTCAATATATTTGTGGACGAGAGTTCTCATTTATAACTCTGCACGTTTGTGAATTGCAGTGCCCCTGAGCTCCATTTGTCTCCTCGCTTTCTTGGGAGCTGGCCGCAAAAGCGCAGGATTGCTTCAGGCCCTATTTTGGTTCTGGGGGGCAGGCTGAGCCTGTGGTTCATTCTTCTTCCTGATGGGAAAATGGAGTGACCTGTGCCTGTCCCAACACCTAGGGCTAGTCTCTCGTTGGTCCCCCGTCTTCCCGTTCATCCTCAGGGCAAATTGCAACCTGGACGAAACAGGAGGTTAAAGGTGCTGATTCTCCAAGTAGGGAGATGGTTAGTCAAGCGGCTGGAATGGCGAACCCGAGCACAAGGAGAGGAGAAATGAGTTGCGTTTTAGAAACCTTTCCCGATCTCACGGCATACCATCTTCTGGGTTTCCCATGCATGTTTTGATGTAGGAAGATGCCCTTGTACCTGGAGATTTGAGACCCATGGGGTGTGTTCCCCGCAGTGTTACTTTAAAGTATCTGCATTTGCTCACCCAACCTCACCAATCCTCTCAGCCCCAAGAGTGTCCAGCCTTATGTCTCATCCAGCTGTGGGTCTAGATATGGTCAATCCAGGTTGCATCATAGACCCTGAATGGATTTTGTAAGAATTTCTCTCTCTTTAACTGTCTTTGTTTTCTGGGTTTTTTAAAGTAATTTATGTTTAGAATCGGGCTTGGCTGATTTTCCCTGCTGTGTTGATGCCGCTTTACACCCTCTTGATTCACTTGCAGAGAGATATCGATACATAGGTTTTCAGATTCTTACTAGTCAAATATATTCTTGTGTGGTGACTAGGGTGTGTTGACTCCAGTTCACTGAGCAGGGAGTAGGCCTTGTCTATTACATATTTGGCTTATGGAGCGGTCTCTGAGCTAATTTCAAACCCTTGTTTTATGCATCACCCCACCTCACCTTTCCCGTTAAGCAGCCATAGTGTGTCTTCTAAAGGTGTGACTCTGTTCTCTTTTGTAATTCAGTTCAAGTGTAGCGATTTTGACATTCCCTCTATAAGCGATATCTTAGGATAAGTGTCTTTTTCTGTGTGACTTATTTCACTTAGAATCATCGTACCTAAATCCACTCATCATGCTGCTAACTAGCCTTATGACATTGATTTCATGGCTGAGTGATATTCCATTGTGCCAAGTACCACCATTTCTTTATCCATTTTTCTCTTTCCTGGGATATTGAAGGTGTACCGAAGCGGAGGTTCTTGGAAACAGAGCAGCCGTAAACTTTAGGGTGCCTGTGTCTTGTTGATTTTTAGTTTTCCCAATTTATATGCCCATGAGTGGAAGTGCCCTATGCTCTCAACGCTGTGTTTATTACTTGTTTCAGGACACACCGTACTCTTCTCCAGAGTGCCTGTTGGCAATTTACATCCCGCCCATCAGCGTAGCAAGGCTCCCATGTCTCCATGGCCTGTCCTGCTTTTCTGGTTTTTACACTTTGTTCAGCATGGCCCTTTTGACCGAGGGCAAGCGAGACTTCTTTGTAGCGCTGATTTGCCCTTCCGGCTTGCTTGGTTGGCCAAAAAGGGCGTATGCGTTTTTTCCTGAATATATTCAGGAAAAAACGCATACGCCCTTTTTAGCCAAGGGCATCATTGTCAACGTTTTGCCGCTTTTCATGTGCTTTAAAGGCGAGTCGAATCTACCTCCTGAAATCTGTTTCCTGCAAATCTGCCTTGCTTTCAAATCCTCTTCGTTGCCTTCCCTCAATATATTTGTGCACGAGAGTTCGCATTTATAACTCTGCACGTTTGTGAATTGCAGTTCACCTGAGCTCCATTTGTCTCCTCGCTTTTTAGGGAGCTGGCCGCAAAAGCGCAGGATTGCTTCAGGCCCTATTTTAGTTCTGGGGGGCAGGCTGAGCCTGTGGTTCATTCTTATTCCTGATGGGAAAATGGAGTGACCTATGCCTGTCCCAACACCTAGGGCTCGCTCTCGTTGGTTCTGCGTCTTCCCATTCATCCTCAGGACAAATTGCAACCTGTACAATCAGGAGGTTAAAGGTGCTGATTCTCCAAGTAGAGAGATGGTTAGTCAAGCGGCTGGAATGGCGAACCCGAGCACAAGGAGAGGAGAAATGAGGTGCGTTTTAGAAACCTTTCCCGATCTCACGGCATACCATCTTCTGGGTTTCCCATGCATGTTTTGATGTAGGAAGATGCCCTTGTACCTGGAGATTTGAGACCCATGGGGTGGGTACCCCGCGGTATTACTTTAAAGTATCTGCATTTGCTCACCCAACCTCACCAATCCTCTCAGCCCCAAGAGTGTCCAGCCTTATGTCTCATCCAGCTGTGGGTCTAGATATGGTCAATCCAGGTTGCATCAGAGACCCTGAACGGATTTTGTAAGAATTTCTCTCTCTTTCACTGTCTTTGCTTTGTGGGTTTTTTAAAGTAATGTATGTTTAGAATGGGGTTTGGCTGCTTTTCCCTGCTGTGTTTATGCTGCTTTACACCCTCTTGATTCACTTGCAGAGAGATATCAATACATAGGTTTTCAGATTCATACTAGTCAGATATATTCTTGTGCGGTGACTAGGGGGTGTTGAGTCCAGTACACTGAGCAGGGAGTAGGCCTTGTCTATTACATATTTGGCTTATGGAGCGGTGTCTGAGCTAATTTCAAACCCTTGTTTTATGCATCACCCCACCTCACCTTTCCCGTTAAGCAGCCATAGTGTGTCTTCTAAAGGTGTGCCTCTGTTCTGTTTTGTAATTCAGTTCAAGTGTAACGATTTTGACATTCCCTCAATAAGCGATATCTTAGGAGAAGGGCCTTTTACTGTGTGACTTATTTCACTTAGAATCATCGTACCTAAATCCACTCATCATGCTGCTAACTAGCCTTATGACATTGATTTCATGGCTGAGTGATATTCCATTGTGTCAAGTACCACCATTTCTTTATCCATTTTTCTCTTTCCTGGGATATTGAAGGTGTACCGAAGCGGAGGTTCTTGGCAACAGAGCAGCCGTAAACTTTAGGGTGCCTGTGTCTTGTTGATTTTTAGTTTTCCCAATTTATACGCCCATGAGTGGAAGTGCCCTATGCTCTCAACGCTGTGTTTATTACTTGTTTCAGGACACACCGTACTCTTCTCCAGAGTGCCTGTTGGCAATTTACATCCCGCCCATCAGCATAGCAAGGCTCCCCTGTCTCCATGGCCTGTCCTGCTTTTCTGGTTTTTACAGTTTGTTCAGCATGGCCCTTTTGACCGAGGGCAAGCGAGACTTCTTTGTAGCGCTGATTTGCCCTTCTGGCTTGCTTGGTTGGCCAAAAAGGGCGTATGCGTTTTTTCCTGAATATATTCAGGAAAAAACCCATACGCCCTTTTTGGCCAAGGGCATCATTGTCAACGTTTTGCCGCTTTTCATGTGCTTTAAAGGCGAGTCGAATCTACCTCCTGAAATCTGTTTCCTGCAAATCTGCCTTGCTTTCAAATCCTCTTCGTTGCCTTCCCTCAATATATTTGTGGACGAGAGTTCACATTTATAACTCTGCACGTTTGTGAATTGCAGTGCCCCTGAGCTCCATTTGTCTCCTTGCTTTTTTGGGAGCTGGCCGCAAAAGCGCAGGATTGCTTCAGGCCCTATGTTGGTTCTGGGGGGCAGGCTGAGCCTGTGGTTCATTCTTCTTCCTGATGGGAAAATGGAGTCACCTATGCCTGTCCCAACACCTAAGGCTCGTCTCACATTGGTTCCACGTCTTCCCGTTCATCCTCAGGACAGATTGCAACCTGTACAATCAGGAGGTTAAAGGTGCTCATTCTCCAAATAGGGAGATGGTTAGTCAAGCAGCTGGAATGGTGAACCCGAGCACAAGGAGAGGAGAAATGAGGTGCGTTTTAGAAACCTTTCCCGATCTCATGGCATACCATCTTCTGGGTTTCCCATGCATGTTTTGATGTAGGAAGATGCCCTTGTACCTGGAGATTTGAGACCCATGGGGTGTGTTCCCCGCAGTGTTACTTTAAAGTATCTGCGTTTGCTCACCCAACCTCACCAATCCTCTCAGCCCCAAGAGTGTCCAGCCTTATGTCTCATCCAGCTGTGGGTCTAGATATGGTCAATCCAGGTTGCATCATAGACCCTGAACGGATTTTGTAAGAATTTCTCTCTCTTTCACTGTCTTTGTTTTGTGGGTTTTTTAAGTAATTTATGTTTAGAATCGGGTTTGGCTGCTTTTCCCTGCTGTGTTGATGCCGCTTTACACCCTCTTGATTCACTTGCAGAGAGATATCCATACATAGGTTTTCAGATTCTTACTAGTCAGATATATTCTTGTGTGGTGACTAGGGTGTGTTGAGTCCAGTTCACTGAGCAGGGAGTAGGCCTTGTCTATTACATATTAGGGTTATGGAGCGGTCTCTGAGCTAATTTCAAACCCTTGTTTTATGCATCACCCCACCTCACCTTTCCTGTTAAGCAGCCATAGTGTGTCTTCTAAAGGTGTGACTCTGTTCTGTTTTGTAATTCAGTTCAAGTGTAGCGATTTTGACATTCCCTCTATAAGCGATATCTTAGGATAAGTGTCTTTTTCTGTGTGACTTATTTCACTTAGAATCATCGTACCTAAATCCACTCATCATGCTGCTAACTAGCCTTATGACATTGATTTCATGACTGAGTGATATTCCATTGTGCCAAGTACCACCATTTCTTTATCCATTTTTCTCTTTCCTGGGATATTGAAGGTGTACCGAAGCGGAGATTCTTGGAAACAGAGCAGCCGTAAACTTTAGGGTGCCTGTGTCTTGTTGATTTTTAGTTTTCCCAATTTATACGCCCATGAGTGGAAGTGCCCTATGCTCTCTACGCTGTGTTTATTACTTGTTTCAGGACACACCGTACTCTTCTCCAGAGTGCCTGTTGGCAATTTACATCCCGCCCATCAGCGTAGCAAGGCTCCCATGTCTCCATGGCCTGTCCTGCTTTTCTGGTTTTTACATTTTGTTCAGCATGGCCCTTTGGACCGATGGCAAGCGAGACTTCTTTGTAGCGCTGATTTGCCCTTCCGGCTTGCTTGGTTGGCCAAAAAGGGCGTATGCGTTTTTTCCTGAATATATTCAGGAAAAAACGCATACGCCCTTTTTGGCCAAGGGCATCATTGTCAACGTTTTGCCGCTTTTCATGTGCTTTAAAGGCGAGTCGAATCTACCTCCTGAAATCTGTTTCCTGCAAATCTGCCTTGCTTTCAAATCCTCTTTGTTGCCTTCCCTCAATATATTTGTGGACGAGAGTTCTCATTTATAACTCTGCACGTTTGTGAATTGCAGTGCCCCTGAGCTCCATTTGTCTCCTCGCTTTTTTGGGAGCTGGCCGCAAAAGCGCAGGATTGCTTCAGGCCCTATTTTGGTTCTGGGGGGCAGGCTGAGCCTGTGGTTCATTCTTCTTCCTGATGGGAAAATGGAGTGACCTGTGCCTGTCCCAACAGCGAGGGCTAGTCTCTCGTTGGTTCCCCGTCTTCCCGTTCATCCTCAGGACAAATTGCAACCTGGACGAAACAGGAGGTTAAAGGTGCTGATTCTCCAAGTAGGGAGATGGTTAGTCAAGCGGCTGGAATGGCGAACCCGAGCACAAGGAGAGGAGAAATGAGGTGCGTTTTAGAAACCTTTCCCGATCTCATGGCATACCATCTTCTGGGTTTCCCATGCATGTTTTGATGTAGGAAGATGCCCTTGTACCTGGAGATTTGAGACCCATGGGGTGGGTACCCCGCGGTATTACTTTAAAGTATCTGTATTTGCTCACCCAACCTCACCAATCCTCTCAGCCCCAAGAGTGTCCAGCCTTATGTCTCATCCAGCTGTGGGTCTAGATATGGTCAATCCAGGTTGCATCAGAGACCCTGAACGGATTTTGTAAGAATTTCTCTCTCTTTCACTGTCTTTGCTTTGTGGCTTTTTTAAAGTAATGTATGTTTAGAATGGGGTTTGGCTGCTTTTCCCTGCTGTGTTTATGCCGCTTTACACCATCTTGATTCACTTGCAGAGAGATATCGATACATAGGTTTTCAGATTCATACTAGTCAGATATATTCTTGTGCGGTGACTAGGGGGTGTTGAGTGCAGTTCACTGAGCAGGGAGTAGGCCTTGTCTAGTACATATTTGGCTTATGGAGCGGTGTCTGAGCTAATTTCAAACCCTTGTTTTATGCATCACCCCACCGCAACTTTCCAGTTAAGCAGACATAGTGTGTCTTCTAAAGGTGTGACTCTGTTCTGTTTGGTAATTCAGTTCAAGTGTAGCGATTTTGACATTCCCTCTATAAGCGATATCTTAGGATAAGTGCCTTTTTCTGTGTGACTTATTTCACTTAGAATCATCGTACCTAAATCCACTCATCATGCTGCTAACTAGCCTTATGACATTGATTTCATGGCTGAGTGATATTGCATTGTGCCAAGTACCACCATTTCTTTATCCATTTTTCTCTTTCCTGGGATATTGAAGGTGTACCGAAGCGGAGGTTCTTGGCTACAGAGCAGCCGTAAAGTTTGGGTTGCCTGTGTCTTGTTGATTTTTAGTTTTCCCAATTTATACGCCCATGAGTGGAAGTGCCCTATGCTCTCAACGCTGTGTTTATTACTTGTTTCAGGACACACCGTACTCTTCTCCAGAGTGCCTGTTGGCAATTTACATCCCACCCATCAGCGTAGCAAGGCTCCCATGTCTCCATGGCCTGTCCTGCTATTCTGGTTTTTACAGTTTGTTCAGCATGGCCCTTTTGACCGAGGGCAAGCGAGACTTCTTTGTAGCGCTGATTTGCCCTTCCGGCTTGCTTGGTTGGCCAAAAAGGGCGTATGCGTTTTTTCCTGAATATATTCAGGAAAAAGCGCATACGCCCTTTTTGGCCAAGGGCATCATTGTCAACATTTTGCCGCTTTTCATGTGCTTTAAAGGCGAGTCGAATCTACCTCCTGAAATCTGTTTCCTGCAAATCTGCCTTGCTTTCAAATCCTCTTCGTTGCCTTCCCTCAATATATTTGTGGACGAGAGTTCTCATTTATAACTCTGCACGTTTGTGAATTGCAGTGCCCCTGAGCTCCATTTGTCTCCTCGCTTTTTTGGGAGCTGGCCGCAAAAGCGCAATATTGCTTCAGGCCCTATTTTGGTTCTGGGGGGCAGGCTGAGCCTGTGGTTCATTCTTCTTCCTGATGGGAAAATGGAGTGACCTGTGCCTGTCCCAACACCTAGGGCTAGTCTCTCGTTGGTTCCCCGTCTTCCCGTTCATCCTCAGGACAAATTGCAACCTGGACGAAACAGGAGGTTAAAGGTGCTGATTCTCCAAGTAGGGAGATGGTTAGTCAAGCAGCTGGAATGGCGAACCCGAGCACAAGGAGAGGAGAAATGAGGTGCGTTTTAGAAACCTTTCCCGATCTCACGGCATACCATCTTCTGGGTTTCCCATGCATGTTTTGATGTAGGAAGATGCCCTTGTACCTGGAGATTTGAGACCCATGGGGTGGGTACCCCGCGGTATTACTTTAAAGTATCTGCATTTGCTCACCCAACCTCACCAATCCTCTCAGCCCCAAGAGTGTCCAGCCTTATGTCTCATCCAGCTGTGGGTCTAGATATGGTCAATCCAGGTTGCATCAGAGACCCTGAACGGATTTTGTAAGAATTTCTCTCTCTTTCACTGTCTTTGCTTTGTGGGTTTTTTAAAGTAATGTATGTTTAGAATGGGGTTTGGCTGCTTTTCCCTGCTGTGTTTATGCCGCTTTACACCCTCTTGATTCACTTGCAGAGAGATATCAATACATAGGTTTTCAGATTCACACTAGTCAGATATATTCTTGTGCAGTGACTAGGGGGTGTTGAGTCCAGTACACTGAGCAGGGAGTAGGCCTTGTCTATTACATATTTGGTTTATGGAGCGGTGTCTGAGCTAATTTCAAACACTTGTTTTATGCATCACCCCACCTCACCTTTCCCGTTAAGCAGCCATAGTGTGTCTTCTAAAGGTGTGACTCTGTTCTGTTTTGTAATTCAGTTCAAGTGTAGCGATTTTGACATTCCCTCTAGAAGCGATATCTTAGGATAAGGGCCTTTTTCTGTGTGACTTATTTCACTTAGAATCATCGTACCTAAATCCACTCATCATGCTGCTAACTAGCCTTATGTCATTGATTTCATGGCTGAGTGATATTCCATTGTGCCAAGTACCACCATTTCTTTATCCATTTTTCTCTTTCCTGGGATATTGAAGGTGTACCGAAGCGGAGGTTCTTGGCAACAGAGCAGCCGTAAAGTTTGGGGTGCCTGTGTCTTGTTGACTTTAATTTTCCCAATTTATATGCCCATGAGTGGAAGTGCCCTATGCTCTCTACGCTGTGTTTATTACTTGTTTCAGGACACACCGTACTCTTCTCCAGAGTGCCTGTTGGCAATTTACATCCCGCCCATCAGCGTAGCAAGGCTCCCATGTCTCCATGGCCTGTCCTGCTTTTCTGGTTTTTACATTTTGTTCAGCATGGCCCTTTTGACCGAGGGCAAGCGAGACTTCTTTGTAGCGCTGATTTGCCCTTCCGGCTTGCTTGGTTGGCCAAAAAGGGCGTATGCGTTTTTTCCTGAATATATTCAGGAAAAAACGCATACGCCCTTTTTGGCCAAGGGCATCATTGTCAACGTTTTGCCGCTTTTCATGTGCTTTAAAGGCGAGTCGAATCTACCTCCTGAAATCTGTTTCCTGCAAATCTGCCTTGCTTTCAAATCCTCTTCGTTGCCTTCCCTCAATATATTTGTGGACGAAAGTTCTCATTTATAACTCTGCACGTTTGTGAATTGCAGTGCCCCTGAGCTCCATTTGTCTCCTCGCTTTCTTGGGAGCTGGCCGCAAAAGCGCAGGATTGCTTCAGGCCCTATTTTGGTTCTGGGGGGCAGGCTGAGCCTGTGGTTCATTCTTCTTCCTGATGGGAAAATGGAGTGACCTGTGCCTGTCCCAACACCTAGGGCTAGTCTCTCGTTGGTCCCCCGTCTTCCCGTTCATCCTCAGGACAAATTGCAACCTGGACGAAACAGGAGGTTAAAGGTGCTGATTCTCCAAGTAGGGAGATGGTTAGTCAAGCGGCTGGAATGGCGAACCCGAGCACAAGGAGAGGAGAAATGAGGTGCGTTTTAGAAACCTTTCCCGATCTCACGGCATACCATCTTCTGGGTTTCCCATGCATGTTTTGATGTAGGAAGATGCCCTTGTACCTGGAGATTTGAGACCCATGGGGTGGGTACCCCGCGGTATTACTTTAAAGTATCTGCGTTTGCTCACCCAACCTCACCAATCCTCTCAGCCCCAAGAGTGTCCAGCCTTATGTCTCATCCAGCTGTGGGTCTAGATATCGTCAATCCAGGTTGCATCAGAGACCCTGAACGGATTTTGTAAGAATTTCTCTCTCTTTCACTGTCTTTGCTTTGTGGGTTTTTTAAAGTAATGTATGTTTAGAATGGGGTTTGGCTGCTTTTCCCTGCTGTGTTTATGCCGCTTTACACCCTCTTGATTCACTTGCAGAGAGATATCAATACATAGGTTTTCAGATTCATACTAGTCAGATATATTCTTGTGCGGTGACTAGGGGGTGTTGAGTCCAGTACACTGAGCAGGGAGTAGGCCTTGTCTATTACATATTTGGCTTATGGAGCGGTGTCTGAGCTAATTTCAAACCCTTGTTTTATGCATCACCCCACCTCACCTTTCCCGTTAAGCAGCCATAGTGTGTCTTCTAAAGGTGTGACTCTGTTCTCTTTTGTAATTCAGTTCAAGTGTAGCGATTTTGACATTCCCTCTATAAGCGATATCTTAGGATAAGTGTCTTTTTCTGTGTGACTTATTTCACTTAGAATCATCGTACCTAAATCCACTCATCATGCTGCTAACTAGCCTTATGACATTGATTTCATGGCTGAGTGATATTCCATTGTGCCAAGTACCACCATTTCTTTATCCATTTTTCTCTTTCCTGGGATATTGAAGGTGTACCGAAGCGGAGGTTCTTGGCAACAGAGCAGCCGTAAAGTTTGGGGTGCCTGTGTCTTGTTGACTTTTAGTTTTCCCAATTTATACGCCCATGAGTGGAAGTGCCCTATGCTCTCTACGCTGTGTTTATTACTTGTTTCAGGACACACCGTACTCTTCTCCAGAGTGCCTGTTGGCAATTTACATCCCGCCCATCAGCGTAGCAAGGCTCCCATGTCTCCATGGCCTGTCCTGCTTTTCTGGTTTTTACATTTTGTTCAGCATGGCCCTTTTGACCGAGGGCAAGCGAGACTTCTTTGTAGCGCTGATTTGCCCTTCCGGCTTGCTTGGTTGGCCAAAAAGGGCGTATGCGTTTTTTCCTGAATATATTCAGGAAAAAACGCATACGCCCTTTTTGGCCAAGGGCATCATTGTCAACGTTTTGTCGCTTTTCATGTGCTTTAAAGGCGAGTCGAATCTACCTCCTGAAATCTGTTTCCTGCAAATCTGCCTTGCTTTCAAATCCTCTTCGTTGCCTTCCCTCAATATATTTGTGCACGAGAGTTCTCATTTATAACTCTGCACGTTTGTGAATTGCAGTGCCCCTGAGCTCCATTTGTCTCCTCGCTTTCTTGGGAGCTGGCCGCAAAAGCGCAGGATTGCTTCAGGCCCTATTTTGGTTCTGGGGGGCAGGCTGAGCCTGTGGTTCATTCTTCTTCCTGATGGGAAAATGGAGTGACCTGTGCCTGTCCCAACACCTAGGGCTAGTCTCTCGTTGGTTCCCCGTCTTCCCGTTCATCCTCAGGACAAATTGCAACCTGGACGAAACAGGAGGTTAAAGGTGCTGATTCTCCAAGTAGGGAGATGGTTAGTCAAGCGGCTGGAATGGCGAACCCGAGCACAAGGAGAGGAGAAATGAGGTGCGTTTTAGAAACCTTTCCCTATCTCACGGCATACCATCCTCTGGGTTTCCCATGCATGTTTTGATGTAGGAAGATGCCCTTGTACCTGGAGATTTGAGACCCATGGGGTGTGTACCCCGCGGTGTTACTTTAAAGTATCTGGGTTTGCTCACCCAACCTCACCAATCCTCTCAGCCCCAAGAGTGTCCAGCCTTATGTCTCATCCAGCTGTGGGTCTAGATATGGTCAATCCAGGTTGCATCATAGACCCTGAATGGATTTTGTAAGAATTTCTCTCTCTTTCACTCTCTTTGTTTTGTGGGTTTTTTAAAGTAATTTATGTTTAGAATCGGGCTTGGCTGCTTTTCCCTGCTGTGTTGATGCCGCTTTACACCCTCTTGATTCACTTGCAGAGAGATATCGATACATAGGTTTTCAGATTCTTACTAGTCAAATATATTCTTGTGTGGTGACTAGGGTGTGTTGACTCCAGTTCACTGAGCAGGGAGTAGGCCTTGTCTATTACATATTTGGCTTATGGAGCAGTCTCTGAGCTAATTTCAAACCCTTGTTTTATGCATCACCCCACCTCACCTTTCCCGTTAAGCAGCCATAGTGTGTCTTCTAAAGGTGTGACTCTGTTCTCTTTTGTAATTCAGTTCAAGTGTAGCGATTTTGACATTCCCTCTATAAGCGATATCTTAGGATAAGTGTCTTTTTCTGTGTGACTTATTTCACTTAGAATCATCGTACCTAAATCCACTCATCATGCTGCTAACTAGCCTTATGACATTGATTTCATGGCTGAGTGATATTCCATTGTGCCAAGTACCACCATTTCTTTATCCACTTTTCTCTTTCCTGGTATATTGAAGGTGTACCGAAGCGGAGGTTCTTGGAAACAGAGCAGCCGTAAACTTTAGGGTGCCTGTGTCTTGTTGATTTTTAGTTTTCCCAATTTATACGCCCATGAGTGGGAGTGCCCTATGCTCTCTAAGCTGTGTTTATTACTTGTTTCAGGACACACCGTACTCTTCTCCAGAGTGCCTGTTGGCAATTTACATCCCGCCCATCAGCGTAGCAAGGCTCCCATGTCTCCATGGCCTGTCCTGCTTTTCTGGTTTTTACACTTTGTTCAGCATGGCCCTTTTGACCGAGGGCAAGCGAGACTTCTTTGTAGCGCTGATTTGCCCTTCCGGCTTGCTTGGTTGGCCAAAAAGGGCGTATGCGTTTTTTCCTGAATATATTCAGGAAAAAACGCATACGCCCTTTTTGGCCAAGGGCATCATTGTCAACGTTTTGCCGCTTTTCATGTGCTTTAAAGGCGAGTCGAATCTACCTCCTGAAATCTGTTTCCTGCAAATCTGCCTTGCTTTCAAATCCTCTTCGTTGCCTTCCCTCAATATATTTGTGGACGAGAGTTCTCATTTATAACTCTGCACGTTTGTGAATTGCAGTGCCCCTGAGCTCCATTTGTCTCCTCGCTTTTTAGGGAGCTGGCCGCAAAAGCGCAGGATTGCTTCAGGCCCTATTTTAGTTCTGGGGGGCAGGCTGAGCCTGTGGTTCATTCTTATTCCTGATGGGAAAATGGAGTGACCTATGCCTGTCCCAACACCTAGGGCTCGCTCTCTTTGGTTCTGTGTCTTCCCATTCATCCTCAGGACAAATTGCAACCTGTACAATCAGGAGGTTAAAGGTGCTGATTCTCCAAGTAGAGAGATGGTAGTCAAGCGGCTGGAATGGCGAACCCGAGCACAAGGAGAGGAGAAATGAGGTGCGTTTTAGAAACCTTTCCCGATCTCACGGCATACCATCTTCTGGGTTTCCCATGCATGATTTGATGTAGGAAGATGCCCTTGTACCTGGAGATTTGAGACCCATGGGGTGGGTACCCCGCGGTATTACTTTAAAGTATCTGCATTTGCTCACCCAACCTCACCAATCCTCTCAGCCCCAAGAGTGTCCAGCCTTATGTCTCATCCAGCTGTGTGTCTAGATATGGTCAATCCAGGTTGCATCAGAGACCCTGAACGGATTTTGTAAGAATTTCTCTCTCTTTCACTGTCTTTGCTTTGTGGGTTTTTTAAAGTAATGTATGTTTAGAATGGGGTTTGGCTGCTTTTCCCTGCTGTGTTGATGCCGCTTTACACCCTCTTGATTCACTTGCAGAGAGATATCAATACATAGGTTTTCAGATTCATACTAGTCAGATATATTCTTGTGCGGTGACTAGGGGGTGTTGAGTCCAGTACACTGAGCAGGGAGTAGGCCTTGTCTATTACATATTTGGCTTATGGAGCGGTGTCTGAGCTAATTTCAAACCCTTGTTTTATGCATCACCCCACCTCACCTTTCCCGTTAAGCAGCCATAGTGTGTCTTCTAAAGGTGTGCCTCTGTTCTGTTTTTTAATTCAGTTCAAGTGTAACGATTTTGACATTCCCTCAATAAGCGATATCTTAGGAGAAGGGCCTTTTACTGTGTGACTTATTTCACTTAGAATCATCGTACCTAAATCCACTCATCATGCTGCTAACTAGCCTTATGACATTGATTTCATGGCTGAGTGATATTCCATTGTGTCAAGTACCACCATTTCTTTATCCATTTTTCTCTTTCCTGGGATATTGAAGGTGTACCGAAGCGGAGGTTCTTGGCAACAGAGCAGCCGTAAACTTTAGGGTGCCTGTGTCTTGTTGATTTTTAGTTTTCCCAATTTATATGCCCATGAGTGGAAGTGCCCTATGCTCTCAACGCTGTGTTTATTACTTGTTTCAGGACACACCGTACTCTTCTCCAGAGTGCCTGTTGGCAATTTACATCCCGCCCATCAGCGTAGCAAGGCTCCCCTGTCTCCATGGCCTGTCCTGCTTTTCTGGTTTTTACAGTTTGTTCAGCATGGCCCTTTTGACCGAGGGCAAGCGAGACTTCTTTGTAGCGCTGATTTGCCCTTCTGGCTTGCTTGGTTGGCCAAAAAGGGCGTATGCGTTTTTTCCTGAATATATTCAGGAAAAAACGCATACGCCCTTTTTGACCAAGGGCATCATTGTCAACGTTTTGCCGCTTTTCATGTGCTTTAAAGGCGAGTCGAATCTACCTCCTGAAATCTGTTTCCTGCAAATCTGCCTTGCTTTCAAATCCTCTTCGTTGCCTTCCCTCAATATATTTGTGGACGAGAGTTCTCATTTATAACTCTGCACGTTTGTGAATTGCAGTGCCCCTGAGCTCCATTTGTCTCCTCGCTTTTTTGGGAGCTGGCCGCAAAAGCGCAGGATTGCTTCAGGCCCTATTTTGGTTCTGGGGGGCAGGCTGAGCCTGTGGTTCATTCTTCTTCCTGATGGGAAAATGGAGTGACCTATGCCTGTCCCAACACCTAGGGCTAGTCTCTCGTTGGTTCCCCGTCTTCCCGTTCATCCTCAGGACAAATTGCAACCTGGACGAAACAGGAGGTTAAAGGTGCTGATTCTCCAAGTAGAGAGATGGTTAGTCAAGCGGCTGGAATGGCGAACCCGAGCAGAAGGAGAGGAGAAATGAGGTGCGTTTTAGAAACCTTTCCCGATCTCACAGCATACCATCTTCTGGGTTTCCCATGCATGTTTTGATGTAGGAAGATTCCCTTGTACCTGGAGATTTGAGAACCATGGGGTGGGTACCCCGCGGTATTACTTTAAAGTATCTGCATTGGCTCACCCAACCTCACCAATCCTCTCAGCCCCAAGAGTGTCCAGCCCTATGTCTCATCCAGCTGTGGGTCTAGATATGGTCAATCCAGGTTGCATCATAGACCCTGAACGGATTTTGTAAGAATTTCTGTCTCTTTCACTGTCTTTCTTTTGTGGGTTTTTTAAAGTAATGTATGTTTAGAATCGGGCTTGGCTGCTTTTCCCTGCTGTGTTGATGCCGCTTTACACCCTTTTGATTCACTTGCAGAGAGATATCGATACATAGGTTTTCAGATTCTTACTAGTCAGATATATTCTTGTGCGGTGCCTAGGGGGTGTTGAGTCCAGTTCACTGAGCAGGGAGTAGGCCTTGTCTAGTACATATTTGGCTTATGGAGCGGTCTCTGAGCTAATTTCAAACCCTTGTTTTATGCATCACCCCACCTCACCTTTCCGGTTAAGTAGCCATAGTGTGTCTTCTAAAGGTGTGCCTCTGTTCTGTTTTGTAATTCAGTTCAAGTGTAGCGATTTTGGCATTCCCTCTATAAGTGATATCTTAGGATAAGTGCCTTTTTCTGTGTGACTTATTTCACTTAGAATCATCGTACCTAAATCCACTCATCATGCTGCTAAGTAGCCTTATGACATTGATTTCATGGCTGAGTGATATTCCATTGTGCCAAGTACCACCATTTCTTTATCCATTTTTCTCTTTCCTGGGATATTGAAAGTGTAACGAAGCGGAGATTCTTGGAAACAGAGCAGCCGTAAACTTTAGGGTGCCTGTGTCTTGTTGATTTTTAGTTTTCCCAATTTATACGCCCATGAGTGGAAGTGCCCTATGCTCTCTACGCTGTGTTTATTACTTGTTTCAGGACACACCGTACTCTTCTCCAGAGTGCCTGTTGGCAATTTACATCCCGCCCATCAGCGTAGCAAGGCTCCCATGTCTCCATGGCCTGTCCTGCTTTTCTGGTTTTTACACTTTGTTCAGCATGGCCCTTTTGAAAGAGGGCAAGCGAGACTTCTTTGTAGCGCTGATTTGCCCTTCCGGCTTGCTTGCTTGGCCTAAAAGGGCGTATGCGTTTTTTCCTGAATATATTCAGGAAAAAACGCATACGCCCTTTTTGGCCAAGGGCATCATTGTCAACGTTTTGCTGCTTTTCATGTGCTTTAAAGGCGAGTCGAATCTACCTCCTGAAATCTGTTTCCTGCAAATCTGCCTTGCTTTCAAATCCTCTTCGTTGCCTTCCCTCAATATATTTGTGGACGAGAGTTCTCATTTATAACTCTGCACGTTTGTGAATTGCAGTGCCCCTGAGCTCCATTTGTCTCCTCGCTTTTTTGGGAGCTGGCCGCAAAAGCGCAGGATTGCTTCAGGCCCTATTTTGGTTCTGGGGGGCAGGCTGAGCCTGTGGTTCATTCTTCTTCCTGATGGGAAAATGGAGTGACCTATGCCTGTCCCAACACCTAGGGCTCGTCTCTCGTTGGTTCCGCGTCTTCCCGTTCATCCTCAGGACAAATTGCAACCTGTACAATCAGGAGGTTAAAGGTGCTGATTCTCCAAGTAGGGAGATGGTTAGTCAAGTGGCTGGAATGGCGAACCCGAGCACAAGGAGAGGAGAAATGAGGTGCGTTTTAGAAACCTTTCCCGATCTCATGGCATACCATCTTCTGGGTTTCCCATGCATGTTTTGATGTAGGAAGATGCCCTTGTACCTGGAGATTTGAGACCCATGGGGTGTGTTCCCAGCAGTGTTACTTTAAAGTATCTGCATTTCTCACCCAACCTCACCAATCCGCTCAGCCCCAAGAGTGTCCAGCCTTATGTCTCATCCAGCTGTGGGTGTAGATATGGTCAATCCAGGTTGCATCATAGACCCTGAACGGATTTTGTAAGAATTTCTGTCTCTTTCACTGTCTTTCTTTTGTGGGTTTTTTAAAGTAATGTATGTTTAGAATCGGGCTTGGCTGCTTTTCTCTGCTGTGTTGATGCCGCTTTACACCCTTTTGATTCACTTGCAGAGAGATATCGATACATAGGTTTTCAGATTCTTACTAGTCAGATATATTCTTGTGTGGTGACTAGGGTGTGTTGAGTCCAGTTCACTGAGCAGGGAGTAGGCCTTGTCTAGTACATATTTGGCTTATGGAGCGGTCTCTGAGCTAATTTCAAACCCTTGTTTTATGCATCACCCCACCTCACCTTTCCGGTTAAGCAGCCATAGTGTGTCTTCTAAAGGTGTGACTATGTTCTGTTTTGTAATTCAGTTCAAGTGTAGCGATTTTGACATTCCCCCTAAAAGCGATATCTTAGGATAAGTGTCTTTTTCTGTGTGACTTATTTCACTTAGAATCATCGTACCTAAATCCACTCATCATGCTGCTAACTAGCCTTATGACATTGATTTCATGGCTGAGTGATATTCCATTCTGCCAAGTACCACCATTTCTTTATCCATTTTTCTCTTTCCTGGGATATTGAAGGTGTACCGAAGCGGAGGTTCTTGGAAACAGAGCAGCCGTAAACTTTAGGGTGCCTGTGTCTTGTTGATTTTTAGTTTTCCCAATTTATACGCCCATGAGTGGAAGTGCCCTATGCTCTCTACGCTGTGTTTATTACTTGTTTCAGGACACACTGTACTCTTCTCCAGAGTGCCTGTTGGCAATTTACATCTCGCCCATCAGCGTAGCAAGGCTCCCATGTCTCCATGGCCTGTCCTGCTTTTCTGGTTTTTACACTTTGTTCAGCATGGCCCTTTTGACCGAGGGCAAGCGAGACTTCATTGTAGCGCTGATTTGCCCTTCCGGCTTGCTTGGTTGGCCAAAAAGGGCGTATGCGTTTTTTCCTGAATATATTCAGGAAAAAACGCATACGCCCTTTTTGGCCAAGGGCATCATTGTCAACGTTTTGCCGCTTTTCATGTGCTTTAAAGGCGAGTCGAATCTACCTCCTGAAATCTGTTTCCTGCAAATCTGCCTTGCTTTCAAATCCTCTTCGTTGCCTTCCCTCAATATATTTGTGGACGAGAGTTCTCATTTATAACTCTGCACGTTTGTGAATTGCAGTGCCCCTGAGCTCCATTTGTCTCCTCGCTTTTTTGGGAGCTGGCCGCAAAAGCGCAGGATTGCTTCAGGCCCTATTTTGGTTCTGGGGGGCAGGCTGAGGCTGTGGTTCATTCTTCTTCCTGATGGGAAAATGGAGTGATCTGTGCCTGTCCCAACACCTAGGGCTAGTCTCTCGTTGGTTCCCCGTCTTCCCGTTCATCCTCAGGACAAATTACAACCTTGACGAAACTGGAGGTTAAAGGTGCTGATTCTCCAAGTAGGGAGATGGTTAGTCAAGAGGCTGGAATGGCGAACCCGAGCACAAGGAGAGGAGAAATGAGGTGCGTTTTAGAAACCTTTCCCGATCTCACGGCATACCATCTTCTGGGTTTCCCATGCATGTTTTGATGTAGGAAGATTCCCTTGTACCTGGAGATTTGAGACCCATGGGGTGGGTACCCCGCGGTATTACTTTAAAGGATCTGCATTTGCTCACCCAACCTCACCAATCCTCTCAGCCCAAAGAGTGTCCAGCCTTATGTCTCATCCAGCTGTGGGTCTAGATATGGTCAATCCAGGTTGCATCAGATACCCTGAACGGATTTTGTAAGAATTTCTCTCTCTTTCACTGTCTTTGCTTTGTGGGTTTTTTAAAGTAATGTATGTTTAGAATGGGGTTTGGCTGCTTTTCCCTGCTGTGTTTATGCCGCTTTACACCCTCTTGATTCACTTGCAGAGAGATATCGATACATAGGTTTTTGAGATTCATACTAGTCAGATATATTCTTGTGCGGTGACTAGGGGGTGTTGAGTGCAGTTCACTGAGCAGGGAGTAGGCCTTGTCTAGTACATATTTGGCTTATGGAGCGGTGTCTGAGCTAATTTCAAACCCTTGTTTTATGCATCACCCCACCTCACCTTTCCGGTTAAGTAGCCATAGTGTGTCTTCTAAAGGTGTGCCTCTGTTTTGTTTTGTAATTCAGTTCAAGTGTAGCGATTTTGGCATTCCCTCTATAAACGATATCTTAGGATAAGTGCCTTTTTCTGTGTGACTTATTTCACTTAGAATCATCGTACCTAAATCCACTCATCATGCTGCTAATAGCCTTATGACATTGATTTCATGGCTGAGTGATATTCCATTGTGCCAAGTACCACCATTTCTTTATCCATTTTTCTCTTTCCTGGGATATTGAAGGTGTACCGAAGCGGAGATTCTTGGAAACAGAGCAGCCGTAAACTTTAGGGTGCCTGTGTCTTGTTGATTTTTAGTTTTCCCAATTTATACGCCCATGAGTGGAAGTGCCCTATGCTCTCTACGCTGTGTTTATTACTTGTTTCAGGACACACCGTACTCTTCTCCAGAGTGCCTGTTGGCAATTTACATCCCGCCCATCAGCGTAGCAAGGCTCCCATGTCTCCATGGCCTGTCCTGCTTTTCTGGTTTTTACACTTTGTTCAGCATGGCCCTTTTGACCGAGGGCAAGCGAGACTTCTTTGTAGCGCTGATTTGCCCTTCCGGCTTGCTTGGTTGGCCAAAAAGGGCGTATGCGTTTTTTCCTGAATATATTCAGGAAAAAACGCATACGCCCTTTTTGGCCAAGGGCATCATTGTCAACGTTTTGCCGCTTTTCATGTGCTTTAAAGGCGAGTCGAATCTACCTCCTGAAATCTGTTTCCTGCAAATCTGCCTTGCTTTCAAATCCTCTTTGTTGCCTTCCCTCAATATATTTGTGGACGAGAGTTATCATTTATAGCTCTGCACGTTTGTGAATTGCAGTGCCCCTGAGCTCCATTTGTCTCCTCGCTTTTTTGGGAGCTGGCCGCAAAAGCGCAGGATTGCTTCAGGCCCTATTTTGGTTCTGGGGGGCAGGCTGAGCCTGTGGTTCATTCTTCTTCCTGATGGGAAAATGGAGTGACCTATGCCTGTCCCAACACCTAGGGCTCGTCTCTCGTTGGTTCCGCGTCTTCCCGTTCATCCTCAGGACAAATTGCAACCTGTACAATCAGGAGGTTAAAGGTGCTGATTCTCCAAGTAGGGAGATGGTTAGTCAAGTGGCTGGAATGGCGAACCCGAGCACAAGGAGAGGAGAAATGAGGTGCGTTTTAGAAACCTTTCCCGATCTCATGGCATACCATCTTCTGGGTTTCCCATGCATGTTTTGATGTAGGAAGATGCCCTTGTACCTGGAGATTTGAGACCCATGGGGTGTGTTCCCAGCAGTGTTACTTTAAAGTATCTGCATTTCTCACCCAACCTCACCAATCCGCTCAGCCCCAAGAGTGTCCAGCCTTATGTCTCATCCAGCTGTGGGTCTAGATATGGTCAATCCAGGTTGCATCATAGACCCTGAACGGATTTTGTAAGAATTTCTCTCTCTTTCACTGTCTTTCTTTTGTGGGTTTTTTAAAGTAATGTATGTTTAGAATCGGGCTTGGCTGCTTTTCCCTGCTGTGTTGATGCCGCTTTACACCCTTTTGATTCACTTGCAGAGAGATATCGATACATAGGTTTTCAGATTCTTACTAGTCAGATATATTCTTGTGTGGTGACTAGGGTGTGTTGAGTCCAGTTCACTGAGCAGGGAGTAGGCCTTGTCTAGTACATATTTGGCTTATGGAGCGGTCTCTGAGCTAATTTCAAACCCTTGTTTTATGCATCACCCCACCTCACCTTTCCCGTTAAGCAGCCATAGTGTGTCTTCTAAAGGTGTGACTCTGTTTTGTTTTGTAATTCAGTTCAAGTGTAACGATTTTGACATTCCCTCTATAAGCGATATCTTAGGATAAGTGTCTTTTTCTGTGTGACTTATTTCACTTAGAATCATCGTACCTAAATCCACTCATCATGCTGCTAAGTAGCCTTATGAGATTTATTTCATGGCTGAATGATATTCCATTGTGCCAAGTACCACCATTTCTTTATCCATTTTTCTCTTTCCTGGGATATTGAAGGTGTACCGAAGCGGAGGTTCTTGGAAACAGAGCAGCCGTAAACTTTAGGGTGCCTGTGTCTTGTTGATTTTTAGTTTTCCCAATTTATATGCCCATGAGTGGAAGTGCCCTATGCTCTCTACGCTGTGTTTATTACTTGTTTCAGGACACACCGTACTCTTCTCCAGAGTGCCTGTTGGCAATTTACATCCCGCCCATCAGCGTAGCAAGGCTCCCATGTCTCCATGGCCTGTCCTGCTTTTCTGGTTTTTACACTTTGTTCAGCATGGCCCTTTTGACCGAGGGCAAGCGAGACTTCTTTGTAGCGCTGATTTGCCCTTCCGGCTTGCTTGGTTGGCCAAAAAGGGCGTATGCGTTTTTTCCTGAATATATTCAGGAAAAAACGCATACGCCCTTTTTGGCCAAGGGCATCATTGTCAACGTTTTGCCGCTTTTCATGTGCTTTAAAGGCGAGTCGAATCTACCTCCTGAAATCTGTTTCCTGCAAATCTGCCTTGCTTTCAAAACCTCTTCGTTGCCTTCCCTCAATATATTTGTGGACGAGAGTTCTCATTTATAACTCTGCACGTTTGTGAATTGCAGTGCCCCTGAGCTCCATTTGTCTCCTCGCTTTTTTGGGAGCTGGCCGCAAAAGCGCAGGATTGCTTCAGGCCCTATTTTGGTTCTGGGGGGCAGGCTGAGCCTGTGGTTCATTCTTCTTCCTGATGGGAAAATGGAGTGACCTATGCCTGTCCCAACACCTAGGGCTCGTCTCTCATTGGTTCCGCGTCTTCCCGTTCATCCTCAGGACAAATTGCAACCTGGACGAAACAGGAGGTTAAAGGTGCTGATTCTCCAAGTAGGGAGATGGTTAGTCAAGCGGCTGGAATGGCGAACCCGAGCACAAGGAGAGGAGAAATGAGGTGCGTTTTAGAAACCTTTCCCGATCTCACGGCATACCATCTTCTGGGTTTCCCATGCATGTTTTGATGTAGGAAGATTCCCTTGTACCTGGAGATTTGAGACACATGGGGTGGGTCCCCCGCGGTATTACTTTAAAGTATCTGCATTTGCTCACCCAACCTCACCAATCCTCTCAGCCCCAAGAGTGTCCAGCCTTATGTCTCATCCAGCTGTGGGTCTAGATATGGTCAATCCAGGTTGCATCAGAGACCCTGAACGGATTTTGTAAGAATTTCTCTCTCTTTCACTGTCTTTGCTTTGTGGGTTTTTTAAAGTAATGTATGTTTAGAATGGGGTTTGGCTGCTTTTCCCTGCTGTGTTTATGCCGCTTTACACCCTCTTGATTCACTTTCAGAGAGATATCGATACATAGGTTTTCAGATTCATACTAGTCAGATATATTCTTGTGCGGTGACTAGGGGGTGTTGAGTCCAGTTCACTGAGCAGGGAGTAGGCCTTGTCTAGTACATATTTGGCTTATGGAGTGGTGTCTGAGCTAATTTCAAACCCTTGTTTTATGCATCACCCCACCTCACCTTTCCGGTTAAGCAGCCATAGTGTGTCTTCTAAAGGTGTGCCTCTGTTCTGTTTTGTAATTCAGTTCAAGTGTAGCGATTTTGACATTCCCTCTATAAGCGATATCTTAGGATAAGTGCCTTTTTCTGTGTGACTTATTTCACTTAGAATCATCGTACCTAAATCCACTCATCATGCTTCTAACTAGCCTTATGACATTGATTTCATGGCTGAGTGATATTCCATTGTGCCAAGTACCACCATTTCTTTATCCATTTTTCTCTTTCCTGGGATATTGAAGGTGTACCGAAGCGGAGATTCTTGGAAACAGAGCAGCCGTAAACTTTAGGGTGCCTGTGTCTTGTTGATTTTTAGTTTTCCCAATTTATACGCCCATGAGTGGAATTGCCCTATGCTCTCTACGCTGTGTTTATTACTTGTTTCAGGACACACCGTACTCTTCTCCAGAGTGCCTGTTGGCAATTTACATCCCGCCCATCAGCGTAGCAAGGCTCCCATGTCTCCATGGTCTGTCCTGCTTTTTTGGTTTTTACACTTTGTTCAGCATGGCCCTTTTGACCGAGGGCAAGCGAGACTACTTTGTAGCGCTGATTTGCCCTTCCGGCTTGCTTGGTTGGCCAAAAAGGGCGTATGCGTTTTTTCCTGAATATATTCAGGAAAAAACGCATACGCCCTTTTTGGCCAAGGGCATCATTGTCAACGTTTTGCCGCTTTTCATGTGCTTTAAAGGCGAGTCGAATCTACCTCCTGAAATCTGTTTCCTGCAAATCTGCCTTGCTTTCAAATCCTCTTCGTTGCCTTCCCTCAATATATTTGTGGACGAGAGTTCTCATTTATAACTCTGCACGTTTGTGAATTGCAGTGCCCCTGAGCTCCATTTGTCTCCTCGCTTTTTTGGGAGCTGGCCGCAAAAGCGCAGGATTGCTTCAGGCCCTATTTTGGTTCTGGGGGGCAGGCTGAGCCTGTGGTTCATTCTTCTTCCTGATGGGAAAATGGAGTGACCTGTGCCTGTCCCAACAGCGAGGGCTAGTCTCTCGTTGGTTCCCCGTCTTCCCGTTCATCCTCAGGACAAATTGCAACCTGGACGAAACAGGAGGTTAAAGGTGCTGATTCTCCAAGTAGGGAGATGGTTAGTCAAGCGGCTGGAATGGCGAACCCGAGCACAAGGAGAGGAGAAATGAGGTGCGTTTTAGAAACCTTTCCCGATCTCATGGCATACCATCTTCTGGGTTTCCCATGCATGTTTTGATGTAGGAAGATGCCCTTGTACCTGGAGATTTGAGACCCATGGGGTGTGTTCCCAGCAGTGTTACTTTAAAGTATCTGCATTTCTCACCCAACCTCACCAATCCGCTCAGCCCCAAGAGTGTCCAGCCTTATGTCTCATCCAGCTGTGGGTCTAGATATGGTCAATCCAGGTTGCATCATAGACCCTGAACGGATTTTGTAAGAATTTCTCTCTCTTTCACTGTCTTTCTTTTGTGGGTTTTTTAAAGTAATGTATGTTTAGAATCGGGCTTGGCTGCTTTTCCCTGCTGTGTTGATGCCGCTTTACACCCTTTTGATTCACTTGCAGAGAGATATCGATACATAGGTTTTCAGATTCTTACTAGTCAGATATATTCTTGTGTGGTGACTAGGGTGTGTTGAGTCCAGTTCACTGAGCAGGGAGTAGGCCTTGTCTATTACATATTTGGCTTATGGAGCGGTGTCTGAGCTAATTTCAAACCCTTGTTTTATGCATCACCCCACCTCACCTTTCCCGTTAAGCAGCCATAGTGTGTCTTCTAAAGGTGTGACTCTGTTTTGTTTTGTAATTCAGTTCAAGTGTAACGATTCTGACATTCCCTCTATAAGCGATATCTTAGGATAAGTGTCTTTTTCTGTGTGACTTATTTCACTTAGAATCATCGTACCTAAATCCACTCATCATGCTGCTAAGTAGCCTTATGAGATTTATTTCATGGCTGAATGATATTCCATTGTGCCAAGTACCACCATTTCTTTATCCATTTTTCTCTTTCCTGGGATATTGAAGGTGTACCGAAGCGGAGGTTCTTGGAAACAGAGCAGCCGTAAACTTTAGGGTGCCTGTGTCTTGTTGATTTTTAGTTTTCCCAATTTATATGCCCATGAGTGGAAGTGCCCTATGCTCTCTACGCTGTGTTTATTACTTGTTTCAGGACACACCGTACTCTTCTCCAGAGTGCCTGTTGGCAATTTACATCCCGCCCATCAGCGTAGCAAGGCTCCCATGTCTCCATGGCCTGTCCTGCTTTTCTGGTTTTTACACTTTGTTCAGCATGGCCCTTTTGACCGAGGGCAAGCGAGACTTCTTTGTAGCGCTGATTTGCCCTTCCGGCTTGCTTGGTTGGCCAAAAAGGGCGTATGCGTTTTTTCCTGAATATATTCAGGAAAAAACGCATACGCCCTTTTTGGCCAAGGGCATCATTGTCAACGTTTTGCCGCTTTTCATGTGCTTTAAAGGCGAGTCGAATCTACCTCCTGAAATCTGTTTCCTGCAAATCTGCCTTGCTTTCAAAACCTCTTCGTTGCCTTCCCTCAATATATTTGTGGACGAGAGTTCTCATTTATAACTCTGCACGTTTGTGAATTGCAGTGCCCCTGAGCTCCATTTGTCTCCTCGCTTTTTTGGGAGCTGGCCGCAAAAGCGCAGGATTGCTTCAGGCCCTATTTTGGTTCTGGGGGGCAGGCTGAGCCTGTGGTTCATTCTTCTTCCTGATGGGAAAATGGAGTGACCTATGCCTGTCCCAACACCTAGGGCTCGTCTCTCATTGGTTCCGCGTCTGCCCATTCATCCTCAGGACAAATTGCAACCTGGACGAAACAGGAGGTTAAAGGTGCTGATTCTCCAAGTAGGGAGATGGTTAGTCAAGCGGCTGGAATGGCGAACCCGAGCACAAGGAGAGGAGAAATGAGGTGCGTTTTACAAACCTTTCCCGATCTCACGGCATACCATCTTCTGGGTTTCCCATGCATGTTTTGATGTAGGAAGATTCCCTTGTACCTGGAGATTTGAGACACATGGGGTGTGTTCCCAGCAGTGTTACTTTAAAGTATCTGGGTTTGCTCACCCAACCTCACCAATCCTCTCAGCCCCAAGAGTGTCCAGCCTTATGTCTCATCCAGCTGTGGGTGTAGATATGGTCAATCCAGGTTGCATCATAGACCCTGAATGGATTTTGTAAGAATTTCTCTCTCTTTAACTGTCTTTGTTTTGTGGGTTTTTTTAAGTAATTTATGTTTAGAATCGGGCTGGGCTGCTTTTCCCTGCTGTGTTGATGCTGCTTTACACCCTCTTGATTCACTTGCAGAGAGATATCGATACATAGGTTTTCAGATTCTTACTAGTCAGATATATTCTTGTGTGGTGACTAGGGTGTGTTGAGTCCAGTTCACTGAGCAGGGAGTAGGACTTGTCTATTACATATTTGGCTTATGGAGCGGTCTCTGAGCTAATTTCAAACCCTTGTTTTATGCCTCACCCCACCTCACCTTTCCCGTTAAGCAGCCATAGTGTGTCTTCTAAAGGTGTGACTCTATTTTGTTTTGTAATTCAGCTCAAGTGTAGCGATTTTGACATTCTCTCTATAAGCGATATCTTAGGATAAGTGTCTTTTTCTGTGTGACTTATTTCACTTAGAATCATCGTACCTAAATCCACTCATCATGCTGCTAAGTAGCCTTATGAGATTGATTTCATGGCTGAGTGATATTCCATTGTGCCATGTACCACCATTTCTTTATCCATTTTTCTCTTTCCTGGGATATTGAAGGTGTACCGAAGTGGAGATTCTTGGAAACAGAGCAGCCGTAAACTTTAGGGTGCCAGTGTCTTGTTGATTTTTAGTTTTCCCAATTTATACGCCCATGAGTGGAAGTGCCCTATGCTCTCTACGCTGTGTTTATTACTTGTTTCAGGACACACCGTACTCTTCTCCAGAGTGCCTGTTGGCAATTTACATCCCACCCATCAGCGTAGCAAGGCTCCCATGTCTCCATGGCCTGTCCTGCTTTTCTGGTTTTTACACTTTGTTCAGCATGGCCCTTTTGACCGAGGGCAAGCGAGACTTCTTTGTAGCGCTGATTTGCCCTTCCAGCTTGCTTGGTTGGCCAAAAAGGGCGTATGCGTTTTTTCCTGAATATATTCAGGAAAAAACGCATACGCCCTTTTTGGCCAAGGGCATCATTGTCAACGTTTTGCCGCTTTTCATGTGCTTTAAAGGCGAGTCGAATCTACCTCCTGAAATCTGTTTCCTGCAAATCTGCCTTGCTTTCAAATCCTCTTCGTTGCCTTCCCTCAATATATTTGTGGACGAGAGTTCTCATTTATAACTCTGCACGTTTGTGAATTGCAGTGCCCCTGAGCTCCATTTGTCTCCTCGCTTTTTTGGGAGCTGGCCGCAAAAGCGCAGGATTGCTTCAGGCCCTATTTTGGTTCTGGGGGGCAGGCTGAGCCTGTGGTTCATTCTTCTTCCTGATGGGAAAATGGAGTGACCTGTGCCTGTCCCAACACCTAGGGCTAGTCTCTCGTTGGTTCCCCGTCTTCCCGTTCATCCTCAGGACAAATTGCAACCTGGACGAAACAGGAGGTTAAAGGTGCTGATTCTCCAAGTAGGGAGATGGTTAGTCAAGCGGCTGGAATGGCGAACCCGAGCACAAGGAGAGGAGAAATGAGGTGCGTTTTAGAAACCTTTCCCGATCTCACGGCATACCATCTTCTGGGTTTCCCATGCATGTTTTGATGTAGGAAGATGCCCTTGTACCTGGAGATTTGAGACCCATGGGGTGTGTACCCCGCGGTGTTACTTTAAAGTATCTGGGTTTGCTCACCCAACCTCACCAATCCTCTCAGCCCCAAGAGTGTCCAGCCTTATGTCTCATCCAGCTGTGGGTGTAGATATGGTCAATCCAGGTTGCATCATAGACCCTGAACGGATTTTGTAAGAATTTCTCTCTCTTTCACTGTCTTCGTTTTGTGGGTTTTTTAAAGTAATTTATGTTTAGAATCGGGCTTGGCTGTTTTTCCCTGCTGTGTTGATACCGCTTTACACCCTCTTGATTCACTTGCAGAGAGATATCGATACATAGGTTTTCATATTCTTACTAGTCAGATATATTCTTGTGTGGTGACTAGGGTGTGTTGAGTCCAGTTCACTGAGCAGGGAGTAGGCCTTGTCTATTACATATTTGGCTTATGGAGCAGTGTCTGAGCTAATTTCAAACCCTTGTTTTATGCATCACCCCACCTCACCTTTCCCGTTAAGCAGCCATAGTGTGTCTTCTAAAGGTGTGACTCTGTTTTGTTTTGTAATTCTGTTCAAGTGTAGCGATTTTGACATTCCCTCTATAAGCGATATCTTAGGATAAGTGTCTTTTTCTGTGTGAATTATTTCACTTAGAATCATCGTACCTAAATCCACTCATCATGCTGCTAACTAGCCTTATGACATTGATTTCATGGCTGAGTGATATTCCATTGTGCCAAGTACCACCATTTCTTTATCCATTTTTCTCTTTCCTGGGATACTGAAGGTGTACCGAAGTGGAGGTTCTTGGAAACAGAGCAGCCATAAACTTTAGGGTGCCTGTGTCTTGTTGATTTTTAGTTTTCCCAATTTATACGCCCATGAGTGGAAGTGCCCTATGCTCTCTACGCTGTGTTTATTACTTGTTTCAGGACACACCGTACTCTTCTCCTGAGTGCCTGTTGGCAATTTACATCCCGCCCATCAGCGTAGCAAGGCTCCCATGTCTCCATGGCCTGTCCTGCTTTTCTGGTTTTTACACTTTGTTCAGCATGGCCCTTTTGACCGAGGGCAAGCGAGACTTCTTTGTAGCGCTGATTTGCCCTTCCGGCTTGCTTGGTTGGCCAAAAAGGGCGTATGCGTTTTTTCCTGAATATATTCAGGAAAAAACGCATACGCCCTTTTTGGCCAAGGGCATCATTGTCAACGTTTTGCCGCTTTTCATGTGCTTTAAAGGCGAGTCGAATCTACCTCCTGAAATCTGTTTCCTGCAAATCTGCCTTGCTTTCAAATCCTCTTCATTGCCTTCCCTCAATATATTTGTGGACGAGAGTTCTCATTTATAACTCTGCACGTTTGTGAATTGCAGTGCCCCTGAGCTCCATTTGTCTCCTCGCTTTTTTGGGAGCTGGCCGCAAAAGCGCAGGATTGCTTCAGGCCCTATTTTGGTTCTGGGGGGCAGGCTGAGCCTGTGGTTCATTCTTCTTCCTGATGGGAAAATGGAGTGACCTGTGCCTGTCCCAACACCTAGGGCTCGTCTCTCGTTGGTTCTGCGTCTTCCCATTCATCCTCAGGACAAATTGCAACCTGTACAATCAGGAGGTTAAAGGTGCTGATTCTCCAAGTAGGGAGATGGTTAGTCAAGCGGCTGGAATGGCGAACCCGAGCACAAGGAGAGGAGAAATGAGGTGCGTTTTAGAAACCTTTCCCGATCTCATGGCATACCATCTTCTGGGTTTCCCATGCATGTTTTGATGTAGGAAGATGCCCTTGTACCTGGAGATTTGAGACCCATGGGGTGTGTTCCCAGCAGTGTTACTTTAAAGTATCTGGGTTTGCTCACCCAACCTCACCAATCCTCTCAGCCCCAAGAGTGTCCAGCCTTATGTCTCATCCAGCTGTGGGTGTAGATATGGTCAATCCAGGTTGCATCATAGACCCTGAACGGATTTTGTAAGAATTTCTCTCTCTTTCACTGTCTTCGTTTTGTGGGTTTTTTAAAGTAATTTATGTTTAGAATCGGGCTTGGCTGTTTTTCCCTGCTGTGTTGATACCGCTTTACACCCTCTTGATTCACTTGCAGAGAGATATCGATACATAGGTTTTCATATTCTTACTAGTCAGATATATTCTTGTGTGGTGACTAGGGTGTGTTGAGTCCAGTTCACTGAGCAGGGAGTAGGCCTTGTCTATTACATATTTGGCTTATGGAGCAGTGTCTGAGCTAATTTCAAACCCTTGTTTTATGCATCACCCCACCTCACCTTTCCCGTTAAGCAGCCATAGTGTGTCTTCTAAAGGTGTGACTCTGTTTTGTTTTGTAATTCTGTTCAAGTGTAGCGATTTTGACATTCCCTCTATAAGCGATATCTTAGGATAAGTGTCTTTTTCTGTGTGAATTATTTCACTTAGAATCATCGTACCTAAATCCACTCATCATGCTGCTAACTAGCCTTATGACATTGATTTCATGGCTGAGTGATATTCCATTGTGCCAAGTACCACCATTTCTTTATCCATTTTTCTCTTTCCTGGGATACTGAAGGTGTACCGAAGTGGAGGTTCTTGGAAACAGAGCAGCCATAAACTTTAGGGTGCCTGTGTCTTGTTGATTTTTAGTTTTCCCAATTTATACGCCCATGAGTGGAAGTGCCCTATGCTCTCTACGCTGTGTTTATTACTTGTTTCAGGACACACCGTACTCTTCTCCTGAGTGCCTGTTGGCAATTTACATCCCGCCCATCAGCGTAGCAAGGCTCCCATGTCTCCATGGCCTGTCCTGCTTTTCTGGTTTTTACACTTTGTTCAGCATGGCCCTTTTGACCGAGGGCAAGCGAGACTTCTTTGTAGCGCTGATTTGCCCTTCCGGCTTGCTTGGTTGGCCAAAAAGGGCGTATGCGTTTTTTCCTGAATATATTCAGGAAAAAACGCATACGCCCTTTTTGGCCAAGGGCATCATTGTCAACGTTTTGCCGCTTTTCATGTGCTTTAAAGGCGAGTCGAATCTACCTCCTGAAATCTGTTTCCTGCAAATCTGCCTTGCTTTCAAATCCTCTTCATTGCCTTCCCTCAATATATTTGTGGACGAGAGTTCTCATTTATAACTCTGCACGTTTGTGAATTGCAGTGCCCCTGAGCTCCATTTGTCTCCTCGCTTTTTTGGGAGCTGGCCGCAAAAGCGCAGGATTGCTTCAGGCCCTATTTTGGTTCTGGGGGCAGGCTGAGCCTGTGGTTCATTCTTCTTCCTGATGGGAAAATGGAGTGACCTGTGCCTGTCCCAACACCTAGGGCTCGTCTCTCGTTGGTTCTGCGTCTTCCCATTCATCCTCAGGACAAATTGCAACCTGTACAATCAGGAGGTTAAAGGTGCTGATTCTCCAAGTAGGGAGATGGTTAGTCAAGCGGCTGGAATGGCGAACCCGAGCACAAGGAGAGGAGAAATGAGGTGCGTTTTAGAAACCTTTCCCGATCTCATGGCATACCATCTTCTGGGTTTCCCATGCATGTTTTGATGTAGGAAGATGCCCTTGTACCTGGAGATTTGAGACCCATGGGGTGTGTTCCCCGCAGTGTTACTTTAAAGTATCTGCGTTTGCTCACCCAACCTCACCAATCCTCTCAGCCCCAAGAGTGTCCAGCCTTATGTCTCATCCAGCTGTGGGTCTAGATATGGTCAATCCAGGTTGCATCATAGACCCTGAACGGATTTTGTAAGAATTTCTCTCTCTTTCACTGTCTTTGTTTTGTGGGTTTTTTAAAGTAATTTACGTTTAGAATCGGTCTTGGCTGCTTTTCCCTGCTGTGTTGATGCCGTTTTACACCCTCTTGATTCACTTGCAGAGAGATATCGATACATAGGTTTTCAGATTCTTACTAGTGTGGTGACTAGGGTGTGTTGAGTCCAGTTCACTGAGCAGGGAGTAGGCCTTGTCTATTACATATTTGGCTTATGGAGCAGTGTCTGAGCTAATTTCAAACCCTTGTTTTATGCATCACCCCACCTCACCTTTCCCGTTAAGCAGCCATAGTGTGTCTTCTAAAGGTGTGACTCTGTTCTGTTTTGTAATTCAGTTCAAGTGTAGCGATTTTGACATTCCCTCTATAAGCGATATCTTAGGATAAGTGTCTTTTTCTGTGTGACTTATTTCACTTAGAATCATCGTACCTAAATCCACTCATCATGCTGCTAACTAGCCTTATGACATTGATTTCATGGCTGAGTGATATTCCATTGTGCCAAGTACCACCATTTCTTTATCCATTTTTCTCTTTCCTGGGATATTGAAGGTGTACCGAAGCGGAGGTTCTTGGAAACAGAGCAGCCGTAAACTTTAGGGTGCCTGTGTCTTGTTGATTTTTACTTTTCCCAATTTATACGCCCATGAGTGGAAGTGCCCTATGCTCTCTACGCTGTGTTTATTACTTGTTTCAGGACACACCGTACTCTTCTCCAGAGTGCCTGTTGGCAATTTACATCCCGCCCATCAGCGTAGCAAGGCTCCCATGTCTCCATGGCCTGTCCTGCTTTTCTGGTTTTTACACTTTGTTCAGCATGGCCCTTTTGACCGAGGGCAAGCGAGACTTCTTTGTAGCGCTGATTTGCCCTTCCGGCTTGCTTGGTTGGCCAAAAAGGGCGTATGCGTTTTTTCCTGAATATATTCAGGAAAAAACGCATACGCCCTTTTTGGCCAAGGGCATCATTGTCAACGTTTTGCCGCTTTTCATGTGCTTTAAAGGCGAGTCGAATCTACCTCCTGAAATCTGTTTCCTGCAAATCTGCCTTGCTTTCAAATCCTCTTCGTTGCCTTCCCTCAATATATTTGTGGACGAGAGTTCTCATTTATAACTCTGCACGTTTGTGAATTGCAGTGCCCCTGAGCTCCATTTGTCTCCTCGCTTTTTTGGGAGCTGGCCGCAAAAGCGCAGGATTGCTTCAGGCCCTATTTTGGTTCTGGGGGGCAGGCTGAGCCTGTGGTTCATTCTTCTTCCTGATGGGAAAATGGAGTGACCTATGCCTGTCCCAACACCTAGGGCTCGTATCTCGTTGGTTCTGCGTCTTCCCATTCATCCTCAGGACAAATTGCAACCTGTACAATCAGGAGGTTAAAGGTGCTGATTCTCCAAGTAGGGAGATGGTTAGTCAAGGGGCTGGAATGGCGAACCCGAGCACAAGGAGAGGAGAAATGAGGTGCGTTTTAGAAACCTTTCCCGATCTCATGGCATACCATCTTCTGGGTTTCCCATGCATGTTTTGATGTAGGAAGATGCCCTTGTACCTGGAGATTTGAGACCCATGGGGTGTGTTCCCCGCAGTGTTACTTTAAATTATCTGCGTTTGCTCACCCAACCTCACCAATCCTCTCAGCCCCAAGAGTGTCCAGCCTTATGTCTCATCCAGCTGTGGGTCTAGATATGGTCAATCCAGGTTGCATCATAGACCCTGAACGGATTTTGTAAGAATTTCTCTCTCTTTCACGGTCTTTGTTTTGTGGGTTTTTTAAAGTAATTTACGTTTAGAATCGGTCTTGGCTGCTTTTCCCTGCTGTGTTGATGCCGTTTTACACCCTCTTGATTCACTTGCAGAGAGATATCGATACATAGGTTTTCAGATTCTTACTAGTGTGGTGACTAGGGTGTGTTGAGTCCAGTTCACTGAGCAGGGAGTAGGCCTTGTCTATTACATATTTGGCTTATGGAGCAGTGTCTGAGCTAATTTCAAACCCTTGTTTTATGCATCACCCCACCTCACCTTTCCCGTTAAGCAGCCATAGTGTGTCTTCTAAAGGTGTGACTCTGTTCTGTTTTGTAATTCAGTTCAAGTGTAGCGATTTTGACATTCCCTCTATAAGCGATATCTTAGGATAAGTGTCTTTTTCTGTGTGACTTATTTCACTTAGAATCATCGTACCTAAATCCACTCATCATGCTGCTAACTAGCCTTATGACATTGATTTCATGGCTGAGTGATATTCCATTGTGCCAAGTACCACCACTTCTTTATCCATTTTTCTCTTTCTTGGGATATTGAAGGTGTACCGAAGCGGAGGTTCTTGGAAACAGAGCAGCCGTAAACTTTAGGGTGCCTGTGTCTTGTTGATTTTTAGTTTTCCCAATTTATACGCCCATGAGTGGAAGTGCCCTATGCTCTCTACGCTGTGTTTATTACTTGTTTCAGGACACACCGTACTCTTCTCCAGAGTGCCTGTTGGCAATTTACATCCCGCCCATCAGCGTAGCAAGGCTCCCATGTCTCCATGGCTTGTCCTGCTTTTCTGGTTTTTACACTTTGTTCAGCATGGCCCATTTGACCGAGGGCAAGCGAGACTTCTTTGTAGCGCTGATTTGCCCTTCCAGCTTGCTTGGTTGGCCAAAAAGGGCGTATGCGTTTTTTCCTGAATATATTCAGGAAAAAACGCATACGCCCTTTTTGGCCAAGGGCATCATTGTCAACGTTTTGCTGCTTTTCATGTGCTTTAAAGGCGAGTCGAATCTACCTCCTGAAATCTGTTTCCTGCAAATCTGCCTTGCTTTCAAATCCTCTTCGTTGCCTTCCCTCAATATATTTGTGGACGAGAGTTCTCATTTATAACTCTGCACGTTTGTGAATTGCAGTGCCCCTGAGCTCCATTTGTCTCCTCGCTTTGTTGGGAGCTGGCCGCAAAAGCGCTGGTTTGCTTCAGGCCCTATTTTGGTTCTGGGGGGCAGGCTGAGCCTGTGGTTCATTCTTCTTCCTGATGGGAAAATGGAGTGACCTATGCCTGTCCCAACACCTAGGGCTCGTCTCTCGTTGGTTCTGCGTCTTCCCATTCATCCTCAGGACAAATTGCAACCTGTACAATCAGGAGGTTAAAGGTGCTGATTCTCCAAGTAGGGAGATGGTTAGTCAAGCGGCTGGAATGGCGAACCCGAGCACAACGAGAGGAGAAATGAGGTGCGTTTTAGAAACCTTTCCCGATCTCATGGCATACCATCTTCTGGGTTTCCCATGCATGTTTTGATGTAGGAAGATGCCCTTGTACCTGGAGATTTGAGACCCATGGGGTGTGTTCCCCGCAGTGTTACTTTAAAGTATCTGCATTTGCTCACCCAACCTCACCAATCCTCTCAGCCCCAAGAGTGTCCAGCCTTATGTCTCATCCAGCTGTGGGTCTAGATATGGTCAATCCAGGTTGCATCATAGACCCTGAACGGATTTTGTAAGAATTTCTCTCTCTTTCACGGTCTTTGTTTTGTGGGTTTTTTAAAGTAATTTACGTTTAGAATCAGTTTTGGCTGCTTTTCCCTGCTGTGTTGATGCCGTTTTACACCCTCTTGATTCACTTGCAGAGAGATATCGATACATAGGTTTTCAGATTCTTACTAGTGTGGTGACTAGGGTGTGTTGAGTCCAGTTCACTGAGCAGGGAGTAGGCCTTGTCTATTACATATTTGGCTTATGGAGCAGTGTCTGAGCTAATTTCAAACCCTTGTTTTATGCATCACCCCACCTCACCTTTCCCGTTAAGCAGCCATAGTGTGTCTTCTAAAGGTGTGACTCTGTTCTGTTTTGTAATTCAGTTCAAGTGTAGCGATTTTGACATTCCCTCTATAAGCGATATCTTAGGATAAGTGTCTTTTTCTGTGTGACTTATTTCACTTAGAATCATCGTATCTAAATCCACTCATCATGCTGCTAACTAGCCTTATGACATTGATTTCATGGCTGAGTGATATTCCATTGTGCCAAGTACCACCATTTCTTTATCCATTTTTCTCTTTCCTGGGATATTGAAGGTGTACCGAAGCGGAGGTTCTTGGAAACAGAGCAGCCGTAAACTTTAGGGTGCCTGTGTCTTGTTGATTTTTAGTTTTCCCAATTTATACGCCCATGAGTGGAAGTGCCCTATGCTCTCTACGCTGTGTTTATTACTTGTTTCAGGACACACCGTACTCTTCTCCAGAGTGCCTGTTGGCAATTTACATCCCGCCCATCAGCGTAGCAAGGCTCCCATGTCTCCATGGCCTGTCCTGCTTTTCTGGTTTTTACACTTTGTTCAGCATGGCCCTTTTGACCGAGGGCAAGCGAGACTTCTTTGTAGCGCTGATTTGCCCTTCCGGCTTGCTTGGTTGGCCAAAAAGGGCGTATGCGTTTTTTCCTGAATATATTCAGGAAAAAACGCATACGCCCTTTTTGGCCAAGGGCATCATTGTCAACGTTTTGCCGCTTTTCATGTGCTTTAAAGGCGAGTCGAATCTACCTCCTGAAATCTGTTTCCTGCAAATCTGCCTTGCTTTCAAATCCTCTTCGTTGCCTTCCCTCAATATATTTGTGGACGAGAGTTCTCATTTATAACTCTGCACGTTTGTGAATTGCAGTGCCCCTGAGCTCCATTTGTCTCCTCGCTTTTTTGGGAGCTGGCCGCAAAAGCGCAGGATTGCTTCAGGCCCTATTTTGGTTCTGGGGGGCAGGCTGAGCCTGTGGTTCATTCTTCTTCCTGATGGGAAAATGGAGTGACCTATGCCTGTCCCAACACCTAGGGCTCGTATCTCGTTGGTTCTGCGTCTTCCCATTCATCCTCAGGACAAATTGCAACCTGTACAATCAGGAGGTTAAAGGTGCTGATTCTCCAAGTAGGGAGATGGTTAGTCAAGGGGCTGGAATGGCGAACCCGAGCACAAGGAGAGGAGAAATGAGGTGCGTTTTAGAAACCTTTCCCGATCTCATGGCATACCATCTTCTGGGTTTCCCATGCATGTTTTGATGTAGGAAGATGCCCTTGTACCTGGAGATTTGAGACCCATGGGGTGTGTTCCCCGCAGTGTTACTTTAAATTATCTGCGTTTGCTCACCCAACCTCACCAATCCTCTCAGCCCCAAGAGTGTCCAGCCTTATGTCTCATCCAGCTGTGGGTCTAGATATGGTCAATCCAGGTTGCATCATAGACCCTGAACGGATTTTGTAAGAATTTCTCTCTCTTTCACGGTCTTTGTTTTGTGGGTTTTTTAAAGTAATTTACGTTTAGAATCGGTCTTGGCTGCTTTTCCCTGCTGTGTTGATGCCGCTTTACACCCTCTTGATTCACTTGCAGAGAGATATCGATACATAGGTTTTCAGATTCTTACTAGTGTGGTGACTAGGATGTGTTGAGTCCAGTTCACTGAGCAGGGAGTAGGCCTTGTCTATTACATATTTGGCTTATGGAGCGGTCTCTGAGCTAATTTCAAACCCTTGTTTTATGCATCACCCCACCTCACCTTTCCCGTTAAGCAGCCATAGTGTGTCTTCTAAAGGTGTGACTCTGTTCTGTTTTGTAATTCAGTTCAAGTGTAGCGATTTTGACATTCCCTCTATAAGCGATATCTTAGGAAGAGTGTCTTTTTCTGTGTGACTTATTTCACTTAGAATCATCGTACCTAAATCCACTCATCATGCTGCTAACTAGCCTTATGACATTGATTTCATGGCTGAGTGATATTCCATTGTGCCAAGTACCACCATTTCTTTATCCATTTTTCTCTTTCCTGGGATATTGAAGGTGTACCGAAGCGGAGGTTCTTGGAAACAGAGCAGCCGTAAACTTTAGGGTGCCTGTGTCTTGTTGATTTTTAGTTTTCCCAATTTATATGCCCATGAGTGGAAGTGCCCTATGCTCTCTACGCTGTGTTTATTACTTGTTTCAGGACACACCGTACTCTTCTCCAGAGTGCCTGTTGGCAATTTACATCCCGCCCATCAGCGTAGCAAGGCTCCCATGTCTCCATGGCCTGTCCTGCTTTTCTGGTTTTTACACTTTGTTCAGCATGGCCCTTTTGACCGAGGGCAAGCGAGACTTCTTTGTAGCGCTGATTTGCCCTTCCGGCTTGCTTGGTTGGCCAAAAAGGGCGTATGCGTTTTTACCTGAATATATTCAGGAAAAAACGCATACGCCCTTTTTGGCCAAGGGCATCATTGTCAACGTTTTGCCGCTTTTCATGTGCTTTAAAGGCGAGTCGAATCTACCTCCTGAAATCTGTTTCCTGCAAATCTGCCTTGTTTTCAAATCCTCTTCGTTGCCTTCCCTCAATATATTTGTGGACGAGAGTTCTCATTTATAACTCTGCACGTTTGTGAATTGCAGTGCCCCTGAGCTCCATTTGTCTCCTCGCTTTTTTGGGAGCTGGCCGCAAAAGCGCAGGATTGCTTCAGGCCCTATTTTGGTTCTGGGGGGCAGGCTGAGCCTGTGGTTCATTCTTCTTCCTGATGGGAAAATGGAGTGACCTGTGCCTGTCCCAACACCTAGGGCTCGTCTCTCGTTGGTTCTGCGTCTTCCCATTCATCCTCAGGACAAATTGCAACCTGTACAATCAGGAGGTTAAAGGTGCTGATTCTCCAAGTAGGGAGATGGTTAGTCAAGGGGCTGGAATGGCGAACCCGAGCACAAGGAGAGGAGAAATGAGGTGCGTTTTAGAAACCTTTCCCGATCTCATGGCATACCATCTTCTGGGTTTCCCATGCATGTTTTGATGTAGGAAGATGCCCTTGTACCTGGAGATTTGAGACCCATGGGGTGTGTTCCCCGCAGTGTTACTTTAAAGTATCTGCGTTTGCTCACCCAACCTCACCAATCCTCTCAGCCCCAAGAGTGTCCAGCCTTATGTCTCATCCAGCTGTGGGTCTAGATATGGTCATTCCAGGTTGCATCATAGACCCTGAACGGATTTTGTAAGAATTTCTCTCTCTTTCACGGTCTTTGTTTTGTGGGTTTTTTAAAGTAATTTACGTTTAGAATCGGTCTTGGCTGCTTTTCCCTGCTGTGTTGATGCCGCTTTACACCCTCTTGATTCACTTGCAGAGAGATATCGATACATAGGTTTTCAGATTCTTACTAGTGTGGTGACTAGGATGTGTTGAGTCCAGTTCACTGAGCAGGGAGTAGGCCTTGTCTATTACATATTTGGCTTATGGAGCGGTCTCTGAGCTAATTTCAAACCCTTGTTTTATGCATCACCCCACCTCACCTTTCCCGTTAAGCAGCCATAGTGTGTCTTCTAAAGGTGTGACTCTGTTCTGTTTTGTAATTCAGTTCAAGTGTAGCGATTTTGACATTCCCTCTATAAGCGATATCTTAGGATAAGTGTCTTTTTCTGTGTGACTTATTTCACTTAGAATCATCGTACCTAAATCCACTCATCATGCTGCTAACTAGCCTTATGACATTGATTTCATGGCTGAGTGATATTCCATTGTGCCAAGTACCACCATTTCTTTATCCATTTTTCTCTTTCCTGGGATATTGAAGGTGTACCGAAGCGGAGGTTCTTGGAAACAGAGCAGCCGTAAACTTTAGGGTGCCTGTGTCTTGTTGATTTTTACTTTTCCCAATTTATACGCCCATGAGTGGAAGTGCCCTATGCTCTCTACGCTGTGTTTATTACTTGTTTCAGGACACACCGTACTCTTCTCCAGAGTGCCTGTTGGCAATTTACATCCCGCCCATCAGCGTAGCAAGGCTCCCATGTCTCCATGGCCTGTCCTGCTTTTCTGGTTTTTACACTTTGTTCAGCATGGCCCTTTTGACCGAGGGCAAGCGAGACTTCTTTGTAGCGCTGATTTGCCCTTCCGGCTTGCTTGGTTGGCCAAAAAGGGCGTATGCGTTTTTTCCTGAATATATTCAGGAAAAAACGCATACGCCCTTTTTGGCCAAGGGCATCATTGTCAACGTTTTGCCGCTTTTCATGTGCTTTAAAGGCGAGTCGAATCTACCTCCTGAAATCTGTTTCCTGCAAATCTGCCTTGCTTTCAAATCCTCTTCGTTGCCTTCCCTCAATATATTTGTGGACGAGAGTTCTCATTTATAACTCTGCACGTTTGTGAATTGCAGTGCCCCTGAGCTCCATTTGTCTCCTCGCTTTTTTGGGAGCTGGCCGCAAAAGCGCAGGATTGCTTCAGGCCCTATTTTGGTTCTGGGGGGCAGGCTGAGCCTGTGGTTCATTCTTCTTCCTGATGGGAAAATGGAGTGACCTATGCCTGTCCCAACACCTAGGGCTCGTATCTCGTTGGTTCTGCGTCTTCCCATTCATCCTCAGGACAAATTGCAACCTGTACAATCAGGAGGTTAAAGGTGCTGATTCTCCAAGTAGGGAGATGGTTAGTCAAGGGGCTGGAATGGCGAACCCGAGCACAAGGAGAGGAGAAATGAGGTGCGTTTTAGAAACCTTTCCCGATCTCATGGCATACCATCTTCTGGGTTTCCCATGCATGTTTTGATGTAGGAAGATGCCCTTGTACCTGGAGATTTGAGACCCATGGGGTGTGTTCCCCGCAGTGTTACTTTAAATTATCTGCGTTTGCTCACCCAACCTCACCAATCCTCTCAGCCCCAAGAGTGTCCAGCCTTATGTCTCATCCAGCTGTGGGTCTAGATATGGTCAATCCAGGTTGCATCATAGACCCTGAACGGATTTTGTAAGAATTTCTCTCTCTTTCACGGTCTTTGTTTTGTGGGTTTTTTAAAGTAATTTACGTTTAGAATCGGTCTTGGCTGCTTTTCCCTGCTGTGTTGATGCCGTTTTACACCCTCTTGATTCACTTGCAGAGAGATATCGATACATAGGTTTTCAGATTCTTACTAGTGTGGTGACTAGGGTGTGTTGAGTCCAGTTCACTGAGCAGGGAGTAGGCCTTGTCTATTACATATTTGGCTTATGGAGCAGTGTCTGAGCTAATTTCAAACCCTTGTTTTATGCATCACCCCACCTCACCTTTCCCGTTAAGCAGCCATAGTGTGTCTTCTAAAGGTGTGACTCTGTTCTGTTTTGTAATTCAGTTCAAGTGTAGCGATTTTGACATTCCCTCTATAAGCGATATCTTAGGATAAGTGTCTTTTTCTGTGTGACTTATTTCACTTAGAATCATCGTACCTAAATCCACTCATCATGCTGCTAACTAGCCTTATGACATTGATTTCATGGCTGAGTGATATTCCATTGTGCCAAGTACCACCACTTCTTTATCCATTTTTCTCTTTCTTGGGATATTGAAGGTGTACCGAAGCGGAGGTTCTTGGAAACAGAGCAGCCGTAAACTTTAGGGTGCCTGTGTCTTGTTGATTTTTAGTTTTCCCAATTTATACGCCCATGAGTGGAAGTGCCCTATGCTCTCTACGCTGTGTTTATTACTTGTTTCAGGACACACCGTACTCTTCTCCAGAGTGCCTGTTGGCAATTTACATCCCGCCCATCAGCGTAGCAAGGCTCCCATGTCTCCATGGCTTGTCCTGCTTTTCTGGTTTTTACACTTTGTTCAGCATGGCCCATTTGACCGAGGGCAAGCGAGACTTCTTTGTAGCGCTGATTTGCCCTTCCAGCTTGCTTGGTTGGCCAAAAAGGGCGTATGCGTTTTTTCCTGAATATATTCAGGAAAAAACGCATACGCCCTTTTTGGCCAAGGGCATCATTGTCAACGTTTTGCTGCTTTTCATGTGCTTTAAAGGCGAGTCGAATCTACCTCCTGAAATCTGTTTCCTGCAAATCTGCCTTGCTTTCAAATCCTCTTCGTTGCCTTCCCTCAATATATTTGTGGACGAGAGTTCTCATTTATAACTCTGCACGTTTGTGAATTGCAGTGCCCCTGAGCTCCATTTGTCTCCTCGCTTTGTTGGGAGCTGGCCGCAAAAGCGCTGGTTTGCTTCAGGCCCTATTTTGGTTCTGGGGGGCAGGCTGAGCCTGTGGTTCATTCTTCTTCCTGATGGGAAAATGGAGTGACCTATGCCTGTCCCAACACCTAGGGCTCGTCTCTCGTTGGTTCTGCGTCTTCCCATTCATCCTCAGGACAAATTGCAACCTGTACAATCAGGAGGTTAAAGGTGCTGATTCTCCAAGTAGGGAGATGGTTAGTCAAGCGGCTGGAATGGCGAACCCGAGCACAACGAGAGGAGAAATGAGGTGCGTTTTAGAAACCTTTCCCGATCTCATGGCATACCATCTTCTGGGTTTCCCATGCATGTTTTGATGTAGGAAGATGCCCTTGTACCTGGAGATTTGAGACCCATGGGGTGTGTTCCCCGCAGTGTTACTTTAAAGTATCTGCATTTGCTCACCCAACCTCACCAATCCTCTCAGCCCCAAGAGTGTCCAGCCTTATGTCTCATCCAGCTGTGGGTCTAGATATGGTCAATCCAGGTTGCATCATAGACCCTGAACGGATTTTGTAAGAATTTCTCTCTCTTTCACGGTCTTTGTTTTGTGGGTTTTTTAAAGTAATTTACGTTTAGAATCAGTTTTGGCTGCTTTTCCCTGCTGTGTTGATGCCGTTTTACACCCTCTTGATTCACTTGCAGAGAGATATCGATACATAGGTTTTCAGATTCTTACTAGTGTGGTGACTAGGGTGTGTTGAGTCCAGTTCACTGAGCAGGGAGTAGGCCTTGTCTATTACATATTTGGCTTATGGAGCAGTGTCTGAGCTAATTTCAAACCCTTGTTTTATGCATCACCCCACCTCACCTTTCCCGTTAAGCAGCCATAGTGTGTCTTCTAAAGGTGTGACTCTGTTCTGTTTTGTAATTCAGTTCAAGTGTAGCGATTTTGACATTCCCTCTATAAGCGATATCTTAGGATAAGTGTCTTTTTCTGTGTGACTTATTTCACTTAGAATCATCGTATCTAAATCCACTCATCATGCTGCTAACTAGCCTTATGACATTGATTTCATGGCTGAGTGATATTCCATTGTGCCAAGTACCACCATTTCTTTATCCATTTTTCTCTTTCCTGGGATATTGAAGGTGTACCGAAGCGGAGGTTCTTGGAAACAGAGCAGCCGTAAACTTTAGGGTGCCTGTGTCTTGTTGATTTTTAGTTTTCCCAATTTATACGCCCATGAGTGGAAGTGCCCTATGCTCTCTACGCTGTGTTTATTACTTGTTTCAGGACACACCGTACTCTTCTCCAGAGTGCCTGTTGGCAATTTACATCCCGCCCATCAGCGTAGCAAGGCTCCCATGTCTCCATGGCCTGTCCTGCTTTTCTGGTTTTTACACTTTGTTCAGCATGGCCCTTTTGACCGAGGGCAAGCGAGACTTCTTTGTAGCGCTGATTTGCCCTTCCGGCTTGCTTGGTTGGCCAAAAAGGGCGTATGCGTTTTTTCCTGAATATATTCAGGAAAAAACGCATACGCCCTTTTTGGCCAAGGGCATCATTGTCAACGTTTTGCCGCTTTTCATGTGCTTTAAAGGCGAGTCGAATCTACCTCCTGAAATCTGTTTCCTGCAAATCTGCCTTGCTTTCAAATCCTCTTCGTTGCCTTCCCTCAATATATTTGTGGACGAGAGTTCTCATTTATAACTCTGCACGTTTGTGAATTGCAGTGCCCCTGAGCTCCATTTGTCTCCTCGCTTTTTTGGGAGCTGGCCGCAAAAGCGCAGGATTGCTTCAGGCCCTATTTTGGTTCTGGGGGGCAGGCTGAGCCTGTGGTTCATTCTTCTTCCTGATGGGAAAATGGAGTGACCTATGCCTGTCCCAACACCTAGGGCTCGTATCTCGTTGGTTCTGCGTCTTCCCATTCATCCTCAGGACAAATTGCAACCTGTACAATCAGGAGGTTAAAGGTGCTGATTCTCCAAGTAGGGAGATGGTTAGTCAAGGGGCTGGAATGGCGAACCCGAGCACAAGGAGAGGAGAAATGAGGTGCGTTTTAGAAACCTTTCCCGATCTCATGGCATACCATCTTCTGGGTTTCCCATGCATGTTTTGATGTAGGAAGATGCCCTTGTACCTGGAGATTTGAGACCCATGGGGTGTGTTCCCCGCAGTGTTACTTTAAATTATCTGCGTTTGCTCACCCAACCTCACCAATCCTCTCAGCCCCAAGAGTGTCCAGCCTTATGTCTCATCCAGCTGTGGGTCTAGATATGGTCAATCCAGGTTGCATCATAGACCCTGAACGGATTTTGTAAGAATTTCTCTCTCTTTCACGGTCTTTGTTTTGTGGGTTTTTTAAAGTAATTTACGTTTAGAATCGGTCTTGGCTGCTTTTCCCTGCTGTGTTGATGCCGCTTTACACCCTCTTGATTCACTTGCAGAGAGATATCGATACATAGGTTTTCAGATTCTTACTAGTGTGGTGACTAGGATGTGTTGAGTCCAGTTCACTGAGCAGGGAGTAGGCCTTGTCTATTACATATTTGGCTTATGGAGCGGTCTCTGAGCTAATTTCAAACCCTTGTTTTATGCATCACCCCACCTCACCTTTCCCGTTAAGCAGCCATAGTGTGTCTTCTAAAGGTGTGACTCTGTTCTGTTTTGTAATTCAGTTCAAGTGTAGCGATTTTGACATTCCCTCTATAAGCGATATCTTAGGAAGAGTGTCTTTTTCTGTGTGACTTATTTCACTAAGAATCATCGTACCTAAATCCACTCATCATGCTGCTAACTAGCCTTATGACATTGATTTCATGGCTGAGTGATATTCCATTGTGCCAAGTACCACCATTTCTTTATCCATTTTTCTCTTTCCTGGGATATTGAAGGTGTACCGAAGCGGAGGTTCTTGGAAACAGAGCAGCCGTAAACTTTAGGGTGCCTGTGTCTTGTTGATTTTTAGTTTTCCCAATTTATATGCCCATGAGTGGAAGTGCCCTATGCTCTCTACGCTGTGTTTATTACTTGTTTCAGGACACACCGTACTCTTCTCCAGAGTGCCTGTTGGCAATTTACATCCCGCCCATCAGCGTAGCAAGGCTCCCATGTCTCCATGGCCTGTCCTGCTTTTCTGGTTTTTACACTTTGTTCAGCATGGCCCTTTTGACCGAGGGCAAGCGAGACTTCTTTGTAGCGCTGATTTGCCCTTCCGGCTTGCTTGGTTGGCCAAAAAGGGCGTATGCGTTTTTACCTGAATATATTCAGGAAAAAACGCATACGCCCTTTTTGGCCAAGGGCATCATTGTCAACGTTTTGCCGCTTTTCATGTGCTTTAAAGGCGAGTCGAATCTACCTCCTGAAATCTGTTTCCTGCAAATCTGCCTTGTTTTCAAATCCTCTTCGTTGCCTTCCCTCAATATATTTGTGGACGAGAGTTCTCATTTATAACTCTGCACGTTTGTGAATTGCAGTGCCCCTGAGCTCCATTTGTCTCCTCGCTTTTTTGGGAGCTGGCCGCAAAAGCGCAGGATTGCTTCAGGCCCTATTTTGGTTCTGGGGGGCAGGCTGAGCCTGTGGTTCATTCTTCTTCCTGATGGGAAAATGGAGTGACCTGTGCCTGTCCCAACACCTAGGGCTCGTCTCTCGTTGGTTCTGCGTCTTCCCATTCATCCTCAGGACAAATTGCAACCTGTACAATCAGGAGGTTAAAGGTGCTGATTCTCCAAGTAGGGAGATGGTTAGTCAAGGGGCTGGAATGGCGAACCCGAGCACAAGGAGAGGAGAAATGAGGTGCGTTTTAGAAACCTTTCCCGATCTCATGGCATACCATCTTCTGGGTTTCCCATGCATGTTTTGATGTAGGAAGATGCCCTTGTACCTGGAGATTTGAGACCCATGGGGTGTGTTCCCCGCAGTGTTACTTTAAAGTATCTGCGTTTGCTCACCCAACCTCACCAATCCTCTCAGCCCCAAGAGTGTCCAGCCTTATGTCTCATCCAGCTGTGGGTCTAGATATGGTCATTCCAGGTTGCATCATAGACCCTGAACGGATTTTGTAAGAATTTCTCTCTCTTTCACGGTCTTTGTTTTGTGGGTTTTTTAAAGTAATTTACGTTTAGAATCGGTCTTGGCTGCTTTTCCCTGCTGTGTTGATGCCGCTTTACACCCTCTTGATTCACTTGCAGAGAGATATCGATACATAGGTTTTCAGATTCTTACTAGTGTGGTGACTAGGATGTGTTGAGTCCAGTTCACTGAGCAGGGAGTAGGCCTTGTCTATTACATATTTGGCTTATGGAGCGGTCTCTGAGCTAATTTCAAACCCTTGTTTTATGCATCACCCCACCTCACCTTTCCCGTTAAGCAGCCATAGTGTGTCTTCTAAAGGTGTGACTCTGTTCTGTTTTGTAATTCAGTTCAAGTGTAGCGATTTTGACATTCCCTCTATAAGCGATATCTTAGGATAAGTGTCTTTTTCTGTGTGACTTATTTCACTTAGAATCATCGTACCTAAATCCACTCATCATGCTGCTAACTAGCCTTATGACATTGATTTCATGGCTGAGTGATATTCCATTGTGCCAAGTACCACCATTTCTTTATCCATTTTTCTCTTTCCTGGGATATTGAAGGTGTACCGAAGCGGAGGTTCTTGGAAACAGAGCAGCCGTAAACTTTAGGGTGCCTGTGTCTTGTTGATTTTTAGTTTTCCCAATTTATACGCCCATGAGTGGAAGTGCCCTATGCTCTCTACGCTGTGTTTATTACTTGTTTCAGGACACACCGTACTCTTCTCCAGAGTGCCTGTTGGCAATTTACATCCCGCCCATCAGCGTAGCAAGGCTCCCATGTCTCCATGGCCTGTCCTGCTTTTCTGGTTTTTACACTTTGTTCAGCATGGCCCTTTTGACCGAGGGCAAGCGAGACTTCTTTGTAGCGCTGATTTGCCCTTCCGGCTTGCTTGGTTGGCCAAAAAGGGCGTATGCGTTTTTACCTGAATATATTCAGGAAAAAACGCATACGCCCTTTTTGGCCAAGGGCATCATTGTCAACGTTTTGCCGCTTTTCATGTGCTTTAAAGGCGAGTCGAATCTACCTCCTGAAATCTGTTTCCTGCAAATCTGCCTTGTTTTCAAATCCTCTTCGTTGCCTTCCCTCAATATATTTGTGGACGAGAGTTCTCATTTATAACTCTGCACGTTTGTGAATTGCAGTGCCCCTGAGCTCCATTTGTCTCCTCGCTTTTTTGGGAGCTGGCCGCAAAAGCGCAGGATTGCTTCAGGCCCTATTTTGGTTCTGGGGGGCAGGCTGAGCCTGTGGTTCATTCTTCTTCCTGATGGGAAAATGGAGTGACCTATGCCTGTCCCAACACCTAGGGCTCGTCTCTCATTGGTTCTGCGTCTTCCCATTCATCCTCAGGACAAATTGCAACCTGTACAATCAGGAGGTTAAAGGTGCTGATTCTCCAAGTAGGGAGATGGTTAGTCAAGCGGCTGGAATGGCGAACCCGAGCACAAGGAGAGGAGAAATGAGGTGCGTTTTAGAAACCTTTCCCGATCTCATGGCATACCATCTTCTGGGTTTCCCATGCATGTTTTGATGTAGGAAGATGCCCTTGTACCTGGAGATTTGAGACCCATGGGGTGTGTTCCCCGCAGTGTTACTTTAAATTATCTGCGTTTGCTCACCCAACCTCACCAATCCTCTCAGCCCCAAGAGTGTCCAGCCTTATGTCTCATCCAGCTGTGGGTCTAGATATGGTCAATCCAGGTTGCATCATAGACCCTGAACGGATTTTGTAAGAAATTCTCTCTCTTTCACTGTCTTTGTTTTGTGGGTTTTTTAAAGTAATTTATGTTTAGAATCATGCTTGGCTGCTTTTCCCTGTGTGTTGATGCCGCTTTACACCCTCTTGATTCACTTGCAGAGAGATATCGATACATAGGTTTTCAGATTCTTACTAGTCAGATATATTCTTGTGTGGTGACTAGGGTGTGTTGAGTCCAGTTCACTGAGCAGGGAGTAGGCCTTGTCTATTACATATTTGGCTTATGGAGCGGTCTCTGAGCTAATTTCAAACCCTTGTTTTATGCATCACCCCACCTCACCTTTCCCGTTAAGCAGCCATAGTGTGTCTTCTAAAGGTGTGACTCTGTTCTGTTTTGTAATTCAGTTCAAGTGTAGCGATTTTGACATTCCCTCTATAAGCGATATCTTAGGATAAGTGTCTTTTTCTGTGAGACTTATTTCACTTAGAATCATCGTACCTAAATCCACTCATCATGCTGCTAACTAGCCTTATGACATTGATTTCATGGCTGAGTGATATTCCATTGTGCCAAGTACCACCATTTCTTTATCCATTTTTCTCTTTCCTGGGATATTGAAGGTGTACCGAAGCGGAGGTTCTTGGAAACAGAGCAGCCGTAAACTTTAGGGTGCCTGTGTCTTGTTGATTTTTAGTTTTCCCAATTTATACGCCCATGAGTGGAAGTGCCCTATGCTCTCTACGCTGTGTTTATTACTTGTTTCAGGACACACCGTACTCTTCTCCAGAGTGCCTGTTGGCAATTTACATCCCGCCCATCAGCGTAGCAAGGCTCCCATGTCTCCATGGCCTGTCCTGCTTTTCTGGTTTTTACACTTTGTTCAGCATGGCCCTTTTGACCGAGGGCAAGCGAGACTTCTTTGTAGCGCTGATTTGCCCTTCCGGCTTGCTTGGTTGGCCAAAAAGGGCGTATGCGTTTTTTCCTGAATATATTCAGGAAAAAACGCATACGCGCTTTTTGGCCAGGGGCATCATTGTCAACGTTTTGCTGCTTTTCATGTGCTTTAAAGGCGAGTCGAATCTACCTCCTGAAATCTGTTTCCTGCAAATCTGCCTTGCTTTCAAATCCTCTTTGTTGCCTTCCCTCAATATATTTGTGGACGAGAGTTCTCACTTATAACTCTGCACGTTTGTGAATTGCAGTGCCCCTGAGCTCCATTTGTCTCCTCGCTTTTTTGGGAGCTGGCCGCAAAAGCGCAGGATTGCTTCAGGCCCTATTTTGGTTCTGGGGGGCAGGCTGAACCTGTGGTTCATTCTTCTTCCTGATGGGAAAAAGGAGTGACCTATGCCTGTCCCAACACCTAGGGCTCGTCTGTCGTTGGTTCTGCGTCTTCCCATTCATCCTCAGGACAAATTGCAACCTGTACAATCAGGAGGTTAAAGGTGCTGATTCTCCAAGTAGGGAGATGGTTAGTCAAGCGGCTGGAATGGCGAACCCGAGCACAAGGAGAGGAGAAATGAGGTGCGTTTTAGAAACCTTTCCCGATCTCATGGCATACCATCTTCTGGGTTTCCCATGCATGTTTTGATGTAGGAAGATGCCCTTGTACCTGGAGATTTGAGACCCATGGGGTGTGTTCCCCGCAGTGTTACTTTAAAGTATCTGCGTTTGCTCACCCAACCTCACCTATCCTCTCAGCCCCAAGAGTGTCCAGCCTTATGTCTCATCCAGCTGTGGGTCTAGATATGGTCAATCCAGGTTGCATCATAGACCCTGAACGGATTTTGTAAGAATTTCTCTCTCTTTCACGGTCTTTGTTTTGTGGGTTTTTTAAAGTAATTTACGTTTAGAATCGGTCTTGGCTGCTTTTCCCTGCTGTGTTGATGCCGTTTTACACCCTCTTGATTCACTTGCAGAGAGATATCGATACATAGGTTTTCAGATTCTTACTAGTGTGGTGACTAGGGTGTGTTGAGTCCAGTTCACTGAGCAGGGAGTAGGCCTTTTCTATTACATATTTGGCTTATGGAGCAGTGTCTGAACTAATTTCAAACCCTTGTTTTATGCATCACCCCACCTCACCTTTCCCGTTAAGCAGCCATAGTGTGTCTTCTAAAGGTGTGACTCTGTTCTGTTTTGTAATTCAGTTCAAGTGTAGCGATTTTGACATTCCCTCTATAAGCGATATCTTAGGATAAGTGTCTTTTTCTGTGTGACTTATTTCACTTAGAATCATCGTACCTAAATCCACTCATCATGCTGCTAACTAGCCTTATGACATTGATTTCATGGCTGAGTGATATTCCATTGTGCCAAGTACCACCATTTCTTTATCCATTTTTCTCTTTCCTGGGATATTGAAGGTGTACCGAAGCGGAGGTTCTTGGAAACAGAGCAGCCGTAAACTTTAGGGTGCCTGTGTCTTGTTGATTTTTAGTTTTCCCAATTTATACGCCCATGAGTGGAAGTGCCCTATGCTCTCTACGCTGTGTTTATTACTTGTTTCAGGACACACCGTACTCTTCTCCAGAGTGCCTGTTGGCAATTTACATCCCGCCCATCAGCGTAGCAAGGCTCCCATGTCTCCATGGCCTGTCCTGCTTTTCTGGTTTTTACACTTTGTTCAGCATGGCCCTTTTGACCGAGGGCAAGCGAGACTTCTTTGTAGCGCTGATTTGCCCTTCCGGCTTGCTTGGTTGGCCAAAAAGGGCGTATGCGTTTTTTCCTGAATATATTCAGGAAAAAACGCATACGCCCTTTTTGGCCAAGGGCATCATTGTCAACGTTTTGCCGCTTTTCATGTGCTTTAAAGGCGAGTCGAATCTACCTCCTGAAATCTGTTTCCTGCAAATCTGCCTTGCTTTCAAATCCTCTTCGTTGCCTTCCCTCAATATATTTGTGGACGAGAGTTCTCATTTATAACTCTGCACGTTTGTGAATTGCAGTGCCCCTGAGCTCCATTTGTCTCCTCGCTTTTTTGGGAGCTGGCCGCAAAAGCGCAGGATTGCTTCAGGCCCTATTTTGGTTCTGGGGGGCAGGCTGAGCCTGTGGTTCATTCTTCTTCCTGATGGGAAAATGGAGTGACCTATGCCTGTCCCAACACCTAGGGCTCGTATCTCGTTGGTTCTGCGTCTTCCCATTCATCCTCAGGACAAATTGCAACCTGTACAATCAGGAGGTTAAAGGTGCTGATTCTCCAAGTAGGGAGATGGTTAGTCAAGCGGCTGGAATGGCGAACCCGAGCACAAGGAGAGGAGAAATGAGGTGCGTTTTAGAAACCTTTCCCGATCTCATGGCATACCATCTTCTGGGTTTCCCATGCATGTTTTGATGTAGGAAGATGCCCTTGTACCTGGAGATTTGAGACCCATGGGGTGTGTTCCCCGCAGTGTTACTTTAAATTATCTGCGTTTGCTCACCCAACCTCACCAATCCTCTCAGCCCCAAGAGTGTCCAGCCTTATGTCTCATCCAGCTGTGGGTCTAGATATGGTCAATCCAGGTTGCATCATAGACCCTGAACGGATTTTGTAAGAAATTCTCTCTCTTTCACTGTCTTTGTTTTGTGGGTTTTTTAAAGTAATTTATGTTTAGAATCATGCTTAGCTGCTTTTCCCTGCTGTGTTGATGCCGCTTTACACCCTCTTGATTCATTGCAGAGAGATATCGATACATAGGTTTTCAGATTCTTACTAGTCAGATATATTCTTGTGTGGTGACTAGGGTGTGTTGAGTCCAGTTCACTGAGCAGGGAGTAGGCCTTGTCTATTACATATTTGGCTTATGGAGCAGTGTCTGAGCTAATTTCAAACCCTTGTTTTATGCATCACCCCACCTCACCTTTCCCGTTAAGCAGCCATAGTGTGTCTTCTAAAGGTGTGACTCTGTTCTGTTTTGTAATTCAGTTCAAGTGTAGCGATTTTGACATTCCCTCTATAAGCGATATCTTAGGACAAGTGCCTTTTTCTGTGTGACTTATTTCACTTAGATTCATCGTACCTAAATCCACTCATCATGCTGCTAACTAGCCTTATGACATTGATTTCATGGCTGAGTGATATTCCATTGTGCCAAGTACCACCATTTCTTTATCCATTTTTCTCTTTCCTGGGATATTCAAGGTGTACCGAAGCGGAGGTTCTTGGAAACAGAGCAGCCGTAAACTTTAGGGTGCCTGTGTCTTGTTGATTTTTACTTTTCCCAATTTATACGCCCATGAGTGGAAGTGCCCTATGCTCTCTACGCTGTGTTTATTACTTGTTTCAGGACACACCGTACTCTTCTCCAGAGTGCCTGTTGGCAATTTACATCCCGCCCATCAGCGTAGCAAGGCTCCCATGTCTCCATGGCCTGTCCTGCTTTTCTGGTTTTTACACTTTGTTCAGCATGGCCCTTTTGACCGAGGGCAAGCGAGACTTCTTTGTAGCGCTGATTTGCCCTTCCGGCTTGCTTGGTTGGCCAAAAAGGGCGTATGCGTTTTTTCCTGAATATATTCAGGAAGAAACGCATACGCCCTTTTTGGCCAAGGGCATCATTGTCAACGTTTTGCCGCTTTTCATGTGCTTTAAAGGCGAGTCGAATCTACCTCCTGAAATCTGTTTCCTGCAAATCTGCCTTGCTTTCAAATCCTCTTCGTTGCCTTCCCTCAATATATTTGTGGACGAGAGTTCTCATTTATAACTCTGCACGTTTGTGAATTGCAGTGCCCCTGAGCTCCATTTGTCTCCTCGCTTTTTTGGGAGCTGGCCGCAAAAGCGCAGGATTGCTTCAGGCCCTATTTTGGTTCTGGGGGGCAGGCTGAGCCTGTGGTTCATTCTTCTTCCTGATGGGAAAATGGAGTGACCTATGCCTGTCCCAACACCTAGGGCTCGTCTCTCGTTGGTTCTGCGTCTTCCCATTCATCCTCAGGACAAATTGCAACCTGTACAATCAGGAGGTTAAAGGTGCTGATTCTCCAAGTAGGGAGATGGTTAGTCAAGCGGCTGGAATGGCGAACCCGAGCACAAGGAGAGGAGAAATGAGGTGCGTTTTAGAAACCTTTCCCGATCTCATGGCATACCATCTTCTGGGTTTCCCATGCATGTTTTGATGTAGGAAGATGCCCTTGTATCTGGAGATTTGAGACCCATGGGGTGTGTTCCCCGCAGTGTTACTTTAAATTATCTGCGTTTGCTCACCCAACCTCACCAATCCTCTCAGCCCCAAGAGTGTCCAGCCTTATGTCTCATCCAGCTGTGGGTCTAGATATGGTCAATCCAGGTTGCATCATAGACCCTGAACGGATTTTGTAAGAAATTCTCTCTCTTTCACTGTCTTTGTTTTGTGGGTTTTTTAAAGTAATTTATGTTTAGAATCATGCTTGGCTGCTTTTCCCTGCTGTGTTGATGCCGCTTTACACCCTCTTGATTCATTGCAGAGAGATATCGATACATAGGTTTTCAGATTCTTACTAGTCAGATATATTCTTGTGTGGTGACTAGGGTGTGTTGAGTCCAGTTCACTGAGCAGGGAGTAGGCCTTGTCTATTACATATTTGGCTTATGGAGCGGTCTCTGAGCTAATTTCAAACCCTTGTTTTATGCATCACCCCACCTCACCTTTCCCGTTAAGCAGCCATAGTGTGTCTTCTAAAGGTGTGACTCTGTTCTGTTTTGTAATTCAGTTCAAGTGTAGCGATTTTGACATTCCCTCTATAAGCGATATCTTAGGACAAGTGCCTTTTTCTGTGTGACTTATTTCACTTAGATTCATCGTACCTAAATCCACTCATCATGCTGCTAACTAGCCTTATGACATTGATTTCATGGCTGAGTGATATTCCATTGTGCCAAGTACCACCATTTCTTTATCCATTTTTCTCTTTCCTGGGATATTGAAGGTGTACCGAAGCGGAGGTTCTTGGAAACAGAGCAGCCGTAAACTTTAGGGTGCCTGTGTCTTGTTGATTTTTACTTTTCCCAATTTATACGCCCATGAGTGGAAGTGCCCTATGCTCTCTACGCTGTGTTTATTACTTGTTTCAGGACACACCGTACTCTTCTCCAGAGTGCCTGTTGGCAATTTACATCCCGCCCATCAGCGTAGCAAGGCTCCCATGTCTCCATGGCCTGTCCTGCTTTTCTGGTTTTTACACTTTGTTCAGCATGGCCCTTTTGACCGAGGGCAAGCGAGACTTCTTTGTAGCGCTGATTTGCCCTTCCGGCTTGCTTGGTTGGCCAAAAAGGGCGTATGCGTTTTTTCCTGAATATATTCAGGAAGAAACGCATACGCCCTTTTTGGCCAAGGGCATCATTGTCAACGTTTTGCCGCTTTTCATGTGCTTTAAAGGCGAGTCGAATCTACCTCCTGAAATCTGTTTCCTGCAAATCTGCCTTGCTTTCAAATCCTCTTCGTTGCCTTCCCTCAATATATTTGTGGACGAGAGTTCTCATTTATAACTCTGCACGTTTGTGAATTGCAGTGCCCCTGAGCTCCATTTGTCTCCTCGCTTTTTTGGGAGCTGGCCGCAAAAGCGCAGGATTGCTTCAGGCCCTATTTTGGTTCTGGGGGGCAGGCTGAGCCTGTGGTTCATTCTTCTTCCTGATGGGAAAATGGAGTGACCTATGCCTGTCCCAACACCTAGGGCTCGTCTCTCGTTGGTTCTGCGTCTTCCCATTCATCCTCAGGACAAATTGCAACCTGTACAATCAGGAGGTTAAAGGTGCTGATTCTCCAAGTAGGGAGATGGTTAGTCAAGCGGCTGGAATGGCGAACCCGAGCACAAGGAGAGGAGAAATGAGGTGCGTTTTAGAAACCTTTCCCGATCTCATGGCATACCATCTTCTGGGTTTCCCATGCATGTTTTGATGTAGGAAGATGCCCTTGTACCTGGAGATTTGAGACCCATGGGGTGTGTTCCCCGCAGTGTTACTTTAAATTATCTGCGTTTGCTCACCCAACCTCACCAATCCTCTCAGCCCCAAGAGTGTCCAGCCTTATGTCTCATCCAGCTGTGGGTCTAGATATGGTCAATCCAGGTTGCATCATAGACCCTGAACGGATTTTGTAAGAAATTCTCTCTCTTTCACTGTCTTTGTTTTGTGGGTTTTTTAAAGTAATTTATGTTTAGAATCATGCTTGGCTGCTTTTCCCTGCTGTGTTGATGCCGCTTTACACCCTCTTGATTCATTGCAGAGAGGTATCGATACATAGGTTTTCAGATTCTTACTAGTCAGATATATTCTTGTGTGGTGACTAGGGTGTGTTGAGTCCAGTTCACTGAGCAGGGAGTAGGCCTTGTCTATTACATATTTGGCTTATGGAGCGGTCTCTGAGCTAATTTCAAACCCTTGTTTTATGCATCACCCCACCTCACCTTTCCCGTTAAGCAGCCATAGTGTATCTTCTAAAGGTGTGACTCTGTTCTGTTTTGTAATTCAGTTCAAGTGTAGCGATTTTGACATTCCCTCTATAAGCGATATCTTAGGATAAGTGTCTTTTTCTGTGTGACTTATTTCACTTAGAATCATCGTACCTAAATCCACTCATCATGCTGCTAACTAGCCTTATGACATTGATTTCATGGCTGAGTGATATTCCATTGTGCCAAGTACCACCATTTCTTTATCCATTTTTCTCTTTCCTGGGATATTGAAGGTGTACCGAAGCGGACGTTCTTGGAAACAGAGCAGCCGTAAACTTTAGGGTACCTGTGTCTTGTTGATTTTTAGTTTTCCCAATTTATACGCCCATGAGTGGAAGTGCCCTATGCTCTCTACGCTGTGTTTATTACTTGTTTCAGGACACACCGTACTCTTCTCCAGAGTGCCTGTTGGCAATTTACATCCCCGCCCATCAGCGTAGCAAGGCTCCCATGTCTCCATGGCCTGTCCTGCTTTTCTGGTTTTTACACTTTGTTCAGCATGGCCCTTTTGACCGAGGGCAAGCGAGACTTCTTTGTAGCGCTGATTTGCCCTTCCGGCTTGCTTGGTTGACCAAAAAGGGCGTATGCGTTTTTTCCTGAATATATTCAGGAAAAAACGCATACGCCCTTTTTGGCCAAGGGCATCATTGTCAACGTTTTGCCGCTTTACATGTGCTTTAAAGGCGAGTCGAATCTACCTCCTGAAATCTGTTTCCTGCAAATCTGCCTTGCTTTCAAATCCTCTTCGTTGCCTTCCCTCAATATATTTGTGGACGAGAGTTCTCATTTATAACTCTGCACGTTGGTGAATTGCACTGCCCCTGAGCTCCATTTGTCTCCTCGCTTTTTTGGGAGCTGGCCGCAAAAGCGCAGGATTGCTTCAAGCCCTATTTTGGTTCTGGGGGGCAGGCTGAGCCTGTGGTTCATTCTTCTTCCTGATGGGAAAATGGAGTCACCTATGCCTGTCCCAAAACCTAGGGATTGTCTCTCGTTGGTTCCGCATCTTCCCTTTCATCCTCAGGACAATTTGCAACCTGTACAATCAGGAGGTTAAAGGTGCTGATTCTCCAAGTAGGGAGATGGTTAGTCAAGCGGCTGGAATGGCAAACCAGAGCACAAGGAGAGGAAAAATGAGGTGCGTTTTAGAAACCTTTCCCGATCTCATGGCATACCATCTTCTGGGTTTCCCATGCATGTTTTGATGTAGGAAGATGCCCTTGTACCTGGAGATTTGAGACCCATGGGGTGTGTTCCCCGCAGTGTTACTTTAAATTATCTGCGTTTGCTCACCCAACCTCACCAATCCTCTCAGCCCCAAGAGTGTCCAGCCTTATGTCTCATCCAGCTGTGGGTCTAGATATGGTCAATCCAGGTTGCATCATAGACCCTGAACGGATTTTGTAAGAATTTCTCTCTCTTTCACTGTCTTTGTTTTGTGGGTTTTTTAAAGTAATTTACGTTTAGAATCGGTCTTGGCTGCTTTTCCCTGCTGTGTTGTTGCCGCTTTACACCCTCTTGATTCACTTGCAGAGAGATATCGATACATAGGTTTTCAGATTCTTACTAGTGTGGTGACTAGGGTGTGTTGAGTCCAGTTCACTGAGCAGGGAGTAGGCCTTGTCTATTACATATTTGGCTTATTGAGCGGTCTTTCAGCTAATTTCAAACCCTTGTTTTATGCATCACCCCACCTCACCTTTCCCGTTAAGCAGCCATAGTGTGTCTTCTAAAGGTGTGACTCTGTTCTGTTTTGTAATTCAGTTCAAGTGTAGCGATTTTGACATTCCCTCTATAAGCGATATCTTAGGATAAGTGTCTTTTTCTGTGTGACTTATTTCACTTAGAATCATCGTATCTAAATCCACTCATCATGCTGCTAACTCGCCTTATGACATTGATTTCATGGCTGAGTGATTTTCCATTGTGCCAAGTACCACCATTTCTTTATCCATTTTTCTCTTTCCTGGGACATTGATGGTGTACCGAAGTGGAGGTTCTTGGAAACAGAGCAGCCGTAAACTTTAGGGTGCCTGTGTCTTGTTGATTTTAGTTTTCCCAATTTATACGCCCATGAGTGGAAGTGCCCTATGCTCTCTACGCTGTGTTTATTACTTGTTTCAGGACACACCGTACTCTTCTCCAGAGTGCCTGTTGGCAATTTACATCCCGCACATCAGCGTAGCAAGGCTCCCATGTCTCCATGGCCTGTCCTGCTTTTCTGGTTTTTACACTTTGTTCAGCATGGCCCTTTTGACCGAGGGCAAGCGAGACTTCTTTGTAGCGCTGATTTGCCCTTCCGGCTTGCTTGGTTGGCCAAAAAGGGCGTATGCGTTTTTTCCTGAATATATTCAGGAAAAAACGCATACGCCCTTTTTGGCCAAGGGCATCATTGTCAACGTTTTGCCGCTTTTCATGTACTTTAAAGGCGAGTCGAATCTACCTCCTGAAATCTGTTTCCTGCAAATCTGCCTTGCTTTCAAATCCTCTTTGTTGCCTTCCCTCAATATATTTGTGGACGAGAGTTCTCATTTATAACTCTGCACGTTTGTGAATTGCAGTGCCCCTGAGCTCCATTTGTCTCCTCGCTTTTTTGGGAGCTGGCCGCAAAAGTGCAGGATTGCTTCAGGCCCTATTTTGGTTCTGGGGGGCAGGCTGAGCCTGTGGTTCATTCTTCTTCCTGATGGGAAAATGGAGTCACCTATGCCTGTCCCAAAACCTAGGGATTGTCTCTCGTTGGTTCCGCAACTTCCCTTTCATCCTCAGGACAAATTGCAACCTGTACAATCAGGAGGTTAAAGGTGCTGATTCTCCAAGTAGGGAGATGGTTAGTCAAGCGGCTGGAATGGCAAACCAGAGCACAAGGAGAGGAGAAATGAGGTGCGTTTTAGAAACCTTTCCCGATCTCATGGCATACCATCTTCTGGGTTTCCCATGCATGTTTTGATGTAGGAAGATGCCCTTGTACCTGGAGATTTGAGACCCATGGGGTGTGTTCCCCGCAGTGTTACTTTAAAGTATCTGCGTTTGCTCACCCAACCTCACCAATCCTCTCAGCCCCAAGAGTGTCCAGCCTTATGTCTCATCCAGCTGTGGGTCTAGATATGGTCAATCCAGGTTGCATCATAGACCCTGAACGGATTTCGTAAGAATTTCTCTCTCTTTCACGGTCTTTGTTTTGTGGGTTTTTTAAAGTAATTTACGTTTAGAATCGGTCTTGGCTGCTTTTCCCTGCTGTGTTGATGCCGCTTTACACCCTCTTGATTCACTTGCAGAGAGATATCGATACATAGGTTTTCAGATTCTTACTAGTGTGGTGACTAGGGTGTGTTGAGTCCAGTTCACTGAGCAGGGAGTAGGCCTTGTCTATTACATATTTGGCTTATGGAGCGGTGTCTGAGCTAATTTCAAACCCTTGTTTTATGCAACACCCCACCTCACCTTTCCCGTTAAGCAGCCATAGTGTGTCTTCTAAAGGTGTGACTCTGTTCTGTTTTGTAATTCAGTTCAAGTGTAGCGATTTTGACATTCCCTCTATAAGCGATATCTTAGGATAAGTGTCTTTTTCTGTGTGACTTATTTCACTTAGAATCATCGTACCTAAATCCACTCATCATGCTGCTAACTAGCCTTATGACATTGATTTCATGGCTGAGTGATATTCCATTGTGCCAAGTACCACCATTTCTTTATCCATTTTTCTCTTTCCTGGGACATTGATGGTGTACCGAAGTGGAGGTTCTTGGAAACAGAGCAGCCGTAAACTTTAGGGTGCCTGTGTCTTGTTGATTTTTACTTTTCCCAATTTATACGCCCATGAGTGGAAGTGCCCTATGCTCTCTACGCTGTGTTTATTACTTGTTTCAGGACACACCGTACTCTTCTCCAGAGTGCCTTTTGGCAATTTACATCCCGCCCATCAGCGTAGCAAGGCTCCCATGTCTCCATGGCCTGTCCTGCTTTTCTGGTTTTTACACTTTGTTCAGCATGGCCCTTTTGACCGAGGGCAAGCGAGACTTCTTTGTAGCGCTGATTTGCCCTTCCGGCTTGCTTGGTTGGCCAAAAAGGGCGTATGCGTTTTTTCCTGAATATATTCAGGAAAAAACGCATACGCCCTTTTTGGCCAAGGGCATCATTGTCAACGTTTTGCCGCTTTTCATGTGCTTTACAGGCGAGTCGAATCTACCTCCTGAAATCTGTTTCCTGCAAATCTGCCTTGCTTTCAAATCCTCTTCGTTGCCTTCCCTCAATATATTTGTGGACGAGAGTTCTCATTTATAACTCTGCACGTTTGTGAATTGCAGTGCCCCTGAGCTCCATTTGTCTCCTCGCTTTTTAGGGAGCTGGCCGCAAAAGCGCAGGATTGCTTCAGGCCCTATTTTGGTTCTGGGGGGCAGGCTGAGCCTGTGGTTCATTCTTCTTCCTGATGGGAAAATGGAGTGACGTATGCCTGTCCCAACACCTAGGGCTCGTCTCTCGTTGGTTCTGCGTCTTCCCATTCATCCTCAGGACAAATTGCAACCTGTACAATCAGGAGGTTAAAGGTGCTGATTCTCCAAGTAGGGAGATGGTTAGTCAAGCGGCTGGAATGGCGAACCCGAGCACAAGGAGAGGAGAAATGAGGTGCGTTTTAGAAACCTTTCCCGATCTCATGGCATACCATCTTCTGGGTTTCCCATGCATGTTTTGATGTAGGAAGATGCCCTTGTACCTGGAGATTTGAGACCCATGGGGTGTGTTCCCCGCAGTGTTACTTTAAAGTATCTGCGTTTGCTCACCCAACCTCACCAATCCTCTCAGCCCCAAGAGTGTCCAGCCTTATGTCTCATCCAGCTGTGGGTCTAGATATGGTCAATCCAGGTTGCATCATAGACCCTGAACGGATTTCGTAAGAATTTCTCTCTCTTTCACGGTCTTTGTTTTGTGGGTTTTTTAAAGTAATTTATGTTTAGAATCGGGCTTGGCTGCTTTTCCCTGCTGTGTTGATGCCGCTTTACACCCTCTTGATTCACTTGCAGAGAGATATCGATACATAGGTTTTCAGATTCTTACTAGTCAGATATATTCTTGTGTGGTGTCTAGGGTGTGTTGAGTCCAGTTCACTGAGCAGGGAGTAGGCCTTGTCTATTACATATTTGGCTTATGGAGCGGTCTCTGAGCTAATTTCAAACCCTTGTTTTATGCATCACCCCACCTCACCTTTCCCGTTAAGCAGCCATAGTGTGTCTTCTAAAGGTGTGACTCTGTTCTGTTTTGTAATTCAGTTCAAGTGTAGCGATTTTGACATTCCCTCTATAAGCGATATCTTAGGATAAGTGTCTTTTTCTGTGTGACTTATTTCACTTAGAATCATCGTACCTAAATCCACTCATCATGCTGCTAACTAGCCTTATGACATTGATTTCATGGCTGAGTGATATTCCATTGTGCCAAGTACCACCATTTCTTTATCCATTTTTCTCTTTCCTGGGATATTGAAGGTGTACCGAAGCGGAGGTTCTTGGAAACAGAGCAGCCGTAAACTTTAGGGTGCCTGTGTCTTGTTGATTCTTAGTTTTCCCAATTTATACGCCCATGAGTGGAAGTGCCCTATGCTCTCTACGCTGTGTTTATTACTTGTTTCAGGACACACCGTACTCTTCTCCAGAGTGCCTGTTGGCAATTTACATCCCGCCCATCAGCGTAGCAAGGCTCCCTTGTCTCCATGGCCTGTCCTGCTTTTCTGGTTTTTACACTTTGTTCAGCATGGCCCTTTTGACCGAGGGCAAGCGAGACTTCTTTGTAGCGCTGATTTGCCCTTCCGGCTTGCTTGGTTGGCCAAAAAGGGCGTATGCGTTTTTTCCTGAATATATTCAGGAAAAAACGCATACGCCCTTTTTGGCCAAGGGCATCATTGTCAACGTTTTGCCGCTTTTCATGTACTTTAAAGGCGAGTCGAATCTACCTCCTGAAATCTGTTTCCTGCAAATCTGCCTTGCTTTCAAATCCTCTTTGTTGCCTTCCCTCAATATATTTGTGGACGAGAGTTCTCATTTATAACTCTGCACGTTTGTGAATTGCAGTGCCCCTGAGCTCCATTTGTCTCCTCGCTTTTTTGGGAGCTGGCCGCAAAAGCGCAGGATTGCTTCAGGCCCTATTTTTGTTCTTGGGGGCAGGCTGAGACTGTGGTTCATTCTTCTTCCTGATGGGAAAATGGAGTGACCTATGCCTGTCCCAACACCTAGGGCTCGTCTCTCGTTGGTTCTGCGTCTTCCCATTCATCCTCAGGACAAATTGCAACCTGTACAATCAGGAGGTTAAAGGTGCTGATTCTCCAAGTAGGGAGATGGTTAGTCAAGCGGCTGGAATGGCGAACCCGAGCACAAGGAGAGGAGAAATGAGGTGCGTTTTAGAAACCTTTCCCGATCTCATGGCATACCATCTTCTGGGTTTCCCATGCATGTTTTGATGTAGGAAGATGCCCTTGTACCTGGAGATTTGAGACCCATGGGGTGTGTTCCCCGCAGTGTTACTTTAAAGTATCTGCGTTTGCTCACCCAACCTCACCAATCCTCTCAGCCCCAAGAGTGTCCAGCCTTATGTCTCATCCAGCTGTGGGTCTAGATATGGTCAATCCAGGTTGCATCATAGACCCTGAACGGATTTTGTAAGAATTTCTCTCTCTTTCACGGTCTTTGTTTTGTGGGTTTTTTAAAGTAATTTGCGTTTAGAATCGGTCTTGGCTGCTTTTCCCTGCTGTGTTGATGCCGCTTTACACCCTCTTGATTCACTTGCAGAGAGATATCGATACATAGGTTTTCAGATTCTTACTAGTGTGGTGACTAGGGTGTGTTGAGTCCAGTTCACTGAGCAGGGAGTAGGCCTTGTCTATTACATATTTGGCTTATGGAGCGGTCTCTGAGCTAATTTCAAACCCTTGTTTTATGCATCACCCCACCTCACCTTTCCCGTTAAGTAGCCATAGTGTGTCTTCTAAAGGTGTGACTCTGTTCTGTTTTGTAATTCAGTTCAAGTGTAGCCATTTTGACATTCCCTCTATAAGCGATATCTTAGGATAAGTGTCTTTTTCTGTGTGACTTATTTCACTTAGAATCATCGTACCTAAATCCACTCATCATGCTGCTAACTAGCCTTATGACATTGATTTCATGGCTGAGTGATATTCCATTGTGCCAAGTACCACCATTTCTTTATCCATTTTTCTCTTTCCTGGGATATTGAAGGTGTACCGAAGTGGAGGTTCTTGGAAACAGAGCAGCCGTAAACTTTAGGGTGCCTGTGTCTTGTTGATTTTTAGTTTTCCCAATTTATACGCCCATGAGTGGAAGTGCCCTATGCTCTCTACGCTGTGTTTATTACTTGTTTCAGGACACACCGTACTCTTCTCCAGAGTGCCTGTTGGCAATTTACATCCCGCCCATCAGCGTAGCAAGGCTCCCATGTCTCCATGGCCTGTCCTGCTTTTCTGGTTTTTACTGTTTGTTCAGCATGGCCCTTTTGACCGAGGGCAAGCGAGACTTCTTTGTAGTGCTGATTTGCCCTTCCGGCTTGCTTGGTTGGCCAAAAAGGGCGTATGCGTTTTTTCCTGAATATATTCAGGAAAAAACGCATACGCCCTTTTTGACCAAGGGCATCACAGTCAACGTTTTGCCGCTTTTCATGTGCTTTAAAGGCGAGTCGAATCTACCTCCTGAAATCTGTTTCCTGCAAATCTGCCTTGCTTTCAAATCCTCTTCGTTGCCTTCCCTCAATATATTTGTGGACGAGAGTTCTCATTTATAACTCTGCACGTTTGTGAATTGCAGTGCCCCTGAGCTCCATTTGTCTCCTCGCTTTTTTGGGAGCTGGCCGCAAAAGCGCAGGATTGCTTCAGGCCCTATTTTGGTTCTGGGGGGCAGGCTGAGCCTGTGGTTCATTCTTCTTCCTGATGGGAAAATGGAGTGACCTATGCCTGTCCCAACACCTAGGGCTCGTCTCTCGTTGGTTCCGCGTCTTCCCGTTCATCCTCAGGACAAATTGCAACCTGTAAGAAACAGGAGGTTAAAGGTGCTGATTCTCCAAGTAGGGAGATGGTTAGTCAAGCGGCTGGAATGGCGAACTCGAGCACAAGGAGAGGAGAAATGAGGTGCGTTTTAGAAACCTTTCCCGATCTCATGGCATACCATCTTCTGGGTTTCCCATGCATGTTTTGATGTAGGAAGATGCCCTTGTACCTGGAGATTTGAGACCCATGGGGTGTGTTCCCCGCAGTGTTACTTTAAAGTATCTGCGTTTGCTCACCCAACCTCACCAATCCTCTCAGCCCCAAGAGTGTCCAGCCTTATGTCTCATCCAGCTGTGGGTCTAGATATGGTCAATCCAGGTTGCATCATAGACCCTGAACGGATTTTGTAAGAATTTCTCTCTCTTTCACTGTCTTTGTTTTGTGGGTTTTTTAAAGTAATTTATGTTTAGAATCGGGCTTGGCTGCTTTTCCCTGCTGTGTTGATGCCGCTTTACACCCACTTGATTCACTTGCAGAGAGATATCGATACATAAGTTTTCAGATTCTTACTAGTCAGATATATTCTTGTGTGGTGTCTAGGGTGTGTTGAGTCCAGTTCACTGAGCAGGGAGTAGGCCTTGTCTATTACATATTTGGCTTATGGAGCGGTCTCTGAGCTAATTTCAAACCCTTGTTTTATGCATCACCCCACCTCACCTTTCCCGTTAAGCAGCCATAGTGTGTCTTCTAAAGGTGTGACTCTGTTCTGTTTTGTAATTCAGTTCAAGTGTAGCGATTTTGACATTCCCTCTATAAGCGATATCTTAGGATAAGTGTCTTTTTCTGTGTGACTTATTTCACTTAGAATCATCGTACCTAAATCCACTCATCATGCTGCTAACTAGCCTTATGACATTGATTTCATGGCTGAGTGATATTCCATTGTGCCAAGTACCACCATTTCTTTATCCATTTTTCTCTTTCCTGGGATATTGAAGGTGTACCGAAGCGGAGGTTCTTGGAAACAGAGCAGCCGTAAACTTTAGGGTGCCTGTGTCTTGTTGATTCTTAGTTTTCCCAATTTATACGCCCATGAGTGGAAGTGCCCTATGCTCTCTACGCTGTGTTTATTACTTGTTTCAGGACACACCGTACTCTTCTCCAGAGTGCCTGTTGGCAATTTACATCCCGCCCATCAGCGTAGCAAGGCTCCCATGTCTCCATGGCCTGTCCTGCTTTTCTGGTTTTTACACTTTGTTCAGCATGGCCCTTTTGACCGAGGGCAAGCGAGACTTCTTTGTAGCGCTGATTTGCCCTTCCGGCTTGCTTGGTTGGCCAAAAACGGCGTATGCGTTTTTTCCTGAATATATTCAGGAAAAAACGCATATGCCCTTTTTGGCCAAGGGCATCATTGTCAACGTTTTGCCGCTTTTCATGTGCTTTAAAGGCGAGTCGAATCTACCTCCTGAAATCTGTTTCCTGCAAATCTGCCTTGCTTTCAAATCCTCTTCGTTGCCTTCCCTCAATATATTTGTGGACGAGAGTTATCATTTATAACTCTGCACGTTTGTGAATTGCAGTGTCCCTGAGCTCCATTTGTCTACTCGCTTTTTTGGGAGCTGGCCGCAAAAGCACAGGATTGCTTCAGGCCCTATTTTGGTTCTGGGGGTCAGGCTGAGCCTGTGGTTCATTCTTCTTCCTGATGGGAAAATGGAGTGGCCTGTGCCTGTCCCAACACCTAGGGCTAGTCTCTCGTTGGTTGCCCGTCTTCCCGTTCATCCTCAGGACAAATTGCAACCTGTATGAAACAGGAGGTTAAAGGTGCTGATTCTCCAAGTAGGGAGATGGTTAGTCAAGCGGCTGGAATGGCGAACCCGAGCACAAGGAGAGGAGAAATGAGGTGCGTTTTAGAAACCTTTCCTGATCTCACGGCATACCATCTTCTGGGTTTCCCATGCATGTTTTGATGTAGGAAGATGCCCTTGTACCTGGAGATTTGAGACCCATGGGGTGTGTACCCCGCAGTGTTACTTTAAAGTATCTGCGTTTGCTCACCCAACCTCACCAATCCTCTCAGCCCCAAGAGTGTCCAGCCTTATGTCTCATCCAGCTGTGGGTCTAGATATGGTCAATCCAGGTTGCATCATAGACCCTGAACGGATTTTGTAAGAATTTCTCTCTCTTTCACTGTCTTTGTTTTGTGGGTTTTTTAAAGTAATTTATGTTTAGAATCGGGCTTGGCTGCTTTTCCCTGCTGTGTTGATGCCGCTTTACACCCTCTTGATTCACTTGCAGAGAGATATCGATACATAGGTTTTCAGATTCTTACTAGTCAGATATATTCTTGTGCGGTGACTAGGGGGTGTTGAGTCCAGTTCACTGAGCAGGGAGTAGGCCTTGTCTATTACATATTTGGCTTATGGAGCGGTGTCTGAGCTAATTTCAAACCCTTGTTTTATGCATCACCCCACCTCACCTTTCCCGTTAAGCAGCCATAGTGTGTCTTCTAAAGGTGTGACTCTGTTCTGTTTTGTAATTCAGTTCAAGTGTAGCGATTTTGACATTCCCTCTATAAGCGATATCTTAGGATAAGTGTCTTTTTCTGTGTGACTTATTTCACTTAGAATCATCGTACCTAAATCCACTCATCATGCTGCTAACTAGCCTTATGACGTTGATTTCATGGCTGAGTGATATTCCATTGTGCCAAGTACCACCATTTCTTTATCCATTTTTCTCTTTCCTGGGATATTGAAGGTGTACCGAAGCGGAGGTTCTTGGAAACAGAGCAGCCGTAAACTTTAGGGTGCCTGTGTCTTGTTGATTTTTACTTTTCCCAATTTATACGCCCATGAGTGGAAGTGCCCTATGCTCTCTACGCTGTGTTTATTACTTGTTTCAGGACACACCGTACTCTTCTCCAGAGTGCCTGTTGGCAATTTACATCCCGCCCATCAGCGTAGCAAGGCTCCCATGTCTCCATGGCTTGTCCTGCTTTTCTGGTTTTTACTGTTTGTTCAGCATGGCCCTTTTGACCGAGGGCAAGCGAGACTTCTTTGTAGCACTGATTTGCCCTTCCGGCTTGCTTGGTTGGCCAAAAAGGGCGTATGCGTTTTTTCCTGAATATATTCAGGAAAAAACGCATACGCCCTTTTTGGCCAAGGGCATCATTGTCAACGTTGTGCCGCTTTTCATGTGCTTTAAAGGCGAGTCGAATCTACCTCCTGAAATCTGTTTCCTGCAAATCTGCCTTGCTTTCAAATCCTCTTCGTTGCCTTCCCTCAATATATTTGTGGACGAGAGTTCTCATTTATAACTCTGCACGTTTGTGAATTGCAGTGCCCCTGAGCTCCATTTGTCTCCTCGCTTTTTTGGGAGCTGGCCGCAAAAGCGCAGGATTGCTTCAGGCCCTATTTTGGTTGTGGGGGGCAGGCTGAGCCTGTGGTTCATTCTTCTTCCTGATGGGAAAATGGAGTGACCTATGCCTGTCCCAACACCTAGGACTCGTCTCTCGTTGGTTCCGCGTCTTCCCGTTCATCCTCAGGACAAATTGCAACCTGTACAATCAGGAGGTTAAAGGTGCTGATTCTCCAAGTAGGGAGATGGTTAGTCAAGCGGCTGGAATGGCGAACTCGAGCACAAGGAGAGGAGAAATGAGGTGCGTTTTAGAAACCTTTCCCGATCTCATGGCATACCATCTTCTGGGTTTCCCATGCATGTTTTGATGTAGGAAGATGCCCTTGTACCTGGAGATTTGAGACCCATGGTGTGTGTTCCCCGCAGTGTTACTTTAAAGTATCTGCGTTTGCTCACCCAACCTCACCAAACCTCTCAGCCCCAAGAGTATCCAGCCTTATGTCTCATCCAGCTGTGGGTCTAGATATGGTCAATCGAGGTTGCATCATAGTCCCTGAACGGATTTTGTAAGAATTTCTCTCTCTTTCACTGTCTTTGTTTTGTGGGTTTTTTTAAAGTAATTTATGTTTAGAATCGGGCTTGGCTGCTCTTGCCTGCTGTGTTGATGCCGCTTTACACCCTCTTGATTCACTTGCAGAGAGATATTGATACATAGGTTTTCAGATTCTTACTAGTCAGATATATTCTTGTGTGGTGACTAGGGTGTGTTGAGTCCAGTTCACTGAGCAGGGAGTAGGCCTTGTCTATTACATATTTGGCTTATGGAGCGGTCTCTGAGCTAATTTCAAACCCTTGTTTTATGCATCACCCCACCTCACCTTTCCCGTTAAGCAGCCATAGTGTGTCTTCTAAAGGTGTGACTCTGTTTTGTTTTGTAATTCAGTTCAAGTGTAGCGATTTTGACATTCCCTCTATAAGCGATATCTTAGGATAAGTGTCTTTTTCTGTGTGACTTATTTCACTTAGAATCATCGTCGCTAAATCCACTCATCATGCTGCTAACTAGCCTTATGACATTGATTTCATGGCTGAGTGATATTCCATTGTGCCAAGTACCACCATTTCTTTATCCATTTTTCTCTTTCCTGGGATATTGAAGGTGTACCGAAGCGGAGGTTCTTGGAAACAGAGCAGCCGTAAACTTTAGGGTGCCTGTGTCTTGTTGATTCTTAGTTTTCCCAATTTATACGCCCATGAGTGGAAGTGCCCTATGCTCTCTACGCTGTGTTTATTACTTGTTTCAGGACACACCGTACTCTTCTCCAGAGTGCCTGTTGGCAATTTACATCCCGCCCATCAGCGTAGCAAGGCTCCCATGTCTCCATGGCCTGTCCTGCTTTTCTGGTTTTTACACTTTGTTCAGCATGGCCCTTTTGACCGAGGGCAAGCGAGACTTCTTTGTAGCGCTGATTTGCCCTTCCGGCTTGCTTGGTTGGCCAAAAACGGCGTATGCGTTTTTTCCTGAATATATTCAGGAAAAAACGCATACGCCCTTTTTGGCCAAGGGCATCATTGTCAACGTTTTGCCGCTTTTCATGTGCTTTAAAGGCGAGTCGAATCTACCTCCTGAAATCTGTTTCCTGCAAATCTGCCTTGCTTTCAAATCCTCTTCGTTGCCTTCCCTCAATATATTTGTGGACGAGAGTTATCATTTATAACTCTGCACGTTTGTGAATTGCAGTGTCCCTGAGCTCCATTTGTCTACTCGCTTTTTTGGGAGCTGGCCGCAAAAGCACAGGATTGCTTCAGGCCCTATTTTGGTTCTGGGGGTCAGGCTGAGCCTGTGGTTCATTCTTCTTCCTGATGGGAAAATGGAGTGGCCTGTGCCTGTCCCAACACCTAGGGCTAGTCTCTCGTTGGTTGCCCGTCTTCCCGTTCATCCTCAGGACAAATTGCAACCTGTACGAAACAGGAGGTTAAAGGTGCTGATTCTCCAAGTAGGGAGATGGTTAGTCAAGCGGCTGGAATGGCGAACCCGAGCACAAGGAGAGGAGAAATGAGGTGCGTTTTAGAAACCTTTCCTGATCTCACGGCATACCATCTTCTGGGTTTCCCATGCATGTTTTGATGTAGGAAGATGCCCTTGTACCTGGAGATTTGAGACCCATGGGGTGTGTACCCCGCAGTGTTACTTTAAAGTATCTGCGTTTGCTCACCCAACCTCACCAATCCTCTCAGCCCCAAGAGTGTCCAGCCTTATGTCTCATCCAGCTGTGGGTCTAGATATGGTCAATCCAGGTTGCATCATAGACCCTGAACGGATTTTGTAAGAATTTCTCTCTCTTTCACTGTCTTTGTTTTGTGGGTTTTTTAAAGTAATTTATGTTTAGAATCGGGCTTGGCTGCTTTTCCCTGCTGTGTTGATGCCGCTTTACACCCTCTTGATTCACTTGCAGAGAGATATCGATACATAGGTTTTCAGATTCTTACTAGTCAGATATATTCTTGTGCGGTGACTAGGGGGTGTTGAGTCCAGTTCACTGAGCAGGGAGTAGGCCTTGTCTATTACATATTTGGCTTATGGAGCGGTGTCTGAGCTAATTTCAAACCCTTGTTTTATGCATCACCCCACCTCACCTTTCCCGTTAAGCAGCCATAGTGTGTCTTCTAAAGGTGTGACTCTGTTCTGTTTTGTAATTCAGTTCAAGTGTAGCGATTTTGACATTCCCTCTATAAGCGATATCTTAGGATAAGTGTCTTTTTCTGTGTGACTTATTTCACTTAGAATCATCGTACCTAAATCCACTCATCATGCTGCTAACTAGCCTTATGACATTGATTTCATGGCTGAGTGATATTCCATTGTGCCAAGTACCACCATTTCTTTATCCATTTTTCTCTTTCCTGGGATATTGAAGGTGTACCGAAGCGGAGGTTCTTGGAAACAGAGCAGCCGTAAACTTTAGGGTGCCTGTGTCTTGTTGATTTTTACTTTTCCCAATTTATACGCCCATGAGTGGAAGTGCCCTATGCTCTCTACGCTGTGTTTATTACTTGTTTCAGGACACACCGTACTCTTCTCCAGAGTGCCTGTTGGCAATTTACATCCCGCCCATCAGCGTAGCAAGGCTCCCATGTCTCCATGGCTTGTCCTGCTTTTCTGGTTTTTACTGTTTGTTCAGCATGGCCCTTTTGACCGAGGGCAAGCGAGACTTCTTTGTAGCACTGATTTGCCCTTCCGGCTTGCTTGGTTGGCCAAAAAGGGCGTATGCGTTTTTTCCTGAATATATTCAGGAAAAAACGCATACGCCCTTTTTGGCCAAGGGCATCATTGTCAACGTTGTGCCGCTTTTCATGTGCTTTAAAGGCGAGTCGGATCTACCTCCTGAAATCTGTTTCCTGCAAATCTGCCTTGCTTTCAAATCCTCTTCGTTGCCTTCCCTCAATATATTTGTGGACGAGAGTTCTCATTTATAACTCTGCACGTTTGTGAATTGCAGTGCCCCTGAGCTCCATTTGTCTCCTCGCTTTTTTGGGAGCTGGCCGCAAAAGCGCAGGATTGCTTCAGGCCCTATTTTGGTTGTGGGGGGCAGGCTGATCCTGTGGTTCATTCTTCTTCCTGATGGGAAAATGGAGTGACCTATGCCTGTCCCAACACCTAGGACTCGTCTCTCGTTGGTTCCGCGTCTTCCCGTTCATCCTCAGGACAAATTGCAACCTGTACAATCAGGAGGTTAAAGGTGCTGATTCTCCAAGTAGGGAGATGGTTAGTCAAGCGGCTGGAATGGCGAACTCGAGCACAAGGAGAGGAGAAATGAGGTGCGTTTTAGAAACCTTTCCCGATCTCATGGCATACCATCTTCTGGGTTTCCCATGCATGTTTTGATGTAGGAAGATGCCCTTGTACCTGGAGATTTGAGACCCATGGGGTGTGTTCCCCGCAGTGTTACTTTAAAGTATCTGCGTTTGCTCACCCAACCTCACCAATCCTCTCAGCCCCAAGAGTGTCCAGCCTTATGTCTCATCCAGCTGTGGGTCTAGATATGGTCAATCCAGTTTGCATCAGAGACCCTGAACGGATTTTGTAAGAATTTCTCTCTCTTTCACTGTCTTTGTTTTGTGGGTTTTTTAAAGTAATTTATGTTTAGAATCGGGCTTGGCTGCTTTTCCCTGCTGTGTTGATGCCGCTTTACACCCTCTTGATTCACTTGCAGAGAGATATCGATACATAGGTTTTCAGATTCTTACTAGTCAGATATATTCTTGTGTGGTGTCTAGGGTGTGTTGAGTCCAGTTCACTGAGCAGGGAGTAGGCCTTTTCTATTACATATTTGGCTTATGGAGCGGTCTCTGAGCTAATTTCAAACCCTTGTTTTATGCATCACCCCACCTCACCTTTCCCGTTAAGCAGCCATAGTGTGTCTTCTAAAGGTGTGACTCTGTTCTGTTTTGTAATTCAGTTCAAGTGTAGCGATTTTGACATTCCCTCTATAAGCGATATCTTAGGATAAGTGTCTTTTTCTGTGTGACTTATTTCACTTAGAATCATCGTATCTAAATCCACTCATCATGCTGCTAACTAGCCTTATGACATTGATTTCATGGCTGAGTGATATTCCATTGTGCCAAGTACCACCATTTCTTTATCCATTTTTCTCTTTCCTGGGATATTGAAGGTGTACCGAAGCGGAGGTTCTTGGAAACAGAGCAGCCGTAAACTTTAGGGTGCCTGTGTCTTGTTGATTCTTAGTTTTCCCAATTTATACGCCCATGAGTGGAAGTGCCCTATGCTCTCTACGCAGTGTTTATTACTTGTTTCAGGACACACCGTACTCTTCTCCAGAGTGCCTGTTGGCAATTTACATCCCGCCCATCAGCGTAGCAAGGCTCCCATGTCTCCATGGCCTGTCCTGCTTTTCTGGTTTTTACACTTTGTTCAGCATGGCCCTTTTGACCGAGGGCAAGCGAGACATCTTTGTAGCGCTGATTTGCCCTTCCGGCTTGCTTGGTTGGCCAAAAAGGGCGTATGCGTTTTTTCCTGAATATATTCAGGAAAAAACGCATACGCCCTTTTTGGCCAAGGGCATCATTGTCAACGTTTTGCCGCTTTTCATGTGCTTTAAAGGCGAGTCGAATCTACCTCCTGAAATCTGTTTCCTGCAAATCTGCCTTGCTTTCAAATCCTCTTCGTTGCCTTCCCTCAATATATTTGTGGACGAGAGTTCTCATTTATAACTCTGCACGTTTGTGAATTGCAGTGCCCCTGAGCTCCATTTGTCTCCTCGCTTTTTTGGGAGCTGGCCGCAAAAGCGCAGGATTGCTTCAGGCCTTATTTTGGTTCTGGGGGGCAGGCTGAGCCTGTGGTTCATTCTTCTTCCTGATGGGAAAATGGAGTCACCTATGCCTGTCCCAACACCTAGGGCTCGTCTCTCGTTGGTTCCGCGTCTTCCCGTTCATCCTCAGGACAAATTGCAACCTGTAAGAAACAGGAGGTTAAAGGTGCTGATTCTCCAAGTAGGGAGATGGTTAGTCAAGTGGCTGGAATGGCGAACCCGAGCACAAGGAGAGGATAAATGAGGTGCGTTTTAGAAACCTTTCCCGATCTCATGGCATACCATCTTCTGGGTTTCCCATGCATGTTTTGATGTAGGAAGATGCCCTTGTACCTGGAGATTTGAGACCCATGGGGTGTGTTCCCCGCAGTGTTACTTTAAAGTATCTGCGTTTGCTCACCCAACCTCACCAATCCTCTCAGCCCCAAGAGTGTCCAGCCTTATGTCTCATCCAGCTGTGGGTCTAGATATGGTCAATCCAGTTTGCAGCAGAGACCCTGAACGGATTTTGTAAGAATTTCTCTCTCTTTCACTGTCTTTGTTTTGTGGGTTTTTTAAAGTAATTTATGTTTAGAATCGGGCTTGGCTGCTTTTCCCTGCTGTGTTGATGCCGCTTTACACCCTCTTGATTCACTTGCAGAGAGATATCGATACATAGGTTTTCAGATTCTTACTAGTCAGATATATTCTTGTGTGGTGTCTAGGGTGTGTTGAGTCCAGTTCACTGAGCAGGGAGTAGGCCTTTTCTATTACATATTTGGCTTATGGAGCGGTCTCTGAGCTAATTTCAAACCCTTGTTTTATGCATCACCCCACCTCACCTTTCCCGTTAAGCAGCCATAGTGTGTCTTCTAAAGGTGTGACTCTGTTCTGTTTTGTAATTCAGTTCAAGTGTAGCGATTTTGACATTCCCTCTATAAGCGATATCTTAGGATAAGTGTCTTTTTCTGTGTGACTTAATTCACTTAGAATCATCGTATCTAAATCCACTCATCATGCTGCTAACTAGCCTTATGACATTGATTTCATGGTTGAGTGATATTCCATTGTGCCAAGTACCACCATTTCTTTATCCATTTTTCTCTTTCCTGGGATATTGAAGGTGTACCGAAGTGGAGGTTCTTGGAAACAGAGCAGCCGTAAACTTTAGGGTGCCTGTGTCTTGTTGATTTTTAGTTTTCCCAATTTATACGCCCTTGAGTGGAAGTGCCCTATGCTCTCTACGCTGTGTTTATTAATTGTTTCAGGACACACCGTACTCTTCTCCAGAGTGCCTGTTGGCAATTTACATCCCGCCCATCAGCGTAGCAAGGCTCCCATGTCTCCATGGCCTGTCTTGCTTTTCTGGTTTTTACACTTTGTTCAGCATGGCCCTTTTGACCGAGGGCAAGCGAGACTTCTTTGTAGCGCTGATTTGCCCTTCCGGCCTGCTTGGTTGGCCAAAAAGGGCGTATGCGTTTTTTCCTGAATATATTCAGGAAAAAACGCATACGCCCTTTTTGGCCAAGGGCATCATTGTCAACGTTTTGCCGCTTTTCATGTGCTTTAAAGGCGAGTCGAATCTACCTCCTGAAATCTGTTTCCTGCAAATCTGCCTTGCTTTCAAATCCTCTTCGTTGCCTTCCCTCAATATATTTGTGGACGAGAGTTCTCATTTATAACTCTGCACGTTTGTGAATTGCAGTGCCCCTGAGCTCCATTTGTCTCCTCGCTTTTTTGGGAGCTGGCCGCAAAAGCGCAGGATTGCTTCAGGCCCTATTTTGGTTCTGGGGGGCAGGCTGAGCCTGTGGTTCATTCTTCTTCCTTATGGGAAAATGGAGTGACCTATGCCTGTCCCAACACCTAGGGCTCGTCTCTCGTTGGTTCCGCGTCTTCCCGTTCATCCTCAGGACAAATTGCAACCTGTACAATCAGGAGGTTAAAGGTGCTGATTCTCCAAGTAGGGAGATGGTTAGTCAAGCGGCTGGAATGGCGAACCCGAGCACAAGGAGAGGAGAAATGAGGTGCGTTTTAGAAACCTTTCCCGATCTCATGGCATACCATCTTCTGGGTTTCCCATGCATGTTTTGATGTAGGAAGATGCCCTTGTACCTGGAGATTTGAGACCCATGGGGTGTGTTCCCCGCAGTGTTACTTTAAAGTATCTGCATTTGCTCACCCAACCTCACCAATCCTCTCAGCCCCAAGAGTGTCCAGCCTTATGTCTCATCCAGCTGTGGGTCTAGATATGGTCAATCCAGTTTGCATCAGAGACCCTGAACGGATTTTGTAAGAATTTCTCTCTCTTTCACTGTCTTTGTTTTGTCGGTTTTTTAAAGTAATTTATGTTTAGAATCGGGCTTGGCTGCTTTTCCCTGCTGTGTTGATGCCGCTTTACACCCTCTTGATTCACTTGCAGAGAGATATCGATACATAGGTTTTCAGATTCTTACTAGTCAGATATATTCTTGTGTGGTGACTAGGGTGTGTTGAGTCCAGTTCACTGAGCAGGGAGTAGGCCTTGTCTATTACATATTTGGCTTATGGAGCGGTCTCTGAGCTAATTTCAAACCCTTGTTTTATGCATCACCCCACCTCACCTTTCCCGTTAAGCAGCCATAGTGTGTCTTCTAAAGGTGTGACTCTGTTCTGATTTGTAATTCAGTTCAAGTGTAGCGATTTTGACATTCCCTCTATAAGCGATATCTTAGGATAAGTGTCTTTTTCTGTGTGACTTATTTCACTTAGAATCATCGTATCTAAATCCACTCATCATGCTGCTAACTAGCCTTATGACATTGATTTCATGGCTGAGTGATATTCCATTGTGCCAAGTACCACCATTTCTTTATCCATTTTTCTCTTTCCTGGGATATTGAAGGTGTACCGAAGCGGAGGTTCTTGGAAACAGAGCAGCCGTAAACTTTAGGGTGCCTGTGTCTTGTTGATTTTTAGTTTTCCCAATTTATACGCCCATGAGTGGAAGTGCCCTATGCTCTCTACGCTGTGTTTATTACTTGTTTCAGGACACACCGTACTCTTCTCCAGAGTGCCTGTTGGCAATTTACATCCCGCCCATCAGCGTAGCAAGGCTCCCATGTCTCCATGGCCTGTCCTGCTTTTCTGGTTTTTACACTTTGTTCAGCATGGCCCTTTTGACCGAGGGCAAGCGAGACATCTTTGTAGCGCTGATTTGCCCTTCCGGCTTGCTTGGTTGGCCAAAAAGGGCGTATGCGTTTTTTCCTGAATATATTCAGGAAAAAACGCATACGCCCTTTTTGGCCAAGGGCATCATTGTCAACGTTTTGCCGCTTTTCATGTGCTTTAAAGGCGAGTCGAATCTACCTCCTGAAATCTGTTTCCTGCAAATCTGCCTTGCTTTCAAATCCTCTTCGTTGCCTTCCCTCAATATATTTGTGGACGAGAGTTCTCATTTATAACTCTGCACGTTTGTGAATTGCAGTGCCCCTGAGCTCCATTTGTCTCCTCGCTTTTTTGGGAGCTGGCCGCAAAAGCGCAGGATTGCTTCAGGCCTTATTTTGGTTCTGGGGGGCAGGCTGAGCCTGTGGTTCATTCTTCTTCCTGATGGGAAAATGGAGTCACCTATGCCTGTCCCAACACCTAGGGCTCGTCTCTCGTTGGTTCCGCGTCTTCCCGTTCATCCTCAGGACAAATTGCAACCTGTAAGAAACAGCAGGTTAAAGGTGCTGATTCTCCAAGTAGGGAGATGGTTAGTCAAGTGGCTGGAATGGCGAACCCGAGCACAAGGAGAGGATAAATGAGGTGCGTTTTAGAAACCTTTCCCGATCTCATGGCATACCATCTTCTGGGTTTCCCATGCATGTTTTGATGTAGGAAGATGCCCTTGTACCTGGAGATTTGAGACCCATGGGGTGTGTTCCCCGCAGTGTTACTTTAAACTATCTGCGTTTGCTCACCCAACCTCACCAATCCTCTCAGCCCCAAGAGTGTCCAGCCTTATGTCTCATCCAGCTGTGGGTCTAGATATGGTCAATCCAGTTTGCATCAGAGACCCTGAACGGATTTTGTAAGAATTTCTCTCTCTTTCACTGTCTTTGTTTTGTGGGTTTTTTAAAGTAATTTATGTTTAGAATCGGGCTTGGCTGCTTTTCCCTGCTGTGTTGATGCCGCTTTACACCCTCTTGATTCACTTGCAGAGAGATATCGATACATAGGTTTTCAGATTCTTACTAGTCAGATATATTCTTGTGTGGTGTCTAGGGTGTGTTGAGTCCAGTTCACTGAGCAGGGAGTAGGCCTTCTCTATTACATATTTGGCTTATGGAGCGGTCTCTGAGCTAATTTCAAACCCTTGTTTTATGCATCACCCCACCTCACCTTTCCCGTTAAGCAGCCATAGTGTGTCTTCTAAAGGTGTGACTCTGTTCTGTTTTGTAATTCAGTTCAAGTGTAGCGATTTTGACATTCCCTCTATAAGCGATATCTTAGGATAAGTGTCTTTTTCTGTGTGACTTAATTCACTTAGAATCATCGTATCTAAATCCACTCATCATGCTGCTAACTAGCCTTATGACATTGATTTCATGGTTGAGTGATATTCCATTGTGCCAAGTACCACCATTTCTTTATCCATTTTTCTCTTTCCTGGGATATTGAAGGTGTACCGAAGTGGAGGTTCTTGGAAACAGAGCAGCCGTAAACTTTAGGGTGCCTGTGTCTTGTTGATTTTTAGTTTTCCCAATTTATACGCCCTTGAGTGGAAGTGCCCTATGCTCTCTACGCTGTGTTTATTACTTGTTTCAGGACACACCGTACTCTTCTCCAGAGTGCCTGTTGGCAATTTACATCCCGCCCATCAGCGTAGCAAGGCTCCCATGTCTCCATGGCCTGTCCTGCTTTTCTGGTTTTTACTGTTTGTTCAGCATGGCCCTTTTGACCGAGGGCAAGCGAGACTTCTTTGTAGCGCTGATTTGCCCTTCCGGCTTGCTTGGTTGGCCAAAAAGCGCGTATGCGTTTTTTCCTGAATATATTCAGGAAAAAACGCATACGCCCTTTTTGGCCAAGGGCATCATTGTCAACGTTTTGCCGCTTTTCATGTGCTTTAAAGGCGAGTCGAATCTACCTCCTGAAATCTGTTTCCTGCAAATCTGCCTTGCTTTCAAATCCTCTTCGTTGCCTTCCCTCAATATATTTGTGGATGAGAGTTCTCATTTATAACTCTGCACGTTTGTGAATTGCAGTGCCCCTGAGCTCCATTTGTCTCCTCGCTTTTTTGGGAGCTGGCCGCAAAAGCGCAGGATTGCTTCAGGCCCTATTTTGGTTCTGGGGGGCAGGCTGAGCCTGTGGTTCATTCTTCTTCCTGATGGGAAAATGGAGTGACCTATGCCTGTCCCAACACCTAGGGCTCGTCTCTCGTTGGTTCCGCGTCTTCCCGTTCATCCTCAGGACAAATTGCAACCTGTAAGAAATAGGAGGTTAAAGGTGCTGATTCTCCAAGTAGGGAGATGGTTAGTCAAGGGGCTGGAATGGTGAACCCGAGCACAAGGAGAGGAGAAATGAGGTGCGTTTTAGAAACCTTTCCCAATCTAATGGCATACCATCTTCTGGGCTTCCCATGCATGTTTTGATGTAGGAAGATTCCCTTGTACCTGGAGATTTGAGACCCATGTGGTGGGTACCCCGCGGTATTACTTTAAAGTATCTGCATTTGCTCACCCAACCTCACCAATCCTCTCAGCCCCAAGAGTGTCCAGCCTTATGTCTCATCCAGCTGTGGGTCTAGATATGGTCAATCCATGTTGCATCAGAGACCCTGAACGGATTTTGTAAGAATTTCTCTCTCTTTCACTGTCTTTGTTTTGTGGGTTTTTTAAAGTAATTTATGTTTAGAATCGGGCTTGGCTGCTTTTCCCTGCTGTGTTGATGCCGCTTTACACCCTCTTGATTCACTTGCAGAGAGATATCGATACATAGGTTTTCAGATTCTTACTAGTCAGATATATTCTTGTGTGGTGACTAGGGTGTGTTGAGTCCAGTTCACTGAGCAGGGAGTAGGCCTTGTATATTACATATTTGGCTTATGGAGCGGTCTCTGAGCTAATTTCAAACCCTTGTTTTATGCATCACCCCACCTCACCTTTCCCGTTAAGCAGCCATAGTGTGTCTTCTAAAGGTGTGACTCTGTTCTGATTTGTAATTCAGTTCAAGTGTAGCGATTTTGACATTCCCTCTATAAGCGATATCTTAGGATAAGTGTCTTTTTCTGTGTGACTTATTTCACTTAGAATCATCGTATCTAAATCCACTCATCATGCTGCTAACTAGCCTTATGACATTGATTTCATGGCTGAGTGATATTCCATTGTGCCAAGTACCACCATTTCTTTATCCATTTTTCTCTTTCCTGGGATATTGAAGGTGTACCGAAGCGGAGGTTCTTGGAAACAGAGCAGCCGTAAACTTTAGGGTGCCTGTGTCTTGTTGATTTTTAGTTTTCCCAATTTATACGCCCATGAGGGGAAGTGCCCTATGCTCTCTACGCTGTGTTTATTACTTGTTTCAGGACACACCGTACTCTTCTCCAGAGTGCCTGTTGGCAATTTACATCCCGCCCATCAGCGTAGCAAGGCTCCCATGTCTCCATGGCCTGTCCTGCTTTTCTGGTTTTTACACGTTGTTCAGCATGGCCCTTTTGACCGAGGGCAAGCGAGACATCTTTGTAGCGCTGATTTGCCCTTCCGGCTTGCTTGGTTGGCCAAAAAGGGCGTATGCGTTTTTTCCTGAATATATTCAGGAAAAAACGCATACGCCCTTTTTGGCCAAGGGCATCATTGTCAACGTTTTGCCGCTTTTCATGTGCTTTAAAGGCGAGTCGAATCTACCTCCTGAAATCTGTTTCCTGCAAATCTGCCTTGCTTTCAAATCCTCTTCGTTGCCTTCCCTCAATATATTTGTGGACGAGAGTTCTCATTTATAACTCTGCACGTTTGTGAATTGCAGTGCCCCTGAGCTCCATTTGTCTCCTCGCTTTTTTGGGAGCTGGCCGCAAAAGCGCAGGATTGCTTCAGGCCCTATTTTGGTTCTGGGGGGCAGGCTGAGCCTGTGGTTCATTCTTCTTCCTGATGGGAAAATGGAGTCACCTATGCCTGTCCCAACACCTAGGGCTCGTCTCTCGTTGGTTCCGCGTCTTCCCGTTCATCCTCAGGACAAATTGCAACCTGTAAGAAATAGGAGGTTAAAGGTGCTGATTCTCCAAGTAGGGAGATGGTTAGTCAAGGGGCTGGAATGGTGAACCCGAGCACAAGGAGAGGAGAAATGAGATGCGTTTTAGAAACCTTTCCCAATCTAATGGCATACCATCTTCTGGGCTTCCCATGCATGTTTTGATGTAGGAAGATTCCCTTGTACCTGGAGATTTGAGACCCATGTGGTGGGTACCCCGGGGTATTACTTTAAAGTATCTGCATTTGCTCACCCAACCTCACCAATCCTCTCAGCCCCAAGAGTGTCCAGCCTTATGTCTCATCCAGCTGTGGGTCTAGATATGGTCAATCCAGGTTGCATCAGAGACCCTGAACGGATTTTGTAAGAATTTCTCTCTCTTTCACTGTCTTTGCTTTGTGGGTTTTTTAAAGTAATGTATGTTTAGAATGGGGTTTGGCTGCTTTTCCCTGCTGTGTTTATGCCGCTTTACACCCTCTTGATTCACTTGCAGAGAGATATCGATACATAGGTTTTCAGATTCATACTAGTCAGATATATTCTTGTGCGGTGACTAGGGGGTGTTGAGTCCAGTTCACTGAGCAGGGAGTAGGCCTTGTCTATTACATATTTGGCTTATGGAGCGGTGTCTGAGCTAATTTCAAACCCTTGTTTTATGCATCACCCCACCTCACCTTTCCCGTTAAGCAGCCATAGTGTGTCTTCTAAAGGTGTGACTCTGTTCTGTTTTGTAATTCAGTTCAAGTGTAGCGATTTTGACATTCCCCCTAAAAGCGATATCTTAGGATAAGTGTCTTTTTCTGTGTGACTTATTTCACTTAGAATCATCGTACCTAAATCCACTCATCATGCTGCTAACTAGCCTTATGACATTGATTTCATGGCTGAGTGATATTCCATTGTGCCAAGTACCACCATTTCTTTATCCATTTTTCTCTTTCCTGGGATATTGAAGGTGTACCGAAGTGGAGGTTCTTGGAAACAGAGCAGCCGTAAACTTTAGGGTGCCTGTGTCTTGTTGATTTTTAGTTTTCCCAATTTATACGCCCTTGAGTGGAAGTGCCCTATGCTCTCTACGCTGTGTTTATTACTTGTTTCAGGACACACCGTACTCTTCTCCAGAGTGCCTGTTGGCAATTTACATCCCGCCCATCAGCGTAGCAAGGCTCCCATGTCTCCATGGCCTGTCCTGCTTTTCTGGTTTTTACTGTTTGTTCAGCATGGCCCTTTTGACCGAGGGCAAGCGAGACTTCTTTGTAGCGCTGATTTGCCCTTCCGGCTTGCTTGGTTGGCCAAAAAGGGCGTATGCGTTTTTTCCTGAATATATTCAGGAAAAAACGCATACGCCCTTTTTGGCCAAGGGCATCATTGTCAACGTTTTGCCGCTTTTCATGTGCTTTAAAGGCGAGTCGAATCTACCTCCTGAAATCTGTTTCCTGCAAATCTGCCTTGCTTTCAAATCCTCTTCGTTGCCTTCCCTCAATATATTTGTGGACGAGAGTTCTCATTTATAACTCTGCACGTTTGTGAATTGCAGTGCCCCTGAGCTCCATTTGTCTCCTCGCTTTTTTGGGAGCTGGCCGCAAAAGCGCAGGATTGCTTCAGGCCCTATTTTGGTTCTGGGGGGCAGGCTGAGCCTGTGGTTCATTCTTCTTCCTGATGGGAAAATGGAGTGACCTATGCCTGTCCCAACACCTAGGGCTCGTCTCTCGTTGGTTCCGCGTCTTCCCGTTCATCCTCAGGACAAATTGCAACCTGTACAATCAGGAGGTTAAAGGTGCTGATTCTCCAAGTAGGGAGATGGTTAGTCAAGCGGCTGGAATGGCGAACCCGAGCACAAGGAGAGGAGAAATGAGGTGCGTTTTAGAAACCTTTCCCGATCTCATGGCATACCATCTTCTGGGTTTCCCATGCATGTTTTGATGTAGGAAGATGCCCTTGTACCTGGAGATTTGAGACCCATGGGGTGTGTTCCCCGCAGTGTTACTTTAAAGTATCTGCATTTGCTCACCCAACCTCACCAATCCTCTCAGCCCCAAGAGTGTCCAGCCTTATGTCTCATCCAGCTGTGGGTCTAGATATGGTCAATCCAGGTTGCATCATAGACCCTGAACGGATTTTGTTAGAATTTCTCTCTCTTTCACTGTCTTTGTTTTGTGGGTTTTTTAAAGTAGTTTATGTTTAGAATCGGGCTTGGCTGCTTTTCCCTGCTGTGTTGATGTCGCTTTACACCCTCTTGATTCACTTGCAGAGAGATATCGATACATAGGTTTTCAGATTCTTACTAGTCAGATATATTCTTGTGTGGTGACTAGGGTGTGTTGAGTCCAGTTCACTGAGCAGGGAGTAGGCCTTGTCTATTACATATTTGGCTTATGGAGCGGTCTCTGAGCTAATTTCAAACCCTTGTTTTATGCATCACCCCACCTCACCTTTCCCGTTAAGCAGCCGTAGTGTGTCTTCTAAAGGTGTGACTCTGTTCTGATTTGTAATTCAGTTCAAGTGTAGCGATTTTGACATTCCCTCTATAAGCGATATCTTAGGATAAGTGTCTTTTTCTGTGTGACTGATTTCACTTAGAATCATCGTATCTAAATCCACTCATCATGCTGCTAACTAGCCTTATGACATTGATTTCATGGCTGAGTGATATTCCATTGTGCCAAGTACCACCATTTCTTTATCCATTTTTCTCTTTCCTGGGATATTGAAGGTGTACCGAAGCGGAGGTTCTTGGAAACAGAGCAGCCGTAAACTTTAGGGTGCCTGTGTCTTGTTGATTTTTAGTTTTCCCAATTTATACGCCCATGAGTGGAAGTGCCCTATGCTCTCTACGCTGTGTTTATTACTTGTTTCAGGACACACCGTACTCTTCTCCAGAGTGCCTGTTGGCAATTTACATCCCGCCCATCAGCGTAGCAAGGCTCCCATGTCTCCATGGCCTGTCCTGCTTTTCTGGTTTTTACACTTTGTTCAGCATGGCCCTTTTGACCGAGGGCAAGCGAGACATCTTTGTAGCGCTGATTTGCCCTTCCGGCTTGCTTGGTTGGCCAAAAAGGGCGTATGCGTTTTTTCCTGAATATATTCAGGAAAAAACGCATACGCCCTTTTTGGCCAAGGGCATCATTGTCAACGTTTTGCCGCTTTTCATGTGCTTTAAAGGCGAGTCGAATCTACCTCCTGAAATCTGTTTCCTGCAAATCTGCCTTGCTTTCAAATCCTCTTCGTTGCCTTCCCTCAATATATTTGTGGACGAGAGTTCTCATTTATAACTCTGCACGTTTGTGAATTGCAGTGCCCATGAGCTCCATTTGTCTCCTCGCTTTTTTGGGAGCTGGCCGCAAAAGCGCAGGATTGCTTCAGGCCCTATTTTGGTTCTGGGGGGCAGGCTGAGCCTGTGGTTCATTCTTCTTCCTGATGGGAAAATGGAGTCACCTATGCCTGTCCCAACACCTAGGGCTCGTCTCTCGTTGGTTCCGCGTCTTCCCGTTCATCCTCAGGACAAATTGCAACCTGTAAGAAATAGGAGGTTAAAGGTGCTGATTCTCCAAGTAGGGAGATGGTTAGTCAAGTGGCTGGAATGGCGAACCCGAGCACAAGGAGAGGATAAATGAGGTGCGTTTTAGAAACCTTTCCCGATCTCATGGCATACCATCTTCTGGGTTTCCCATGCATGTTTTGATGTAGGAAGATGCCCTTGTACCTGGAGATTTGAGACCCATGGGGTGTGTTCCCCGCAGTGTTACTTTAAAGTATCTGCGTTTGCTCACCCAACCTCACCAATCCTCTCAGCCCCAAGAGTGTCCAGCCTTATGTCTCATCCAGCTGTGGGTCTAGATATGGTCAATCCAGTTTGCATCAGAGACCCTGAACGGATTTTGTAAGAATTTCTCTCTCTTTCACTGTCTTTGTTTTGTGGGTTTTTTAAAGTAATTTATGTTTAGAATCGGGCTTGGCTGCTTTTCCCTGCTGTGTTGATGCCGCTTTACACCCTCTTGATTCACTTGCAGAGAGATATCGATACATAGGTTTTCAGATTCTTACTAGTCAGATATATTCTTGTGTGGTGTCTAGGGTGTGTTGAGTCCAGTTCACTGAGCAGGGAGTAGGCCTTGTCTATTACATATTTGGCTTATGGAGCGGTCTCTGAGCTAATTTCAAACCCTTGTTTTATGCATCACCCCACCTCACCTTTCCCGTTAAGCAGCCATAGTGTGTCTTCTAAAGGTGTGACTCTGTTCTGTTTTGTAATTCAGTTCAAGTGTAGCGATTTTGACATTCCCTCTATAAGCGATATCTTAGGATAAGTGTCTTTTTCTGTGTGACTTAATTCACTTAGAATCATCGTATCTAAATCCACTCATCATGCTGCTAACTAGCCTTATGACATTGATTTCATGGTTGAGTGATATTCCATTGTGCCAAGTACCACCATTTCTTTATCCATTTTTCTCTTTCCTGGGATATTGAAGGTGTACCGAAGTGGAGGTTCTTGGAAACAGAGCAGCCGTAAACTTTAGGGTGCCTGTGTCTTGTTGATTTTTAGTTTTCCCAATTTATATGCCCTTGAGTGGAAGTGCCCTATGCTCTCTACGCTGTGTTTATTACTTGTTTCAGGACACACCGTACTCTTCTCCAGAGTGCCTGTTGGCAATTTACATCCCGCCCATCAGCGTAGCAAGGCTCCCATGTCTCCATGGCCTGTCTTGCTTTTCTGGTTTTTACACTTTGTTCAGCATGGCCCTTTTGACCGAGGGCAAGCGAGACTTCTTTGTAGCGCTGATTTGCCCTTCCGGCCTGCTTGGTTGGCCAAAAAGGGCGTATGCGTTTTTTCCTGAATATATTCAGGAAAAAACGCATACGCCCTTTTTGGCCAAGGGCATCATTGTCAACGTTTTGCCGCTTTTCATGTGCTTTAAAGGTGAGTCGAATCTACCTCCTGAAATCTGTTTCCTGCAAATCTGCCTTGCTTTCAAATCCTCTTCGTTGCCTTCCCTCAATATATTTGTGGACGAGAGGTCTCATTTATAACTCTGCACGTTTGTGAATTGCAGTGCCCCTGAGCTCCATTTGTCTCCTCGCTTTTTTGGGAGCTGGCCGCAAAGCGCAGGATTGCTTCAGGCCCTATTTTGGTTCTGGGGGGCAGGCTGAGCCTGTGGTTCATTCTTCTTCCTGATGGGAAAATGGAGTCACCTATGCCTGTCCCAACACCTAGGGCTCGTCTCTCGTTGGTTCCGCGTCTTCCTGTTCATCCTCAGGACAAATTGCAACCTGTACAATCAGGAGGTTAAAGGTGCTGATTCTCCAAGTAGGGAGATGGTTAGTCAAGCGGCTGGAATGGCGAACCCGAGCACAAGGAGAGGAGAAATGAGGTGCGTTTTAGAAACCTTTCCCGATCTCATGGCATACCATCTTCTGGGTTTCCCATGCATGTTTTGATGTAGGAAGATGCCCTTGTACCTGGAGATTTGAGACCCATGGGGTGTGTTCCCCGCAGTGTTACTTTAAAGTATCTGCATTTGCTCACCCAACCTCACCAATCCTCTCAGCCCCAAGAGTGTCCAGCCTTATGTCTCATCCAGCTGTTGGTCTAGATATGGTCAATCCAGGTTGCATCATAGACCCTGAACGGATTTTGTAAGAATTTCTCTCTCTTTCACTGTCTTTGTTTTGTGGGTTTTTTAAAGTAGTTTATGTTTAGAATCGGGCTTGGCTGCTTTTCCCTGCTGTGTTGATGTCGCTTTACACCCTCTTGATTCACTTGCAGAGAGATATCGATACATAGGTTTTCAGATTCTTACTAGTCAGATATATTCTTGTGTGGTGACTAGGGTGTGTTGAGTCCAGTTCACTGAGCAGGGAGTAGGCCTTGTCTATTACATATTTGGCTTATGGAGCGGTGTCTGAGCTAATTTCAAACCCTTGTTTTATGCATCACCCCACCTCACCTTTCCCGTTAAGCAGCCATAGTGTGTCTTCTAAAGGTGTGACTCTGTTCTGATTTGTAATTCAGTTCAAGTGTAGCGATTTTGACATTCCCTCTATAAGCGATATCTTAGGATAAGTGTCTTTTTCTGTGTGACTTATTTCACTTAGAATCATCGTATCTAAATCCACTCATCATGCTGCTAACTAGCCTTATGACATTGATTTCATGGCTGAGTGATATTCCATTGTGCCAAGTACCACCATTTCTTTATCCATTTTTCTCTTTCCTGGGATATTGAAGGTGTACCGAAGCGGAGGTTCTTGGAAACAGAGCAGCCGTAAACTTTAGGGTGCCTGTGTCTTGTTGATTTTTAGTTTTCCCAATTTATACGCCCATGAGTGGAAGTGCCCTATGCTCTCTACGCTGTGTTTATTACTTGTTTCAGGACACACCGTACTCTTCTCCAGAGTGCCTGTTGGCAATTTACATCCCGCCCATCAGCGTAGCAAGGCTCCCATGTCTCCATGGCCTGTCCTGCTTTTCTGGTTTTTACACTTTGTTCAGCATGGCCCTTTTGACCGAGGGCAAGCGAGACATCTTTGTAGCGCTGATTTGCCCTTCCGGCTTGCTTGGTTGGCCAAAAAGGGCGTATGCGTTTTTTCCTGAATATATTCAGGAAAAAACGCATACGCCCTTTTTGGCCAAGGGCATCATTGTCAACGTTTTGCCGCTTTTCATGTGCTTTAAAGGCGAGTCGAATCTACCTCCTGAAATCTGTTTCCTGCAAATCTGCCTTGCTTTCAAATCCTCTTCGTTGCCTTCCCTCAATATATTTGTGGACGAGAGTTCTCATTTATAACTCTGCACGTTTGTGAATTGCAGTGCCCCTGAGCTCCATTTGTCTCCTCGCTTTTTTGGGAGCTGGCCGCAAAAGCGCAGGATTGCTTCAGGCCCTATTTTGGTTCTGGGGGGCAGGCTGAGCCTGTGGTTCATTCTTCTTCCTGATGGGAAAATGGAGTCACCTATGCCTGTCCCAACACCTAGGGCTCGTCTCTCGTTGGTTCCGCGTCTTCCCGTTCATCCTCAGGACAAATTGCAACCTGTAAGAAACAGGAGGTTAAAGGTGCTGATTCTCCAAGTAGGGAGATGGTTAGTCAAGTGGCTGGAATGGCGAACCCGAGCACAAGGAGAGGATAAATGAGGTGCGTTTTAGAAACCTTTCCCGATCTCATGGCATACCATCTTCTGGGTTTCCCATGCATGTTTTGATGTAGGAAGATGCCCTTGTACCTGGAGATTTGAGACCCATGGGGTGTGTTCCCCGCAGTGTTACTTTAAAGTATCTGCGTTTGCTCACCCAACCTCACCAATCCTCTCAGCCCCAAGAGTGTCCAGCCTTATGTCTCATCCAGCTGTGGGTCTAGATATGGTCAATCCAGTTTGCATCAGAGACCCTGAACGGATTTTGTAAGAATTTCTCTCTCTTTCACTGTCTTTGTTTTGGGGGTTTTTTAAAGTAATTTATGTTTAGAATCGGGCTTGGCTGCTTTTCCCTGCTGTGTTGATGCCGCTTTACACCCTCTTGATTCACTTGCAGAGAGATATCGATACATAGGTTTTCAGATTCTTACTAGTCAGATATATTCTTGTGTGGTGTCTAGGGTGTGTTGAGTCCAGTTCACTGAGCAGGGAGTAGGCCTTGTCTATTACATATTTGGCTTATGGAGCGGTCTCTGAGCTAATTTCAAACCCTTGTTTTATGCATCACCCCACCTCACCTTTCCCGTTAAGCAGCCATAGTGTGTCTTCTAAAGGTGTGACTCTGTTCTGTTTTGTAATTCAGTTCAAGTGTAGCGATTTTGACATTCCCTCTATAAGCGATATCTTAGGATAAGTGTCTTTTTCTGTGTGACTTAATTCACTTAGAATCATCGTATCTAAATCCACTCATCATGCTGCTAACTAGCCTTATGACATTGATTTCATGGTTGAGTGATATTCCATTGTGCCAAGTACCACCATTTCTTTATCCATTTTTCTCTTTCCTGGGATATTGAAGGTGTACCGAAGTGGAGGTTCTTGGAAACAGAGCAGCCGTAAACTTTAGGGTGCCTGTGTCTTGTTGATTTTTAGTTTTCCCAATTTATACGCCCTTGAGTGGAAGTGCCCTATGCTCTCTACGCTGTGTTTATTACTTGTTTCAGGACACACCGTACTCTTCTCCAGAGTGCCTGTTGGCAATTTACATCCCGCCCATCAGCGTAGCAAGGCTCCCATGTCTCCATGGCCTGTCTTGCTTTTCTGGTTTTTACACTTTGTTCAGCATGGCCCTTTTGACCGAGGGCAAGCGAGACTTCTTTGTAGCGCTGATTTGCCCTTCCGGCTTGCTTGGTTGGCCAAAAAGGGCGTATGCGTTTTTTCCTGAATATATTCAGGAAAAATCGCATACGCCCTTTTTGGCCAAGGGCATCATTGTCAACGTTTTGCCGCTTTTCATGTGCTTTAAAGGCGAGTCGAATCTACCTCCTGAAATCTGTTTCCTGCAAATCTGCCTTGCTTTCAAATCCTCTTCGTTGCCTTCCCTCAATATATTTGTGGACGAGAGTTCTCATTTATAACTCTGCACGTTTGTGAATTGCAGTGCCCCTGAGCTCCATTTGTCTCCTCGCTTTTTTGGGAGCTGGCCGCAAAAGCGCAGGATTGCTTCAGGCCCTATTTTGGTTCTGGGGGGCAGGCTGAGCCTGTGGTTCATTCTTCTTCCTGATGGGAAAATGGAGTGACCTATGCCTGTCCCAACACCTAGGACTCGTCTCTCGTTGGTTCCGCGTCTTCCCGTTCATCCTCAGGACAAATTGCAACCTGTACAATCAGGAGGTTAAAGGTGCTGATTCTCCAAGTAGGGAGATGGTTAGTCAAGCGGCTGGAATGGCGAACCCGAGCACAAGGAGAGGAGAAATGAGGTGCGTTTTAGAAACCTTTCCCGATCTCATGGCATACCATCTTCTGGGTTTCCCATGCATGTTTTGATGTAGGAAGATGCCCTTGTACCTGGAGATTTGAGACCCATGGGGTGTGTTCCCCGCAGTGTTACTTTAAAGTATCTGCGTTTGCTCACCCAACCTCACCAATCCTCTCAGCCCCAAGAGTGTCCAGCCTTATGTCTCATCCAGCTGTGGGTCTAGATATGGTCAATCCAGGTTGCATCATAGACCCTGAACGGATTTTGTAAGAATTTCTCTCTCTTTCACTGTCTTTGTTTTGTGGGTGTTTTAAAGTAGTTTATGTTTAGAATCGGGCTTGGCTGCTTTTCCCTGCTGTGTTGATGTCGCTTTACACCCTCTTGATTCACTTGCAGAGAGATATCGATACATAGGTTTTCAGATTCTTACTAGTCAGATATATTCTTGTGTGGTGACTAGGGTGTGTTGAGTCCAGTTCACTGAGCAGGGAGTAGGCCTTGTCTATTACATATTTGGCTTATGGAGCGGTCTCTGAGCTAATTTCAAACCCTTGTTTTATGCATCACCCCACCTCACCTTTCCCGTTAAGCAGCCATAGTGTGTCTTCTAAAGGTGTGACTCTGTTCTGTTTTGTAATTCAGTTCAAGTGTAGCGATTTTGACATTCCCTCTATAAGCGATATCTTAGGATAAGTGTCTTTTTCTGTGTGACTTATTTCACTTAGAATCATCGTACCTAAATCCAATCATCATGCTGCTAACTAGCCTTATGACATTGATTTCATGGCTGAGTGATATTCCATTGTGCCAAGTACCACCATTTCTTTATCCATTTTTCTCTTTCCTGGGATATTGAAGGTGTACCGAAGCGGAGGTTCTTGGAAACAGAGCAGCCGTAAACTTTAGGGTGCCTGTGTCTTGTTGATTTTTACTTTTCCCAATTTATACGCCCATGAGTGGAAGTGCCCTATGCTCTCTACGCTGTGTTTATTACTTGTTTCAGGACACACCGTACTCTTCTCCAGAGTGCCTGTTGGCAATTTACATCCCGCCCATCAGCGTAGCAAGGCTCCCATGTCTCCATGGCCTGTCCTGCTTTTCTGGTTTTTACACTTTGTTCAGCATGGCCCTTTTGACCGAGGGCAAGCGAGACTTCTTTGTAGCGCTGATTTGCCCTTCCGGCTTGCTTGGTTGGCCAAAAACGGCGTATGCGTTTTTTCCTGAATATATTCAGGAAAAAACGCATACGCCCTTTTTGACCAAGGGCATCACAGTCAACGTTTTGCCGCTTTTCATGTGCTTTAAAGGCGAGTCGAATCTACCTCCTGAAATCTGTTTCCTGCAAATCTGCCTTGCTTTGAAATCCTCTTCGTTGCCTTCCCTCAATATATTTGTGGACGAGAGTTATCATTTATAACTCTGCACGTTTGTGAATTGCAGTGTCCCTGAGCTCCATTTGTCTACTCGCTTTTTTGGGAGCTGGCCGCAAAAGCACAGGATTGCTTCAGGCCCTATTTTGGTTCTGGGGGTCAGGCTGAGCCTGTGGTTCATTCTTCTTCCTGATGGGAAAATGGAGTGGCCTGTGCCTGTCCCAACACCTAGGGCTAGTCTCTCGTTGGTTGCCCGTCTTCCCGTTCATCCTCAGGACAAATTGCAACCTGTACGAAACAGGAGGTTAAAGGTGCTGATTCTCCAAGTAGGGAGATGGTTAGTCAAGCGGCTGGAATGGCGAACCCGAGCACAAGGAGAGGAGAAATGAGGTGCGTTTTAGAAACCTTTCCTGATCTCACGGCATACCATCTTCTGGGTTTCCCATGCATGTTTTGATGTAGGAAGATGCCCTTGTACCTGGAGATTTGAGACCCATGGGGTGTGTACCCCGCGGTGTTACTTTAAAGTATCTGCGTTTGCTCACCCAACCTCACCAATCCTCTCAGCCCCAAGAGTGTCCAGCATTATGTCTCATTCAGCTGTGGGTCTAGATATGGTCAATCCAGGTTGCATCATAGACCCTGAACGGATTTTGTAAGAATTTCTCTCTCTTTCACTGTCTTTGTTTTGTGGGTTTTTTAAAGTAATTTATGTTTAGAATCGGGCTTGGCTGCTTTTCCCTGCTGTGTTGATGCCGCTTTACACCCTCTTGATTCACTTGCAGAGAGATATCGATACATAGGTTTTCAGATTCTTACTAGTCAGATATATTCTTGTGCGGTGACTAGGGGGTGTTGAGTCCAGTTCACTGAGCAGGGAGTAGGCCTTGTCTATTACATATTTGGCTTATGGAGCGGTGTCTGAGCTAATTTCAAACCCTTGTTTTATGCATCACCCCACCTCACCTTTCCCGTTAAGCAGCCATAGTGTGTCTTCTAAAGGTGTGACTCTGTTCTGTTTTGTAATTCAGTTCAAGTGTAGCGATTTTGACATTCCCTCTATAAGCGATATCTTAGGATAAGTGTCTTTTTCTGTGTGACTTATTTCACTTAGAATCATCGTACCTAAATCCACTCATCATGCTGCTAACTAGCCTTATGACATTGATTTCATGGCTGAGTGATATTCCATTTTGCCAAGTACCACCATTTCTTTATCCATTTTTCTCTTTCCTGGGATATTGAAGGTGTACCGAAGTGGAGGTTCTTGGAAACAGAGCAGCCGTAAACTTTAGGGTGCCTGTGTCTTGTTGATTTTTACTTTTCCCAATTTATACGCCCATGAGTGGAAGTGCCCTATGCTCTCTACGCTGTGTTTATTACTTGTTTCAGGACACACCGTACTCTTCTCCAGAGTGCCTGTTGGCAATTTATATCCCGCCCATCAGCGTAGCAAGGCTCCCATGTCTCCATGGTCTGTCCTGCTTTTCTGGTTTTTACTGTTTGTTCAGCATGGCCCTTTTGACCGAGGGCAAGCGAGAATTCTTTGTAGCGCTAATTTGCCCTTCCGGCTTGCTTGGTTGGCCAAAAAGGGCGTATGCGTTTTTTCCTGAATATATTCAGGAAAAAACGCATACGCCCTTTTTGGCCAAGGGCATCATTGTCAACGTTTTGCCGCTTTTCATGTGCTTTAAAGGCGAGTCGAATCTACCTCCTGAAATCTGTTTCCTGCAAATCTGCCTTGCTTTCAAATCCTCTTCGTTGCCTTCCCTCAATATATTTGTGGACGAGAGTTCTCATTTATAACTCTGCACGTTTGTGAATTGCAGTGCCCCTGAGCTCCATTTGTCTCCTCGCTTTTTTGGGAGCTGGCCGCAAAAGCGCAGGATTGCTTCAGGCCCTATTTTGGTTCTGGGGGGCAGGCTGAGCCTGTGGTTCATTCTTCTTCCTGATGGGAAAATGGAGTTACCTATGCCTGTCCCAACACCTAGGACTCGTCTCTCGTTGGTTCCGCGTCTTCCCGTTCATCCTCAGGACAAATTGCAACCTGTACAATCAGGAGGTTAAAGGTGCTGATTCTCCAAGTAGGGAGATGGTTAGTCAAGCGGCTGGAATGGCGAACCCGAGCACAAGGAGAGGAGAAATGAGGTGCGTTTTAGAAACCTTTCCCGATCTCATGGCCTACCATCTTCTGGGTTTCCCATGCATGTTTTGATGTAGGAAGATGCCCTTGTACCTGGAGATTTGAGACCCATGGGGTGTGTTCCCCGCAGTGTTACTTTAAAGTATCTGCGTTTGCTCACCCAACCTCACCAAACCTCTCAGCCCCAAGAGTATCCAGCGTTATGTCTCATCCAGCTGTGGGTCTAGATATGGTCAATCCAGGTTGCATCATAGACCCTGAACGGATTTTGTAAGAATTTCTCTCTCTTTCACTGTCTTTGTTTTGTGGGTTTTTTAAAGTAATTTATGTTTAGAATCGGGCTTGGCTGCTTTTCCCTGCTGTGTTGATGCCGCTTTACACCCTCTTGATTCACTTGCAGAGAGATATCGATACATAGGTTTTCAGATTCTTACTAGTCAGATATATTCTTGTGTGGTGACTAGGGTGTGTTGAGTCCAGTTCACTGAGCAGGGAGTAGGCCTTGTCTAGTACATATTTGGCTTATGGAGCGGTCTCTGAGCTAATTTCAAACCCTTGTTTTATGCATCACCCCACCTCACCTTTCCCGTTAAGCAGCCATAGTGTGTCTTCTAAAGGTGTGACTCTGTTCTGTTTTGTAATTCAGTTCAAGTGTAGCGATTTTGACATTCCCCCTAAAAGCGATATCTTAGGATAAGTGTCTTTTTCTGTGTGACTTATTTCACTTAGAATCATCGTACCTAAATCCACTCATCATGCTGCTAACTAGCCTTATGACATTGATTTCATGGCTGAGTGATATTCCATTGTGCCAAGTACCACCATTTCTTTATCCATTTTTCTCTTTCCTGGGATATTGAAGGTGTACCGAAGTGGAGGTTCTTGGAAACAGAGCAGCCGTAAACTTTAGGGTGCCTGTGTCTTGTTGATTTTTAGTTTTCCCAATTAATACGCCCTTGAGTGGAAGTGCCCTATGCTCTCTACGCTGTGTTTATTACTTGTTTCAGGACACACCGTACTCTTCTCCAGAGTGCCTGTTGGCAATTTACATCCCGCCCATCAGCGTAGCAAGGCTCCCATGTCTCCATGGCCTGTCCTGCTTTTCTGGTTTTTACACTTTGTTCAGCATGGCCCTTTTGACCAAGGGCAAGCGAGACTTCTTTGTAGCGCTGATTTGCCCTTCCGGCTTGCTTGGTTGGCCAAAAAGGGCGTATGCGTTTTTTCCTGAATATATTCAGGAAAAAACGCATACGCCCTTTTTGGCCAAGGGCATCATTGTCAACGTTTTGCCGCTTTTCATGTGTTTTAAAGGCGAGTCGAATCTACCTCCTGAAATCTGTTTCCTGCAAATCTGCCTTGCTTTCAAATCCTCTTCGTTGCCTTCCCTCAATATATTTGTGGACGAGAGTTCTCATTTATAACTCTGCACGTTTGTGAATTGCAGTGCCCCTGAGCTCCATTTGTCTCCTCGCTTTTTTGGGAGCTGGCCGCAAAAGCGCAGGATTGCTTCAGGCCCTATTTTGGTTCTGGGGGGCAGGCTGAGCCTGTGGTTCATTCTTCTTCCTGATGGGAAAATGTAGTGACCTATGCCTGTCCCAACACCTAGGACTCGTCTCTCGTTGGTTCCGCGTCTTCCCGTTCATCCTCAGGACAAATTGCAACCTGTACAATCAGGAGGTTAAAGGATGCTGATTCTCCAAGTATTGAGATGGTTAGTCAAGCGGCTGGAATGGCGAACTCGAGCACAAGGAGAGGAGAAATGAGGTGCGTTTTAGAAACCTTTCCCGATCTCATGGCATACCATCTTCTGGGTTTCCCATGCATGTTTTGATGTAGGAAGATGCCCTTGTACCTGGAGATTTGAGACCCATGGGGTGTGTTCCCCGCAGTGTTACTTTAAAGTATCTGCGTTTGCTCACCCAACCTCACCAAACCTCTCAGCCCCAAGAGTATCCAGCCTTATGTCTCATCCAGCTGTGGGTCTAGATATGGTCAATCCAGGTTGCATCATAGTCCCTGAACGGATTTTGTAAGAATTTCTCTCTCTTTCACTGTCTTTGTTTTGTGGGTTTTTTAAAGTAATTTATGTTTAGAATCGGGCTTGGCTGCTCTTCCCTGCTGTGTTGATGCCGCTTTACACCCTCTTGATTCACTTGCAGAGAGATATTGATACATAGGTTTTCAGATTCTTACTAGTCAGATATATTCTTGTGTGGTGACTAGGGTGTGTTGAGTCCAGTTCACTGAGCAGGGAGTAGGCCTTGTCTATTACATATTTGGCTTATGGAGCGGTCTCTGAGCTAATTTCAAACCCTTGTTTTATGCATCACCCCACCTCACCTTTCCCGTTAAGCAGCCATAGTGTGTCTTTTAAAGGTGTGACTCTGTTCTGTTTTGTAATTCAGTTCAAGTGTCGCGATTTTGACATTCCCTCTATAAGCGATATCTTAGGATAAGTGTCTTTTTCTGTGTGACTTATTTCACTTAGAATCATCGTACCTAAATCCACTCATCATGCTGCTAACTAGCCTTATGACATTGATTTCATGGCTGAGTGATATTCCATTGTGCCAAGTACCACCATTTCTTTATCCATTTTTCTCTTTCCTGGGATATTGAAGGTGTACCGAAGCGGAGGTTCTTGGAAACAGAGCACCCGTAAACTTTAGGGTGCCTGTGTCTTGTTGATTCTTAGTTTTCCCAATTTATACACCCATGAGTGGAAGTGCCCTATGCTCTCTACGCTGTGTTTATTACTTGTTTCAGGACACACCGTACTCTTCTCCAGAGTGCCTGTTGGCAATTTACATCCCGCCCATCAGCGTAGCAAGGCTCCCATGTCTCCATGGCCTGTCCTGCTTTTCTGGTTTTTACACTTTGTTCAGCATGACCCTTTTGACCGAGGGCAAGCGAGACATCTTTGTAGCGCTGATTTGCCCTTCCGGCTTGCTTGGTTGGCCAAAAAGGGCGTATGCGTTTTTTCCTGAATATATTCAGGAAAAAACGCATACGCCCTTTTTGGCCAAGGGCATCATTGTCAACGTTTTGCCGCTTTTCATGTGCTTTAAAGGCGAGTCGAATCTACCTCCTGAAATCTGTTTCCTGCAAATCTGCCTTGCTTTCAAATCCTCTTCGTTGCCTTCCCTCAATATATTTGTGGACGAGAGTTCTCATTTATAACTCTGCACGTTTGTGAATTGCAGTGCCCCTGAGCTCCATTTGTCTCCTCGCTTTTTTGGGAGCTGGCCGCAAAAGCGCAGGATTGCTTCAGGCCCTATTTTGGTTCTGGGGGGCAGGCTGAGCCTGTGGTTCATTCTTCTTCCTGATGGGAAAATGGAGTCACCTATGCCTGTCCCAACACCTAGGGCTCGTCTCTCGTTGGTTCCGCGTCTTCCCGTTCATCCTCAGGACAAATTGCAACCTGTAAGAAACAGGAGGTTAAAGGTGCTGATTCTCCAAGTAGGGAGATGGTTAGTCAAGTGGCTGGAATGGCGAACCCGAGCACAAGGAGAGGAGAAATGAGGTGCGTTTTAGAAACCTTTCCCGATCTCATGGCATACCATCTTCTGGGTTTCCCATGCATGTTTTGATGTAGGAAGATGCCCTTGTACCTGGAGATTTGAGACCCATGGGGTGTGTTCCCCGCAGTGTTACTTTAAAGTATCTGCGTTTGCTCACCCAACCTCACCAATCCTCTCAGCCCCAAGAGTGTCCAGCCTTATGTCTCATCCAGCTGTGGGTCTAGATATGGTCAATCCAGTTTGCATCAGAGACCCTGAACGGATTTTGTAAGAATTTCTCTCTCTTTCACTGTCTTTGTTTTGTGGGTTTTTTAAAGTAATTTATGTTTAGAATCGGGCTTGGCTGCTTTTCCCTGCTGTGTTGATGCCGCTTTACACCCTCTTGATTCACTTGCAGAGAGATATCGATACATAGGTTTTCAGATTCTTACTAGTCAGATATATTCTTGTGTGGTGACTAGGGTGTGTTGAGTCCAGTTCACTGAGCAGGGAGTAGGCCTTGTCTATTTCATATTTGGCTTATGAAGCGGTCTCTGAGCTAATTTCAAACCCTTGTTTTATGCATCACCCCACCTCACCTTTCCCGTTAAGCAGCCATAGTGTGTCTTCTAAAGGTGTGACTCTGTTCTGTTTTGTAATTCAGTTCAAGTGTAGCGATTTTGACATTCCCTCTATAAGCGATATCTTAGGATAAGTGTCTTTTTCTGTGTGACTTATTTCACTTACAATCATCGTACCTAAATCCACTCATCATGCTGCTAACTAGCCTTATGACATTGATTTCATGGTTGAGTGATATTCCATTGTGCCAAGTACCACCATTTCTTTATCCATTTTTCTCTTTCCTGGGATATTGAAGGTGTACCGAAGTGGAGGTTCTTGGAAACAGAGCAGCCGTAAACTTTAGGGTGCCTGTGTCTTGTTGATTTTTAGTTTTCCCAATTTATACGCCCTTGAGTGGAAGTGCCCTATGCTCTCTACGCTGTGTTTATTACTTGTTTCAGGACACACCGTACTCTTCTCCAGAGTGCCTGTTGGCAATTTACATCCCGCCCATCAGCGTAGCAAGGCTCCCATGTCTCCATGGCCTGTCTTGCTTTTCTGGTTTTTACACTTTGTTCAGCATGGCCCTTTTGACCGAGGGCAAGCGAGACTTCTTTGTAGCGCTGATTTGCCCTTCCGGCCTGCTTGGTTGGCCAAAAAGGGCGTATGCGTTTTTTCCTGAATATATTCAGGAAAAAACGCATACGCCCTTTTTGGCCAAGGGCATCATTGTCAACGTTTTGCCGCTTTTCATGTGCTTTAAAGGCGAGTCGAATCTACCTCCTGAAATCTGTTTCCTGCAAATCTGCCTTGCTTTCAAATCCTCTTCGTTGCCTTCCCTCAATATATTTGTGGACGAGAGTTCTCATTTATAACTCTGCACGTTTGTGAATTGCAGTGCCCCTGAGCTCCATTTGTCTCCTCGCTTTTTTGGGAGCTGGCCGCAAAAGCGCAGGATTGCTTCAGGCCCTATTTTGGTTCTGGGGGGCAGGCTGAGCCTGTGGTTCATTCTTCTTCCTGATGGGAAAATGGAGTGACCTATGCCTGTCCCAACACCTAGGGCTCGTCTCTCGTTGGTTCCGCGTCTTCCCGTTCATCCTCAGGACAAATTGCACCCTGTACAATCAGGAGGTTAAAGGTGCTGATTCTCCAAGTAGGGAGATTGTTAGTCAAGCGGCTGGAATGGCGAACCCGAGCACAAGGAGAGGAGAAATGAGGTGCGTTTTAGAAACCTTTCCCGATCTCATGGCATACCATCTTCTGGGTTTCCCATGCATGTTTTGATGTAGGAAGATGCCCTTGTACCTGGAGATTTGAGACCCATGGGGTGTGTTCCCCGCAGTGTTACTTTAAAGTATCTGCGTTTGCTCACCCAACCTCACCAATCCTCTCAGCCCCAAGAGTGTCCAGCCTTATGTCTCATCCAGCTGTGGGTCTAGATATGGTCAATCCAGGTTGCATCATAGACCCTGAACGGATTTTGTAAGAATTTCTCTCTCTTTCACTGTCTTTGTTTTGTGGGTTTTTTAAAGCAGTTTATGTTTAGAATCGGGCTTGGCTGCTTTTCCCTGCTGTGTTGATGTCGCTTTACACCCTCTTGATTCACTTGCAGAGAGATATCGATACATAGGTTTTCAGATTCTTACTAGTCAGATATATTCTTGTGTGGTGACTAGGGTGTGTTGAGTCCAGTTCACTGAGCAGGGAGTAGGCCTTGTCTATTACATATTTGGCTTATGGAGCGGTCTCTGAGCTAATTTCAAACCCTTGTTTTATGCATCACCCCACCTCACCTTTCCCGTTAAGCAGCCATAGTGTGTCTTCTAAAGGTGTGACTCTGTTCTGTTTTGTAATTCAGTTCAAGTGTAGCGATTTTGACATTCCCTCTATAAGCGATATCTTAGGATAAGTGTCTTTTTCTGTGTGACTTATTTCACTTAGAATCATCGTATCTAAATCCACTCATCATGCTGCTAACTAGCCTTATGACATTGATTTCATGGCTGAGTGATATTCCATTGTGCCAAGTACCACCATTTCTTTATCCATTTTTCTCTTTCCTGGGATATTGAAGGTGTACCGAAGCGGAGGTTCTTGGAAACAGAGCAGCCGTAAACTTTAGGGTGCCTGTGTCTTGTTGATTCTTAGTTTTCCCAATTTATACGCCCATGAGTGGAAGTGCCCTATGCTCTCTACGCTGTGTTTATTACTTGTTTCAGGACACACCGTACTCTTCTCCAGAGTGCCTGTTGGCAATTTACATCCCGCCCATCAGCGTAGCAAGGCTCCCATGTCTCCATGGCCTGTCCTGCTTTTCTGGTTTTTACACTTTGTTCAGCATGGCCCTTTTGACCGAGGGCAAGCGAGACTTCTTTGTAGCGCTGATTTGCCCTTCCGGCTTGCTTGGTTGGCCAAAAAGGGCGTATGCGTTTTTTCCTGAATATATTCAGGAAAAAACGCATACGCCCTTTTTGGCCAAGGGCATCATTGTCAACGTTTTGCCGCTTTTCATGTGCTTTAAAGGCGAGTCGAATCTACCTCCTGAAATCTGTTTCCTGCAAATCTGCCTTGCTTTCAAATCCTCTTCGTTGCCTTCCCTCAATATATTTGTGGACGAGAGTTCTCATTTATAACTCTGCACGTTTGTGAATTGCAGTGCCCCTGAGCTCCATTTGTCTCCTCGCTTTTTTGGGAGCTGGCCGCAAAAGCGCAGGATTGCTTCAGGCCTTATTTTGGTTCTGGGGGGCAGGCTGAGCCTGTGGTTCATTCTTCTTCCTGATGGGAAAATGGAGTCACCTATGCCTGTCCCAACACCTAGGGCTCGTCTCTCGTTGGTTCCGCGTCTTCCCGTTCATCCTCAGGACAAATTGCAACCTGTAAGAAACAGGAGGTTAAAGGTGCTGATTCTCCAAGTAGGGAGATGGTTAGTCAAGTGGCTGGAATGGCGAACCCGAGCACAAGGAGAGGATAAATGAGGTGCGTTTTAGAAACCTTTCCCGATCTCATGGCATACCATCTTCTGGGTTTCCCATGCATGTTTTGATGTAGGAAGATGCCCTTGTACCTGGAGATTTGAGACCCATGGGGTGTGTTCCTCGCAGTGTTACTTTAAAGTATCTGCGTTTGCTCACCCAACCTCACCAATCCTCTCAGCACCAAGAGTGTCCAGCCTTATGTCTCATCCAGCTGTGGGTCTAGATATGGTCAATCCAGGTTGCATCAGAGACCCTGAACGGATTTTGTAAGAATTTCTCTCTCTTTCACTGTCTTTGTTTTGTGGGTTTTTTAAAGTAATTTATGTTTAGAATCGGGCTTGGCTGCTTTTCCCTGCTGTGTTGATGCCGCTTTACACCCTCTTGATTCACTTGCAGAGAGATATCGATACATAGGTTTTCAGATTCTTACTAGTCAGATATATTCTTGTGTGGTGTCTAGGGTGTGTTGAGTCCAGTTCACTGAGCAGGGAGTAGGCCTTGTCTATTACATATTTGGCTTATGGAGCGGTCTCTGAGCTAATTTCAAACCCTTGTTTTATGCATCACCCCACCTCACCTTTCCCGTTAAGCAGCCATAGTGTGTCTTCTAAATTTGTGACTCTGTTCTGTTTTGTAATTCAGTTCAAGTGTAGCGATTTTGACATTCCCTCTATAAGCGATATCTTAGGATAAGTGTCTTTTTCTGTGTGACTTAATTCACTTAGAATCATCGTATCTAAATCCACTCATCATGCTGCTAACTAGCCTTATGACATTGATTTCATGGTTGAGTGATATTCCATTGTGCCAAGTACCACCATTTCTTTATCCATTTTTCTCGTTCCTGGGATATTGAAGGTGTACCGAAGTGGAGGTTCTTGGAAACAGAGCAGCCGTAAACTTTAGGGTGCCTGTGTCTTGTTGATTTTTAGTTTTCCCAATTTATACGCCCTTGAGTGGAAGTGCCCTATGCTCTCTACGCTGTGTTTATTACTTGTTTCAGGACACACCGAACTCTTCTCCAGAGTGCCTGTTGGCAATTTACATCCCGCCCATCAGCGTAGCAAGGCTCCCATGTCTCCATGGCCTGTCTTGCTTTTCTGGTTTTTACACTTTGTTCAGCATGGCCCTTTTGACCGAGGGCAAGCGAGACTTCTTTGTAGCGCTGATTTGCCCTTCCGGCCTGCTTGGTTGGCCAAAAAGGGCGTATGCGTTTTTTCCTGAATATATTCAGGAAAAAACGCATACGCCCTTTTTGGCCAAGGGCATCATTGTCAACGTTTTGCCGCTTTTCATGTGCTTTAAAGGCGAGTCGAATCTACCTCCTGAAATCTGTTTCCTGCAAATCTGCCTTGCTTTCAAATCCTCTTCGTTGCCTTCCCTCAATATATTTGTGGACGAGAGTTCTCATTTATAACTCTGCACGTTTGTGAATTGCAGTGCCCCTGAGCTCCATTTGTCTCCTCGCTTTTTTGGGAGCTGGCCGCAAAAGCGCAGGATTGCTTCAGGCCCTATTTTGGTTCTGGAGGGCAGGCTGAGCCTGTGGTTCATTCTTCTTCCTGATGGGAAAATGGAGTGACCTATGCCTGTCCCAACACCTAGGGCTCGTCTCTCGTTGGTTCCGCGTCTTCCCGTTCATCCTCAGGACAAATTGCACCCTGTACAATCAGGAGGTTAAAGGTGCTGATTCTCCAAGTAGGGAGATGGTTAGTCAAGCGGCTGGAATGGCGAACCCGAGCACAAGGAGAGGAGAAATGAGGTGCGTTTTAGAAACCTTTCCCGATCTCATGGCATACCATCTTCTGGGTTTCCCATGCATGTTTTGATGTAGGAAGATGCCCTTGTACCTGGAGATTTGAGACCCATGGGGTGTGTTCCCCGCAGTGTTACTTTAAAGTATCTGCGTTTGCTCACCCAACCTCACCAATCCTCTCAGCCCCAAGAGTGTCCAGCCTTATGTCTCATCCAGCTGTGGGTCTAGATATGGTCAATCCAGGTTGCATCATAGACCCTGAACGGATTTTGTAAGAATTTCTCTCTCTTTCACTGTCTTTGTTTTGTGGGTTTTTTAAAGCAGTTTATGTTTAGAATCGGGCTTGGCTGCTTTTCCCTGCTGTGTTGATATCGCTTTACACCCTCTTGATTCACTTGCAGAGAGATATCGATACATAGGTTTTCAGATTCTTACTAGTCAGATATATTCTTGTGTGGTGACTAGGGTGTGTTGAGTCCAGTTCACTGAGCAGGGAGTAGGCCTTGTCTATTACATATTTGGCTTATGGAGCGGTCTCTGAGCTAATTTCAAACCCTTGTTTTATGCATCACCCCACCTCACCTTTCCCGTTAAGCAGCCATAGTGTGTCTTCTAAAGGTGTGACTCTGTTCTGTTTTGTAATTCAGTTCAAGTGTAGCGATTTTGACATTCCCTCTATAAGCGATATCTTAGGATAAGTGTCTTTTTCTGTGTGACTTATTTCACTTAGAATCATCGTATCTAAATCCACTCATCATGCTGCTAACTAGCCTTATGACATTGATTTCATGGCTGAGTGATATTCCATTGTGCCAAGTACCACCATTTCTTTATCCATTTTTCTCTTTCCTGGGATATTGAAGGTGTACCGAAGCGGAGGTTCTTGGAAACAGAGCAGCCGTAAACTTTAGGGTGCCTGTGTCTTGTTGATTCTTAGTTTTCCCAATTTATACGCCCATGAGTGGAAGTGCCCTATGCTCTCTACGCTGTGTTTATTACTTGTTTCAGGACACACCGTACTCTTCTCCAGAGTGCCTGTTGGCAATTTACATCCCGCCCATCAGCGTAGCAAGGCTCCCATGTCTCCATGGCCTGTCCTGCTTTTCTGGTTTTTACACTTTGTTCAGCATGGCCCTTTTGACCGAGGGCAAGCGAGACTTCTTTGTAGCGCTGATTTGCCCTTCCGGCTTGCTTGGTTGGCCAAAAAGGGCGTATGCGTTTTTTCCTGAATATATTCAGGAAAAAACGCATACGCCCTTTTTGGCCAAGGGCATCATTGTCAACGTTTTGCCGCTTTTCATGTGCTTTAAAGGCGAGTCGAATCTACCTCCTGAAATCTGTTTCCTGCAAATCTGCCTTGCTTTCAAATCCTCTTCGTTGCCTTCCCTCAATATATTTGTGGACGAGAGTTCTCATTTATAACTCTGCACGTTTGTGAATTGCAGTGCCCCTGAGCTCCATTTGTCTCCTCGCTTTTTTGGGAGCTGGCCGCAAAAGCGCAGGATTGCTTCAGGCCTTATTTTGGTTCTGGGGGGCAGGCTGAGCCTGTGGTTCATTCTTCTTCCTGATGGGAAAATGGAGTCACCTATGCCTGTCCCAACACCTAGGGCTCGTCTCTCGTTGGTTCCGCGTCTTCCCGTTCATCCTCAGGACAAATTGCAACCTGTAAGAAACAGGAGGTTAAAGGTGCTGATTCTCCAAGTAGGGAGATGGTTAGTCAAGTGGCTGGAATGGCGAACCCGAGCACAAGGAGAGGAGAAATGAGGTGCGTTTTAGAAACCTTTCCCGATCTCATGGCATACCATCTTCTGGGTTTCTCATGCATGTTTTGATGTAGGAAGATGCCCTTGTACCTGGAGATTTGAGACCCATGGGGTGTGTTCCCCGCAGTGTTACTTTAAAGTATCTGCGTTTGCTCACCCAACCTCACCAATCCTCTCAGCCCCAAGAGTGTCCAGCCTTATGTCTCATCCAGCTGTGGGTCTAGATATGGTCAATCCAGGTTGCATCAGAGACCCTGAACGGATTTTGTAAGAATTTCTCTCTCTTTCACTGTCTTTGTTTTGTGGGTTTTTTAAAGTAATTTATGTTTAGAATCGGGCTTGTCTGCTTTTCCCTGCTGTGTTGATGCCGCTTTACACCCTCTTGATTCACTTGCAGAGAGATATCGATACATAGGTTTTCAGATTCTTACTAGTCAGATATATTCTTGTGTGGTGTCTAGGGTGTGTTGAGTCCAGTTCACTGAGCAGGGAGTAGGCCTTGTCTATTACATATTTGGCTTATGGAGCGGTCTCTGAGCTAATTTCAAACCCTTGTTTTATGCATCACCCCACCTCACCTTTCCCGTTAAGCAGCCATAGTGTGTCTTCTAAAGGTGTGACTCTGTTCTGTTTTGTAATTCAGTTCAAGTGTAGCGATTTTGACATTCCCTCTATAAGCGATATCTTAGGATAAGTGTCTTTTTCTGTGTGACTTAATTCACTTAGAATCATCGTACCTAAATCCACTCATCATGCTGCTAACTAGCCTTATGACATTGATTTCATGGTTGAGTGATATTCCATTGTGCCAAGTACCACCATTTCTTTATCCATTTTTCTCTTTCCTGGGATATTGAAGGTGTACCGAAGTGGAGGTTCTTGGAAACAGAGCAGCCGTAAACTTTAGGGTGCCTGTGTCTTGTTGATTTTTAGTTTTCCCAATTTATACGCCCTTGAGTGGAAGTGCCCTATGCTCTCTACGCTGTGTTTATTACTTGTTTCAGGACACACCGTACTCTTCTCCAGAGTGCCTGTTGGCAATTTACATCCCGCCCATCAGCGTAGCAAGGCTCCCATGTCTCCATGGCCTGTCTTGCTTTTCTGGTTTTTACACTTTGTTCAGCATGGCCCTTTTGACCGAGGGCAAGCGAGACTTCTTTGTAGCGCTGATTTGCCCTTCCGGCCTGCTTGGTTGGCCAAAAAGGGCGTATGCGTTTTTTCCTGAATATATTCAGGAAAAAACGCATACGCCCTTTTTGGCCAAGGGCATCATTGTCAACGTTTTGCCGCTTTTCATGTGCTTTAAAGGCGAGTCGAATCTACCTCCTGAAATCTGTTTCCTGCAAATCTGCCTTGCTTTCAAATCCTCTTCGTTGCCTTCCCTCAATATATTTGTGGACGAGAGTTCTCATTTATAACTCTGCACGTTTGTGAATTGCAGTGCCCCTGAGCTCCATTTGTCTCCTCGCTTTTTTGGGAGCTGGCCGCAAAAGCGCAGGATTGCTTCAGGCCTTATTTTGGTTCTGGGGGGCAGGCTGAGCCTGTGGTTCATTCTTCTTCCTGATGGGAAAATGGAGTCACCTATGCCTGTCCCAACACCTAGGGCTCGTCTCTCGTTGGTTCCGCGTCTTCCCGTTCATCCTCAGGACAAATTGCAACCTGTAAGAAACAGGAGGTTAAAGGTGCTGATTCTCCAAGTAGGGAGATGGTTAGTCAAGTGGCTGGAATGGCGAACCCGAGCACAAGGAGAGGATAAATGAGGTGCGTTTTAGAAACCTTTCCCGATCTCATGGCATACCATCTTCTGGGTTTCCCATGCATGTTTTGATGTAGGAAGATGCCCTTGTACCTGGAGATTTGAGACCCATGGGGTGTGTTCCCCGCAGTGTTACTTTAAAGTATCTGCGTTTGCTCACCCAACCTCACCAATCCTCTCAGCACCAAGAGTGTCCAGCCTTATGTCTCATCCAGCTGTGGGTCTAGATATGGTCAATCCAGGTTGCATCAGAGACCCTGAACGGATTTTGTAAGAATTTCTCTCTCTTTCACTGTCTTTGTTTTGTGGGTTTTTTAAAGTAATTTATGTTTAGAATCGGGCTTGGCTGCTTTTCCCTGCTGTGTTGATGCCGCTTTACACCCTCTTGATTCACTTGCAGAGAGATATCGATACATAGGTTTTCAGATTCTTACTAGTCAGATATATTCTTGTGTGGTGTCTAGGGTGTGTTGAGTCCAGTTCACTGAGCAGGGAGTAGGCCTTGTCTATTACATATTTGGCTTATGGAGCGGTCTCTGAGCTAATTTCAAACCCTTGTTTTATGCATCACCCCACCTCACCTTTCCCGTTAAGCAGCCATAGTGTGTCTTCTAAAGTTGTGACTCTGTTCTGTTTTGTAATTCAGTTCAAGTGTAGCGATTTTGACATTCCCTCTATAAGCGATATCTTAGGATAAGTGTCTTTTTCTGTGTGACTTAATTCACTTAGAATCATCGTATCTAAATCCACTCATCATGCTGCTAACTAGCCTTATGACATTGATTTCATGGTTGAGTGATATTCCATTGTGCCAAGTACCACCATTTCTTTATCCATTTTTCTCTTTCCTGGGATATTGAAGGTGTACCGAAGTGGAGGTTCTTGGAAACAGAGCAGCCGTAAACTTTAGGGTGCCTGTGTCTTGTTGATTTTTAGTTTTCCCAATTTATACGCCCTTGAGTGGAAGTGCCCTATGCTCTCTACGCTGTGTTTATTACTTGTTTCAGGACACACCGAACTCTTCTCCAGAGTGCCTGTTGGCAATTTACATCCCGCCCATCAGCGTAGCAAGGCTCCCATGTCTCCATGGCCTGTCTTGCTTTTCTGGTTTTTACACTTTGTTCAGCATGGCCCTTTTGACCGAGGGCAAGCGAGACTTCTTTGTAGCGCTGATTTGCCCTTCCGGCCTGCTTGGTTGGCCAAAAAGGGCGTATGCGTTTTTTCCTGAATATATTCAGGAAAAAACGCATACGCCCTTTTTGGCCAAGGGCATCATTGTCAACGTTTTGCCGCTTTTCATGTGCTTTAAAGGCGAGTCGAATCTACCTCCTGAAATCTGTTTCCTGCAAATCTGCCTTGCTTTCAAATCCTCTTCGTTGCCTTCCCTCAATATATTTGTGGACGAGAGTTCTCATTTATAACTCTGCACGTTTGTGAATTGCAGTGCCCCTGAGCTCCATTTGTCTCCTCGCTTTTTTGGGAGCTGGCCGCAAAAGCGCAGGATTGCTTCAGGCCCTATTTTGGTTCTGGAGGGCAGGCTGAGCCTGTGGTTCATTCTTCTTCCTGATGGGAAAATGGAGTGACCTATGCCTGTCCCAACACCTAGGGCTCGTCTCTCGTTGGTTCCGCGTCTTCCCGTTCATCCTCAGGACAAATTGCACCCTGTACAATCAGGAGGTTAAAGGTGCTGATTCTCCAAGTAGGGAGATGGTTAGTCAAGCGGCTGGAATGGCGAACCCGAGCACAAGGAGAGGAGAAATGAGGTGCGTTTTAGAAACCTTTCCCGATCTCATGGCATACCATCTTCTGGGTTTCCCATGCATGTTTTGATGTAGGAAGATGCCCTTGTACCTGGAGATTTGAGACCCATGGGGTGTGTTCCCCGCAGTGTTACTTTAAAGTATCTGCGTTTGCTCACCCAACCTCACCAATCCTCTCAGCCCCAAGAGTGTCCAGCCTTATGTCTCATCCAGCTGTGGGTCTAGATATGGTCAATCCAGGTTGCATCATAGACCCTGAACGGATTTTGTAAGAATTTCTCTCTCTTTCACTGTCTTTGTTTTGTGGGTTTTTTAAAGCAGTTTATGTTTAGAATCGGGCTTGGCTGCTTTTCCCTGCTGTGTTGATATCGCTTTACACCCTCTTGATTCACTTGCAGAGAGATATCGATACATAGGTTTTCAGATTCTTACTAGTCAGATATATTCTTGTGTGGTGACTAGGGTGTGTTGAGTCCAGTTCACTGAGCAGGGAGTAGGCCTTGTCTATTACATATTTGGCTTATGGAGCGGTCTCTGAGCTAATTTCAAACCCTTGTTTTATGCATCACCCCACCTCACCTTTCCCGTTAAGCAGCCATAGTGTGTCTTCTAAAGGTGTGACTCTGTTCTGTTTTGTAATTCAGTTCAAGTGTAGCGATTTTGACATTCCCTCTATAAGCGATATCTTAGGATAAGTGTCTTTTTCTGTGTGACTTATTTCACTTAGAATCATCGTATCTAAATCCACTCATCATGCTGCTAACTAGCCTTATGACATTGATTTCATGGCTGAGTGATATTCCATTGTGCCAAGTACCACCATTTCTTTATCCATTTTTCTCTTTCCTGGGATATTGAAGGTGTACCGAAGCGGAGGTTCTTGGAAACAGAGCAGCCGTAAACTTTAGGGTGCCTGTGTCTTGTTGATTCTTAGTTTTCCCAATTTATACGCCCATGAGTGGAAGTGCCCTATGCTCTCTACGCTGTGTTTATTACTTGTTTCAGGACACACCGTACTCTTCTCCAGAGTGCCTGTTGGCAATTTACATCCCGCCCATCAGCGTAGCAAGGCTCCCATGTCTCCATGGCCTGTCCTGCTTTTCTGGTTTTTACACTTTGTTCAGCATGGCCCTTTTGACCGAGGGCAAGCGAGACTTCTTTGTAGCGCTGATTTGCCCTTCCGGCTTGCTTGGTTGGCCAAAAAGGGCGTATGCGTTTTTTCCTGAATATATTCAGGAAAAAACGCATACGCCCTTTTTGGCCAAGGGCATCATTGTCAACGTTTTGCCGCTTTTCATGTGCTTTAAAGGCGAGTCGAATCTACCTCCTGAAATCTGTTTCCTGCAAATCTGCCTTGCTTTCAAATCCTCTTCGTTGCCTTCCCTCAATATATTTGTGGACGAGAGTTCTCATTTATAACTCTGCACGTTTGTGAATTGCAGTGCCCCTGAGCTCCATTTGTCTCCTCGCTTTTTTGGGAGCTGGCCGCAAAAGCGCAGGATTGCTTCAGGCCTTATTTTGGTTCTGGGGGGCAGGCTGAGCCTGTGGTTCATTCTTCTTCCTGATGGGAAAATGGAGTCACCTATGCCTGTCCCAACACCTAGGGCTCGTCTCTCGTTGGTTCCGCGTCTTCCCGTTCATCCTCAGGACAAATTGCAACCTGTAAGAAACAGGAGGTTAAAGGTGCTGATTCTCCAAGTAGGGAGATGGTTAGTCAAGTGGCTGGAATGGCGAACCCGAGCACAAGGAGAGGAGAAATGAGGTGCGTTTTAGAAACCTTTCCCGATCTCATGGCATACCATCTTCTGGGTTTCCCATGCATGTTTTGATGTAGGAAGATGCCCTTGTACCTGGAGATTTGAGACCCATGGGGTGTGTTCCCCGCAGTGTTACTTTAAAGTATCTGCGTTTGCTCACCCAACCTCACCAATCCTCTCAGCCCCAAGAGTGTCCAGCCTTATGTCTCATCCAGCTGTGGGTCTAGATATGGTCAATCCAGGTTGCATCAGAGACCCTGAACGGATTTTGTAAGAATTTCTCTCTCTTTCACTGTCTTTGTTTTGTGGGTTTTTTAAAGTAATTTATGTTTAGAATCGGGCTTGTCTGCTTTTCCCTGCTGTGTTGATGCCGCTTTACACCCTCTTGATTCACTTGCAGAGAGATATCGATACATAGGTTTTCAGATTCTTACTAGTCAGATATATTCTTGTGTGGTGTCTAGGGTGTGTTGAGTCCAGTTCACTGAGCAGGGAGTAGGCCTTGTCTATTACATATTTGGCTTATGGAGCGGTCTCTGAGCTAATTTCAAACCCTTGTTTTATGCATCACCCCACCTCACCTTTCCCGTTAAGCAGCCATAGTGTGTCTTCTAAAGGTGTGACTCTGTTCTGTTTTGTAATTCAGTTCAAGTGTAGCGATTTTGACATTCCCTCTATAAGCGATATCTTAGGATAAGTGTCTTTTTCTGTGTGACTTATTTCACTTAGAATCATCGTATCTAAATCCACTCATCATGCTGCTAACTAGCCTTATGACATTGATTTCATGGCTGAGTGATATTCCATTGTGCCAAGTACCACCATTTCTTTATCCATTTTTCTCGTTCCTGGGATATTGAAGGTGTACCGAAGTGGAGGTTCTTGGAAACAGAGCAGCCGTAAACTTTAGGGTGCCTGTGTCTTGTTGATTTTTAGTTTTCCCAATTTATACGCCCATGAGTGGAAGTGCCCTATGCTCTCTACGCTGTGTTTATTACTTGTTTCAGGACACACCGAACTCTTCTCCAGAGTGCCTGTTGGCAATTTACATCCCGCCCATCAGCGTAGCAAGGCTCCCATGTCTCCATGGCCTGTCTTGCTTTTCTGGTTTTTACACTTTGTTCAGCATGGCCCTTTTGACCGAGGGCAAGCGAGACTTCTTTGTAGCGCTGATTTGCCCTTCCGGCCTGCTTGGTTGGCCAAAAAGGGCGTATGCGTTTTTTCCTGAATATATTCAGGAAAAAACGCATACGCCCTTTTTGGCCAAGGGCATCATTGTCAACGTTTTGCCGCTTTTCATGTGCTTTAAAGGCGAGTCGAATCTACCTCCTGAAATCTGTTTCCTGCAAATCTGCCTTGCTTTCAAATCCTCTTCGTTGCCTTCCCTCAATATATTTGTGGACGAGAGTTCTCATTTATAACTCTGCACGTTTGTGAATTGCAGTGCCCCTGAGCTCCATTTGTCTCCTCGCTTTTTTGGGAGCTGGCCGCAAAAGCGCAGGATTGCTTCAGGCCCTATTTTGGTTCTGGAGGGCAGGCTGAGCCTGTGGTTCATTCTTCTTCCTGATGGGAAAATGGAGTGACCTATGCCTGTCCCAACACCTAGGGCTCGTCTCTCGTTGGTTCCGCGTCTTCCCGTTCATCCTCAGGACAAATTGCACCCTGTACAATCAGGAGGTTAAAGGTGCTGATTCTCCAAGTAGGGAGATGGTTAGTCAAGCGGCTGGAATGGCGAACCCGAGCACAAGGAGAGGAGAAATGAGGTGCGTTTTAGAAACCTTTCCCGATCTCATGGCATACCATCTTCTGGGTTTCCCATGCATGTTTTGATGTAGGAAGATGCCCTTGTACCTGGAGATTTGAGACCCATGGGGTGTGTTCCCCGCAGTGTTACTTTAAAGTATCTGCGTTTGCTCACCCAACCTCACCAATCCTCTCAGCCCCAAGAGTGTCCAGCCTTATGTCTCATCCAGCTGTGGGTCTAGATATGGTCAATCCAGGTTGCATCATAGACCCTGAACGGATTTTGTAAGAATTTCTCTCTCTTTCACTGTCTTTGTTTTGTGGGTTTTTTAAAGCAGTTTATGTTTAGAATCGGGCTTGGCTGCTTTTCCCTGCTGTGTTGATATCGCTTTACACCCTCTTGATTCACTTGCAGAGAGATATCGATACATAGGTTTTCAGATTCTTACTAGTCAGATATATTCTTGTGTGGTGACTAGGGTGTGTTGAGTCCAGTTCACTGAGCAGGGAGTAGGCCTTGTCTATTACATATTTGGCTTATGGAGCGGTCTCTGAGCTAATTTCAAACCCTTGTTTTATGCATCACCCCACCTCACCTTTCCCGTTAAGCAGCCATAGTGTGTCTTCTAAAGGTGTGACTCTGTTCTGTTTTGTAATTCAGTTCAAGTGTAGCGATTTTGACATTCCCTCTATAAGCGATATCTTAGGATAAGTGTCTTTTTCTGTGTGACTTATTTCACTTAGAATCATCGTATCTAAATCCACTCATCATGCTGCTAACTAGCCTTATGACATTGATTTCATGGCTGAGTGATATTCCATTGTGCCAAGTACCACCATTTCTTTATCCATTTTTCTCTTTCCTGGGATATTGAAGGTGTACCGAAGCGGAGGTTCTTGGAAACAGAGCAGCCGTAAACTTTAGGGTGCCTGTGTCTTGTTGATTCTTAGTTTTCCCAATTTATACGCCCATGAGTGGAAGTGCCCTATGCTCTCTACGCTGTGTTTATTACTTGTTTCAGGACACACCGTACTCTTCTCCAGAGTGCCTGTTGGCAATTTACATCCCGCCCATCAGCGTAGCAAGGCTCCCATGTCTCCATGGCCTGTCCTGCTTTTCTGGTTTTTACACTTTGTTCAGCATGGCCCTTTTGACCGAGGGCAAGCGAGACTTCTTTGTAGCGCTGATTTGCCCTTCCGGCTTGCTTGGTTGGCCAAAAAGGGCGTATGCGTTTTTTCCTGAATATATTCAGGAAAAAACGCATACGCCCTTTTTGGCCAAGGGCATCATTGTCAACGTTTTGCCGCTTTTCATGTGCTTTAAAGGCGAGTCGAATCTACCTCCTGAAATCTGTTTCCTGCAAATCTGCCTTGCTTTCAAATCCTCTTCGTTGCCTTCCCTCAATATATTTGTGGACGAGAGTTCTCATTTATAACTCTGCACGTTTGTGAATTGCAGTGCCCCTGAGCTCCATTTGTCTCCTCGCTTTTTTGGGAGCTGGCCGCAAAAGCGCAGGATTGCTTCAGGCCTTATTTTGGTTCTGGGGGGCAGGCTGAGCCTGTGGTTCATTCTTCTTCCTGATGGGAAAATGGAGTCACCTATGCCTGTCCCAACACCTAGGGCTCGTCTCTCGTTGGTTCCGCGTCTTCCCGTTCATCCTCAGGACAAATTGCAACCTGTAAGAAACAGGAGGTTAAAGGTGCTGATTCTCCAAGTAGGGAGATGGTTAGTCAAGTGGCTGGAATGGCGAACCCGAGCACAAGGAGAGGAGAAATGAGGTGCGTTTTAGAAACCTTTCCCGATCTCATGGCATACCATCTTCTGGGTTTCTCATGCATGTTTTGATGTAGGAAGATGCCCTTGTACCTGGAGATTTGAGACCCATGGGGTGTGTTCCCCGCAGTGTTACTTTAAAGTATCTGCGTTTGCTCACCCAACCTCACCAATCCTCTCAGCCCCAAGAGTGTCCAGCCTTATGTCTCATCCAGCTGTGGGTCTAGATATGGTCAATCCAGGTTGCATCAGAGACCCTGAACGGATTTTGTAAGAATTTCTCTCTCTTTCACTGTCTTTGTTTTGTGGGTTTTTTAAAGTAATTTATGTTTAGAATCGGGCTTGTCTGCTTTTCCCTGCTGTGTTGATGCCGCTTTACACCCTCTTGATTCACTTGCAGAGAGATATCGATACATAGGTTTTCAGATTCTTACTAGTCAGATATATTCTTGTGTGGTGTCTAGGGTGTGTTGAGTCCAGTTCACTGAGCAGGGAGTAGGCCTTGTCTATTACATATTTGGCTTATGGAGCGGTCTCTGAGCTAATTTCAAACCCTTGTTTTATGCATCACCCCACCTCACCTTTCCCGTTAAGCAGCCATAGTGTGTCTTCTAAAGGTGTGACTCTGTTCTGTTTTGTAATTCAGTTCAAGTGTAGCGATTTTGACATTCCCTCTATAAGCGATATCTTAGGATAAGTGTCTTTTTCTGTGTGACTTAATTCACTTAGAATCATCGTACCTAAATCCACTCATCATGCTGCTAACTAGCCTTATGACATTGATTTCATGGTTGAGTGATATTCCATTGTGCCAAGTACCACCATTTCTTTATCCATTTTTCTCTTTCCTGGGATATTGAAGGTGTACCGAAGTGGAGGTTCTTGGAAACAGAGCAGCCGTAAACTTTAGGGTGCCTGTGTCTTGTTGATTTTTAGTTTTCCCAATTTATACGCCCTTGAGTGGAAGTGCCCTATGCTCTCTACGCTGTGTTTATTACTTGTTTCAGGACACACCGTACTCTTCTCCAGAGTGCCTGTTGGCAATTTACATCCCGCCCATCAGCGTAGCAAGGCTCCCATGTCTCCATGGCCTGTCTTGCTTTTCTGGTTTTTACACTTTGTTCAGCATGGCCCTTTTGACCGAGGGCAAGCGAGACTTCTTTGTAGCGCTGATTTGCCCTTCCGGCCTGCTTGGTTGGCCAAAAAGGGCGTATGCGTTTTTTCCTGAATATATTCAGGAAAAAACGCATACGCCCTTTTTGGCCAAGGGCATCATTGTCAACGTTTTGCCGCTTTTCATGTGCTTTAAAGGCGAGTCGAATCTACCTCCTGAAATCTGTTTCCTGCAAATCTGCCTTGCTTTCAAATCCTCTTCGTTGCCTTCCCTCAATATATTTGTGGACGAGAGTTCTCATTTATAACTCTGCACGTTTGTGAATTGCAGTGCCCCTGAGCTCCATTTGTCTCCTCGCTTTTTTGGGAGCTGGCCGCAAAAGCGCAGGATTGCTTCAGGCCTTATTTTGGTTCTGGGGGGCAGGCTGAGCCTGTGGTTCATTCTTCTTCCTGATGGGAAAATGGAGTCACCTATGCCTGTCCCAACACCTAGGGCTCGTCTCTCGTTGGTTCCGCGTCTTCCCGTTCATCCTCAGGACAAATTGCAACCTGTAAGAAACAGGAGGTTAAAGGTGCTGATTCTCCAAGTAGGGAGATGGTTAGTCAAGTGGCTGGAATGGCGAACCCGAGCACAAGGAGAGGATAAATGAGGTGCGTTTTAGAAACCTTTCCCGATCTCATGGCATACCATCTTCTGGGTTTCCCATGCATGTTTTGATGTAGGAAGATGCCCTTGTACCTGGAGATTTGAGACCCATGGGGTGTGTTCCCCGCAGTGTTACTTTAAAGTATCTGCGTTTGCTCACCCAACCTCACCAATCCTCTCAGCACCAAGAGTGTCCAGCCTTATGTCTCATCCAGCTGTGGGTCTAGATATGGTCAATCCAGGTTGCATCAGAGACCCTGAACGGATTTTGTAAGAATTTCTCTCTCTTTCACTGTCTTTGTTTTGTGGGTTTTTTAAAGTAATTTATGTTTAGAATCGGGCTTGGCTGCTTTTCCCTGCTGTGTTGATGCCGCTTTACACCCTCTTGATTCACTTGCAGAGAGATATCGATACATAGGTTTTCAGATTCTTACTAGTCAGATATATTCTTGTGTGGTGTCTAGGGTGTGTTGAGTCCAGTTCACTGAGCAGGGAGTAGGCCTTGTCTATTACATATTTGGCTTATGGAGCGGTCTCTGAGCTAATTTCAAACCCTTGTTTTATGCATCACCCCACCTCACCTTTCCCGTTAAGCAGCCATAGTGTGTCTTCTAAAGTTGTGACTCTGTTCTGTTTTGTAATTCAGTTCAAGTGTAGCGATTTTGACATTCCCTCTATAAGCGATATCTTAGGATAAGTGTCTTTTTCTGTGTGACTTAATTCACTTAGAATCATCGTATCTAAATCCACTCATCATGCTGCTAACTAGCCTTATGACATTGATTTCATGGTTGAGTGATATTCCATTGTGCCAAGTACCACCATTTCTTTATCCATTTTTCTCTTTCCTGGGATATTGAAGGTGTACCGAAGTGGAGGTTCTTGGAAACAGAGCAGCCGTAAACTTTAGGGTGCCTGTGTCTTGTTGATTTTTAGTTTTCCCAATTTATACGCCCTTGAGTGGAAGTGCCCTATGCTCTCTACGCTGTGTTTATTACTTGTTTCAGGACACACCGAACTCTTCTCCAGAGTGCCTGTTGGCAATTTACATCCCGCCCATCAGCGTAGCAAGGCTCCCATGTCTCCATGGCCTGTCTTGCTTTTCTGGTTTTTACACTTTGTTCAGCATGGCCCTTTTGACCGAGGGCAAGCGAGACTTCTTTGTAGCGCTGATTTGCCCTTCCGGCCTGCTTGGTTGGCCAAAAAGGGCGTATGCGTTTTTTCCTGAATATATTCAGGAAAAAACGCATACGCCCTTTTTGGCCAAGGGCATCATTGTCAACGTTTTGCCGCTTTTCATGTGCTTTAAAGGCGAGTCGAATCTACCTCCTGAAATCTGTTTCCTGCAAATCTGCCTTGCTTTCAAATCCTCTTCGTTGCCTTCCCTCAATATATTTGTGGACGAGAGTTCTCATTTATAACTCTGCACGTTTGTGAATTGCAGTGCCCCTGAGCTCCATTTGTCTCCTCGCTTTTTTGGGAGCTGGCCGCAAAAGCGCAGGATTGCTTCAGGCCCTATTTTGGTTCTGGAGGGCAGGCTGAGCCTGTGGTTCATTCTTCTTCCTGATGGGAAAATGGAGTGACCTATGCCTGTCCCAACACCTAGGGCTCGTCTCTCGTTGGTTCCGCGTCTTCCCGTTCATCCTCAGGACAAATTGCACCCTGTACAATCAGGAGGTTAAAGGTGCTGATTCTCCAAGTAGGGAGATGGTTAGTCAAGCGGCTGGAATGGCGAACCCGAGCACAAGGAGAGGAGAAATGAGGTGCGTTTTAGAAACCTTTCCCGATCTCATGGCATACCATCTTCTGGGTTTCCCATGCATGTTTTGATGTAGGAAGATGCCCTTGTACCTGGAGATTTGAGACCCATGGGGTGTGTTCCCCGCAGTGTTACTTTAAAGTATCTGCGTTTGCTCACCCAACCTCACCAATCCTCTCAGCCCCAAGAGTGTCCAGCCTTATGTCTCATCCAGCTGTGGGTCTAGATATGGTCAATCCAGGTTGCATCATAGACCCTGAACGGATTTTGTAAGAATTTCTCTCTCTTTCACTGTCTTTGTTTTGTGGGTTTTTTAAAGCAGTTTATGTTTAGAATCGGGCTTGGCTGCTTTTCCCTGCTGTGTTGATATCGCTTTACACCCTCTTGATTCACTTGCAGAGAGATATCGATACATAGGTTTTCAGATTCTTACTAGTCAGATATATTCTTGTGTGGTGACTAGGGTGTGTTGAGTCCAGTTCACTGAGCAGGGAGTAGGCCTTGTCTATTACATATTTGGCTTATGGAGCGGTCTCTGAGCTAATTTCAAACCCTTGTTTTATGCATCACCCCACCTCACCTTTCCCGTTAAGCAGCCATAGTGTGTCTTCTAAAGGTGTGACTCTGTTCTGTTTTGTAATTCAGTTCAAGTGTAGCGATTTTGACATTCCCTCTATAAGCGATATCTTAGGATAAGTGTCTTTTTCTGTGTGACTTATTTCACTTAGAATCATCGTATCTAAATCCACTCATCATGCTGCTAACTAGCCTTATGACATTGATTTCATGGCTGAGTGATATTCCATTGTGCCAAGTACCACCATTTCTTTATCCATTTTTCTCTTTCCTGGGATATTGAAGGTGTACCGAAGCGGAGGTTCTTGGAAACAGAGCAGCCGTAAACTTTAGGGTGCCTGTGTCTTGTTGATTCTTAGTTTTCCCAATTTATACGCCCATGAGTGGAAGTGCCCTATGCTCTCTACGCTGTGTTTATTACTTGTTTCAGGACACACCGTACTCTTCTCCAGAGTGCCTGTTGGCAATTTACATCCCGCCCATCAGCGTAGCAAGGCTCCCATGTCTCCATGGCCTGTCCTGCTTTTCTGGTTTTTACACTTTGTTCAGCATGGCCCTTTTGACCGAGGGCAAGCGAGACTTCTTTGTAGCGCTGATTTGCCCTTCCGGCTTGCTTGGTTGGCCAAAAAGGGCGTATGCGTTTTTTCCTGAATATATTCAGGAAAAAACGCATACGCCCTTTTTGGCCAAGGGCATCATTGTCAACGTTTTGCCGCTTTTCATGTGCTTTAAAGGCGAGTCGAATCTACCTCCTGAAATCTGTTTCCTGCAAATCTGCCTTGCTTTCAAATCCTCTTCGTTGCCTTCCCTCAATATATTTGTGGACGAGAGTTCTCATTTATAACTCTGCACGTTTGTGAATTGCAGTGCCCCTGAGCTCCATTTGTCTCCTCGCTTTTTTGGGAGCTGGCCGCAAAAGCGCAGGATTGCTTCAGGCCTTATTTTGGTTCTGGGGGGGAGGCTGAGCCTGTGGTTCATTCTTCTTCCTGATGGGAAAATGGAGTCACCTATGCCTGTCCCAACACCTAGGGCTCGTCTCTCGTTGGTTCCGCGTCTTCCCGTTCATCCTCAGGACAAATTGCAACCTGTAAGAAACAGGAGGTTAAAGGTGCTGATTCTCCAAGTAGGGAGATGGTTAGTCAAGTGGCTGGAATGGCGAACCCGAGCACAAGGAGAGGAGAAATGAGGTGCGTTTTAGAAACCTTTCCCGATCTCATGGCATACCATCTTCTGGGTTTCCCATGCATGTTTTGATGTAGGAAGATGCCCTTGTACCTGGAGATTTGAGACCCATGGGGTGTGTTCCCCGCAGTGTTACTTTAAAGTATCTGCGTTTGCTCACCCAACCTCACCAATCCTCTCAGCCCCAAGAGTGTCCAGCCTTATGTCTCATCCAGCTGTGGGTCTAGATATGGTCAATCCAGGTTGCATCAGAGACCCTGAACGGATTTTGTAAGAATTTCTCTCTCTTTCACTGTCTTTGTTTTGTGGGTTTTTTAAAGTAATTTATGTTTAGAATCGGGCTTGTCTGCTTTTCCCTGCTGTGTTGATGCCGCTTTACACCCTCTTGATTCACTTGCAGAGAGATATCGATACATAGGTTTTCAGATTCTTACTAGTCAGATATATTCTTGTGTGGTGTCTAGGGTGTGTTGAGTCCAGTTCACTGAGCAGGGAGTAGGCCTTGTCTATTACATATTTGGCTTATGGAGCGGTCTCTGAGCTAATTTCAAACCCTTGTTTTATGCATCACCCCACCTCACCTTTCCCGTTAAGCAGCCATAGTGTGTCTTCTAAAGGTGTGACTCTGTTCTGTTTTGTAATTCAGTTCAAGTGTAGCGATTTTGACATTCCCTCTATAAGCGATATCTTAGGATAAGTGTCTTTTTCTGTGTGACTTAATTCACTTAGAATCATCGTACCTAAATCCACTCATCATGCTGCTAACTAGCCTTATGACATTGATTTCATGGTTGAGTGATATTCCATTGTGCCAAGTACCACCATTTCTTTATCCATTTTTCTCTTTCCTGGGATATTGAAGGTGTACCGAAGTGGAGGTTCTTGGAAACAGAGCAGCCGTAAACTTTAGGGTGCCTGTGTCTTGTTGATTTTTACTTTTCCCAATTTATACGCCCTTGAGTGGAAGTGCCCTATGCTCTCTACGCTGTGTTTATTACTTGTTTCAGGACACACCGTACTCTTCTCCAGAGTGCCTGTTGGCAATTTACATCCCGCCCATCAGCGTAGCAAGGCTCCCATGTCTCCATGGCCTGTCTTGCTTTTCTGGTTTTTACACTTTGTTCAGCATGGCCCTTTTGACCGAGGGCAAGCGAGACTTCTTTGTAGCGCTGATTTGCCCTTCCGGCCTGCTTGGTTGGCCAAAAAGGGCGTATGCGTTTTTTCCTGAATATATTCAGGAAAAAACGCATACGCCCTTTTTGGCCAAGGGCATCATTGTCAACGTTTTGCCGCTTTTCATGTGCTTTAAAGGCGAGTCGAATCTACCTCCTGAAATCTGTTTCCTGCAAATCTGCCTTGCTTTCAAATCCTCTTCGTTGCCTTCCCTCAATATATTTGTGGACGAGAGTTCTCATTTATAACTCTGCACGTTTGTGAATTGCAGTGCCCCTGAGCTCCATTTGTCTCCTCGCTTTTTTGGGAGCTGGCCGCAAAAGCGCAGGATTGCTTCAGGCCCTATTTTGGTTCTGGGGGGCAGGCTGAGCCTGTGGTTCATTCTTCTTCCTGATGGGAAAATGGAGTGACCTATGCCTGTCCCAACACCTAGGGCTCGTCTCTCGTTGGTTCCGCGTCTTCCCGTTCATCCTCAGGACAAATTGCAACCTGTACAATCAGGAGGTTAAAGGTGCTGATTCTCCAAGTAGGGAGATGGTTAGTCAAGCGGCTGGAATGGCGAATCCGAGCACAAGGAGAGGAGAAATGAGGTGCGTTTTAGAAACCTTTCCCGATCTCATGGCATACCATCTTCTGGGTTTCCCATGCATGTTTTGATGTAGGAAGATGCCCTTGTACCTGGAGATTTGAGATCCATGGGGTGTGTTCCCCGCAGTGTTACTTTAAAGTATCTGCGTTTGCTCACCCAACCTCACCAATCCTCTCAGCCCCAAGAGTGTCCAGCCTTATGTCTCATCCAGCTGTGGGTCTAGATATGGTCAATCCAGGTTGCATCAGAGACCCTGAACGGATTTTGTAAGAATTTCTCTCTCTTTCACTGTCTTTGTTTTGTGGGTTTTTTAAAGTAATTTATGTTTAGAATCGGGCTTGGCTGCTTTTCCCTGCTGTGTTGATGTCGCTTTACACCCTCTTGATTCACTTGCAGAGAGATATCGATACATAGGTTTTCAGATTCTTACTAGTCAGATATATTCTTGTGTGGTGACTAGGGTGTGTTGAGTCCAGTTCACTGAGCAGGGAGTAGGCCTTGTCTATTACATATTTGGCTTATGGAGCGGTCTCTGAGCTAATTTCAAACCCTTGTTTTATGCATCACCCCACCTCACCTTTCCCGTTAAGCAGCCATAGTGTGTCTTCTAAAGGTGTGACTCTGTTCTGTTTTGTAATTCAGTTCAAGTGTAGCGATTTTGACATTCCCTCTATAAGCGATATCTTAGGATAAGTGTCTTTTTCTGTGTGACTTATTTCACTTAGAATCATCGTATCTAAATCCACTCATCATGCTGCTAACTAGCCTTATGACATTGATTTCATGGCTGAGTGATATTCCATTGTGCCAAGTACCACCATTTCTTTATCCATTTTTCTCTTTCCTGGGATATTGAAGGTGTACCGAAGCGGAGGTTCTTGGAAACAGAGCAGCCGTAAACTTTAGGGTGCCTGTGTCTTGTTGATTCTTAGTTTTCCCAATTTATACGCCCATGAGTGGAAGTGCCCTATGCTCTCTACGCTGTGTTTATTACTTGTTTCAGGACACACCGTACTCTTCTCCAGAGTGCCTGTTGGCAATTTACATCCCGCCCATCAGCGTAGCAAGGCTCCCATGTCTCCATGGCCTGTCCTGCTTTTCTGGTTTTTACACTTTGTTCAGCATGGCCCTTTTGACCGAGGGCAAGCGAGACATCTTTGTAGCGCTGATTTGCCCTTCCGGCTTGCTTGGTTGGCCAAAAAGGGCGTATGCGTTTTTTCCTGAATATATTCAGGAAAAAACGCATATGCCCTTTTTGGCCAAGGGCATCATTGTCAACGTTTTGCCGCTTTTCATGTGCTTTAAAGGCGAGTCGAATCTACCTCCTGAAATCTGTTTCCTGCAAATCTGCCTTGCTTTCAAATCCTCTTCGTTGCCTTCCCTCAATATATTTGTGGACGAGAGTTCTCATTTATAACTCTGCACGTTTGTGAATTGCAGTGCCCCTGAGCTCCATTTGTCTCCTCGCTTTTTTGGGAGCTGGCCGCAAAAGCGCAGGATTGCTTCAGGCCTTATTTTGGTTCTGGGGGGCAGGCTGAGCCTGTGGTTCATTCTTCTTCCTGATGGGAAAATGGAGTCACCTATGCCTGTCCCAACACCTAGGGCTCGTCTCTCGTTGGTTCCGCGTCTTCCCGTTCATCCTCAGGACAAATTGCAACCTGTAAGAAACAGGAGGTTAAAGGTGCTGATTCTCCAAGTAGGGAGATGGTTAGTCAAGTGGCTGGAATGGCGAACCCGAGCACAAGGAGAGGAGAAATGAGGTGCGTTTTAGAAACCTTTCCCGATCTCATGGCATACCATCTTCTGGGTTTCCCATGCATGTTTTGATGTAGGAAGATGCCCTTGTACCTGGAGATTTGAGACCCATGGGGTGTGTTCCCCGCAGTGTTACTTTAAAGTATCTGCGTTTGCTCACCCAACCTCACCAATCCTCTCAGCCCCAAGAGTGTCCAGCCTTATGTCTCATCCAGCTGTGGGTCTAGATATGGTCAATCCAGGTTGCATCAGAGACCCTGAACGGATTTTGTAAGAATTTCTCTCTCTTTCACTGTCTTTGTTTTGTGGGTTTTTTAAAGTAATTTATGTTTAGAATCGGGCTTGTCTGCTTTTCCCTGCTGTGTTGATGCCGCTTTACACCCTCTTGATTCACTTGCAGAGAGATATCGATACATAGGTTTTCAGATTCTTACTAGTCAGATATATTCTTGTGTGGTGTCTAGGGTGTGTTGAGTCCAGTTCACTGAGCAGGGAGTAGGCCTTGTCTATTACATATTTGGCTTATGGAGCGGTCTCTGAGCTAATTTCAAACCCTTGTTTTATGCATCACCCCACCTCACCTTTCCCGTTAAGCAGCCATAGTGTGTCTTCTAAAGGTGTGACTCTGTTCTGTTTTGTAATTCAGTTCAAGTGTAGCGATTTTGACATTCCCTCTATAAGCGATATCTTAGGATAAGTGTCTTTTTCTGTGTGACTTAATTCACTTAGAATCATCGTACCTAAATCCACTCATCATGCTGCTAACTAGCCTTATGACATTGATTTCATGGTTGAGTGATATTCCATTGTGCCAAGTACCACCATTTCTTTATCCATTTTTCTCTTTCCTGGGATATTGAAGGTGTACCGAAGTGGAGGTTCTTGGAAACAGAGCAGCCGTAAACTTTAGGGTGCCTGTGTCTTGTTGATTTTTAGTTTTCCCAATTTATACGCCCTTGAGTGGAAGTGCCCTATGCTCTCTACGCTGTGTTTATTACTTGTTTCAGGACACACCGTACTCTTCTCCAGAGTGCCTGTTGGCAATTTACATCCCGCCCATCAGCGTAGCAAGGCTCCCATGTCTCCATGGCCTGTCTTGCTTTTCTGGTTTTTACACTTTGTTCAGCATGGCCCTTTTGACCGAGGGCAAGCGAGACTTCTTTGTAGCGCTGATTTGCCCTTCCGGCCTGCTTGGTTGGCCAAAAAGGGCGTATGCGTTTTTTCCTGAATATATTCAGGAAAAAACGCATACGCCCTTTTTGGCCAAGGGCATCATTGTCAACGTTTTGCCGCTTTTCATGTGCTTTAAAGGCGAGTCGAATCTACCTCCTGAAATCTGTTTCCTGCAAATCTGCCTTGCTTTCAAATCCTCTTCGTTGCCTTCCCTCAATATATTTGTGGACGAGAGTTCTCATTTATAACTCTGCACGTTTGTGAATTGCAGTGCCCCTGAGCTCCATTTGTCTCCTCGCTTTTTTGGGAGCTGGCCGCAAAAGCGCAGGATTGCTTCAGGCCCTATTTTGGTTCTGGGGGGCAGGCTGAGCCTGTGGTTCATTCTTCTTCCTGATGGGAAAATGGAGTGACCTATGCCTGTCCCAACACCTAGGGCTCGTCTCTCGTTGGTTCCGCGTCTTCCCGTTCATCCTCAGGACAAATTGCAACCTGTACAATCAGGAGGTTAAAGGTGCTGATTCTCCAAGTAGGGAGATGGTTAGTCAAGCGGCTGGAATGGCGAATCCGAGCACAAGGAGAGGAGAAATGAGGTGCGTTTTAGAAACCTTTCCCGATCTCATGGCATACCATCTTCTGGGTTTCCCATGCATGTTTTGATGTAGGAAGATGCCCTTGTACCTGGAGATTTGAGATCCATGGGGTGTGTTCCCCGCAGTGTTACTTTAAAGTATCTGCGTTTGCTCACCCAACCTCACCAATCCTCTCAGCCCCAAGAGTGTCCAGCCTTATGTCTCATCCAGCTGTGGGTCTAGATATGGTCAATCCAGGTTGCATCAGAGACCCTGAACGGATTTTGTAAGAATTTCTCTCTCTTTCACTGTCTTTGTTTTGTGGGTTTTTTAAAGTAATTTATGTTTAGAATCGGGCTTGGCTGCTTTTCCCTGCTGTGTTGATGTCGCTTTACACCCTCTTGATTCACTTGCAGAGAGATATCGATACATAGGTTTTCAGATTCTTACTAGTCAGATATATTCTTGTGTGGTGACTAGGGTGTGTTGAGTCCAGTTCACTGAGCAGGGAGTAGGCCTTGTCTATTACATATTTGGCTTATGGAGCGGTCTCTGAGCTAATTTCAAACCCTTGTTTTATGCATCACCCCACCTCACCTTTCCCGTTAAGCAGCCATAGTGTGTCTTCTAAAGGTGTGACTCTGTTCTGTTTTGTAATTCAGTTCAAGTGTAGCGATTTTGACATTCCCTCTATAAGCGATATCTTAGGATAAGTGTCTTTTTCTGTGTGACTTATTTCACTTAGAATCATCGTATCTAAATCCACTCATCATGCTGCTAACTAGCCTTATGACATTGATTTCATGGCTGAGTGATATTCCATTGTGCCAAGTACCACCATTTCTTTATCCATTTTTCTCTTTCCTGGGATATTGAAGGTGTACCGAAGCGGAGGTTCTTGGAAACAGAGCAGCCGTAAACTTTAGGGTGCCTGTGTCTTGTTGATTCTTAGTTTTCCCAATTTATACGCCCATGAGTGGAAGTGCCCTATGCTCTCTACGCTGTGTTTATTACTTGTTTCAGGACACACCGTACTCTTCTCCAGAGTGCCTGTTGGCAATTTACATCCCGCCCATCAGCGTAGCAAGGCTCCCATGTCTCCATGGCCTGTCCTGCTTTTCTGGTTTTTACACTTTGTTCAGCATGGCCCTTTTGACCGAGGGCAAGCGAGACATCTTTGTAGCGCTGATTTGCCCTTCCGGCTTGCTTGGTTGGCCAAAAAGGGCGTATGCGTTTTTTCCTGAATATATTCAGGAAAAAACGCATACGCCCTTTTTGGCCAAGGGCATCATTGTCAACGTTTTGCCGCTTTTCATGTGCTTTAAAGGCGAGTCGAATCTACCTCCTGAAATCTGTTTCCTGCAAATCTGCCTTGCTTTCAAATCCTCTTCGTTGCCTTCCCTCAATATATTTGTGGACGAGAGTTCTCATTTATAACTCTGCACGTTTGTGAATTGCAGTGCCCCTGAGCTCCATTTGTCTCCTCGCTTTTTTGGGAGCTGGCCGCAAAAGCGCAGGATTGCTTCAGGCCTTATTTTGGTTCTGGGGGGCAGGCTGAGCCTGTGGTTCATTCTTCTTCCTGATGGGAAAATGGAGTCACCTATGCCTGTCCCAACACCTAGGGCTCGTCTCTCGTTGGTTCCGCGTCTTCCCGTTCATCCTCAGGACAAATTGCAACCTGTAAGAAACAGGAGGTTAAAGGTGCTGATTCTCCAAGTAGGGAGATGGTTAGTCAAGTGGCTGGAATGGCGAACCCGAGCACAAGGAGAGGAGAAATGAGGTGCCTTTTAGAAACCTTTCCCGATCTCATGGCATACCATCTTCTGGGTTTCCCATGCATGTTTTGATGTAGGAAGATGCCCTTGTACCTGGAGATTTGAGACCCATGGGGTGTGTTCCCTGCAGTGTTACTTTAAAGTATCTGCGTTTGCTCACCCAACCTCACCAATCCTCTCAGCACCAAGAGTGTCCAGCCTTATGTCTCATCCAGCTGTGGGTCTAGATATGGTCAATCCAGGTTGCATCAGAGACCCTGAACGGATTTTGTAAGAATTTCTCTCTCTTTCACTGTCTTTGTTTTGTGGGTTTTTTAAAGTAATTTATGTTTAGAATCGGGCTTGGCTGCTTTTCCCTGCTGTGTTGATGCCGCTTTACACCCTCTTGATTCACTTGCAGAGAGATATCGATACATAGGTTTTCAGATTCTTACTAGTCAGATATATTCTTGTGTGGTGTCTAGGGTGTGTTGAGTCCAGTTCACTGAGCAGGGAGTAGGCCTTGTCTATTACATATTTGGCTTATGGAGCGGTCTCTGAGCTAATTTCAAACCCTTGTTTTATGCATCACCCCACCTCACCTTTCCCGTTAAGCAGCCATAGTGTGTCTTCTAAAGGTGTGACTCTGTTCTGTTTTGTAATTCATTTCAAGTGTAGCGATTTTGACATTCCCTCTATAAGCGATATCTTAGGATAAGTGTCTTTTTCTGTGTGACTTAATTCACTTAGAATCATCGTATCTAAATCCACTCATCATGCTGCTAACTAGCCTTATGACATTGATTTCATGGTTGAGTGATATTCCATTGTGCCAAGTACCACCATTTCTTTATCCATTTTTCTCTTTCCTGGGATATTGAAGGTGTACCGAAGTGGAGGTTCTTGGAAACAGAGCAGCCGTAAACGTTAGGGTGCCTGTGTCTTGTTGATTTTTAGTTTTCCCAATTTATACGCCCTTGAGTGGAAGTGCCCTATGCTCTCTACGCTGTGTTTATTACTTGTTTCAGGACACACCGTACTCTTCTCCAGAGTGCCTGTTGGCAATTTACATCCCGCCCATCAGCGTAGCAAGGCTCCCATGTCTCCATGGCCTGTCTTGCTTTTCTGGTTTTTACACTTTGTTCAGCATGGCCCTTTTGACCGAGGGCAAGCGAGACTTCTTTGTAGCGCTGATTTGCCCTTCCGGCCTGCTTGGTTGGCCAAAAAGGGCGTATGCGTTTTTTCCTGAATATATTCAGGAAAAAACGCATACGCCCTTTTTGGCCAAGGGCATCATTGTCAACGTTTTGCCGCTTTTCATGTGCTTTAAAGGCGAGTCGAATCTACCTCCTGAAATCTGTTTCCTGCAAATCTGCCTTGCTTTCAAATCCTCTTCGTTGCCTTCCCTCAATATATTTGTGGACGAGAGTTCTCATTTATAACTCTGCACGTTTGTGAATTGCAGTGCCCCTGAGCTCCATTTGTCTCCTCGCTTTTTTGGGAGCTGGCCGCAAAAGCGCAGGATTGCTTCAGGCCCTATTTTGGTTCTGGGGGGCAGGCTGAGCCTGTGGTTCATTCTTCTTCCTGATGGGAAAATGGAGTGACCTATGCCTGTCCCAACACCTAGGGCTCGTCTCTCGTTGGTTCCGCGTCTTCCCGTTCATCCTCAGGACAAATTGCACCCTGTACAATCAGGAGGTTAAAGGTGCTGATTCTCCAAGTAGGGAGATGGTTAGTCAAGCGGCTGGAATGGCGAACCCGAGCACAAGGAGAGGAGAAATGAGGTGCATTTTAGAAACCTTTCCCGATCTCATGGCATACCATCTTCTGGGTTTCCCATGCATGTTTTGATGTAGGAAGATGCCCTTGTACCTGGAGATTTGAGACCCATGGGGTGTGTTCCCCGCAGTGTTACTTTAAAGTATCTGCGTTTGCTCACCCAACCTCACCAATCCTCTCAGCCCCAAGAGTGTCCAGCCTTATGTCTCATCCAGCTGTGGGTCTAGATATGGTCAATCCAGGTTGCATCATAGACCCTGAACGGATTTTGTAAGAATTTCTCTCTCTTTCACTGTCTTTGTTTTGTGGGTTTTTCAAAGCAGTTTATGTTTAGAATCGGGCTTGGCTGCTTTTCCCTGCTGTGTTGATGTCGCTTTACACCCTCTTGATTCACTTGCAGAGAGATATCGATACATAGGTTTTCAGATTCTTACTAGTCAGATATATTCTTGTGTGGTGACTAGGGTGTGTTGAGTCCAGTTCACTGAGCAGGGAGTAGGCCTTGTCTATTACATATTTGGCTTATGGAGCGGTCTCTGAGCTAATTTCAAACCCTTGTTTTATGCATCACCCCACCTCACCTTTCCCGTTAAGCAGCCATAGTGTGTCTTCTAAAGGTGTGACTCTGTTCTGTTTTGTAATTCAGTTCAAGTGTAGCGATTTTGACATTCCCACTATAAGCGATATCTTAGGATAAGTGTCTTTTTCTGTGTGACTTATTTCACTTAGAATCATCGTATCTAAATCCACTCATCATGCTGCTAACTAGCCTTATGACATTGATTTCATGGCTGAGTGATATTCCATTGTGCCAAGTACCACCATTTCTTTATCCATTTTTCTCTTTCCTGGGATATTGAAGGTGTACCGAAGCGGAGGTTCTTGGAAACAGAGCAGCCGTAAACTTTAGGGTGCCTGTGTCTTGTTGATTCTTAGTTTTCCCAATTTATACGCCCATGAGTGGAAGTGCCCTATGCTCTCTACGCTGTGTTTATTACTTGTTTCAGGACACACCGTACTCTTCTCCAGAGTGCCTGTTGGCAATTTACATCCCGCCCATCAGCGTAGCAAGGCTCCCATGTCTCCATGGCCTGTCCTGCTTTTCTGGTTTTTACACTTTGTTCAGCATGGCCCTTTTGACCGAGGGCAAGCGAGACATCTTTGTAGCGCTGATTTGCCCTTCCGGCTTGCTTGGTTGGCCAAAAAGGGCGTATGCGTTTTTTCCTGAATATATTCAGGAAAAAACGCATACGCCCTTTTTGGCCAAGGGCATCATTGTCAACGTTTTGCCGCTTTTCATGTGCTTTAAAGGCGAGTCGAATCTACCTCCTGAAATCTGTTTCCTGCAAATCTGCCTTGCTTTCAAATCCTCTTCGTTGCCTTCCCTCAATATATTTGTGGACGAGAGTTCTCATTTATAACTCTGCACGTTTGTGAATTGCAGTGCCCCTGAGCTCCATTTGTCTCCTCGCTTTTTTGGGAGCTGGCCGCAAAAGCGCAGGATTGCTTCAGGCCCTATTTTGGTTCTGGGGGGCAGGCTGAGCCTGTGGTTCATTCTTCTTCCTGATGGGAAAATGGAGTCACCTATGCCTGTCCCAACACCTAGGGCTCGTCTCTCGTTGGTTCCGCGTCTTCCCGTTCATCCTCAGGACAAATTGCAACCTGTAAGAAACAGGAGGTTAAAGGTGCTGATTCTCCAAGTAGGGAGATGGTTAGTCAAGTGGCTGGAATGGCGAACCCGAGCACAAGGAGAGGATAAATGAGGTGGGTTTTAGAAACCTTTCCCGATCTCATGGCATACCATCTTCTGGGTTTCCCATGCATGTTTTGATGTAGGAAGATGCCCTTGTACCTGGAGATTTGAGACCCATGGGGTGTGTTCCCCGCAGTGTTACTTTAAAGTATCTGCGTTTGCTCACCCAACCTCACCAATCCTCTCAGCCCCAAGAGTGTCCAGCCTTATGTCTCATCCAGCTGTGGGTCTAGATATGGTCAATCCAGGTTGCATCAGAGACCCTGAACGGATTTTGTAAGAATTTCTCTCTCTTTCACTGTCTTTGTTTTGTGGGTTTTTTAAAGTAATTTTTGTTTAGAATCGGGCTTGGCTGCTTTTCCCTGCTGTGTTGATGCCGCTTTACACACTCTTGATTCACTTGCAGAGAGATATCGATACATAGGTTTTCAGATTCTTACTAGTCAGATATATTCTTGTGTGATGTCTAGGGTGTGTTGAGTCCAGTTCACTGAGCAGGGAGTAGGCCTTGTCTATTACATATTTGGCTTATGGAGCGGTCTCTGAGCTAATTTCAAACCCTTGTTTTATGCATCACCCCACCTCACCTTTCCTGTTAAGCAGCCATAGTGTGTCTTCTAAAGGTGTGACTCTGTTCTGTTTTGTAATTCAGTTCAAGTGTAGCGATTTTGACATTCCCTCTATAAGCGATATCTTAGGATAAGTGTCTTTTTCTGTGTGACTTAATTCACTTAGAATCATCGTATCTAAATCCACTCATCATGCTGCTAACTAGCCTTATGACATTGATTTCATGGTTGAGTGATATTCCATTGTGCCAAGTACCACCATTTCTTTATCCATTTTTCTCTTTCCTGGGATATTGAAGGTGTACCGAAGTGGAGGTTCTTGGAAACAGAGCAGCCGTAAACTTTAGGGTGCCTGTGTCTTGTTGATTTTTAGTTTTCCCAATTTATACGCCCTTGAGTGGAAGTGCCCTATGCTCTCTACGCTGTGTTTATTACTTGTTTCAGGACACACCGTACTCTTCTCCAGAGTGCCTGTTGGCAATTTACATCCCGCCCATCAGCGTAGCAAGGCTCCCATGTCTCCATGGCCTGTCTTGCTTTTCTGGTTTTTACACTTTGTTCAGCATGGCCCTTTTGACCGAGGGCAAGCGAGACTTCTTTGTAGCGCTGATTTGCCCTTCCGGCTTGCTTGGTTGGCCAAAAAGGGCGTATGCGTTTTTTCCTGAATATATTCAGGAAAAAACGCATACGCCCTTTTTGGCCAAGGGCATCATTGTCAACGTTTTGCCGCTTTTCATGTGCTTTAAAGGCGAGTCGAATCTACCTCCTGAAATCTGTTTCCTGCAAATCTGCCTTGCTTTCAAATCCTCTTCGTTGCCTTCCCTCAATATATTTGTGGACGAGAGTTCTCATTTATAACTCTGCACGTTTGTGAATTGCAGTGCCCCTGAGCTCCATTTGTCTCCTCGCTTTTTTGGGAGCTGGCCGCAAAAGCGCAGGATTGCTTCAGGCCCTATTTTGGTTCTGGGGGGCAGGCTGAGCCTGTGGTTCATTCTTCTTCCTGATGGGAAAATGGAGTGACCTATGCCTGTCCCAACACCTAGGGCTCGTCTCTCGTTGGTTCCGCGTCTTCCCGTTCATCCTCAGGACAAATTGCAACCTGTACAATCAGGAGGTTAAAGGTGCTGATTCTCCAAGTAGGGAGATGGTTAGTCAAGCGGCTGGAATGGTGAACCCGAGCACAAGGAGAGGAGAAATGAGGTGCGTTTTAGAAACCTTTCCCGATCTCATGGCATACCATCTTCTGGGTTTCCCATGCATGTTTTGATGTAGGAAGATGCCCTTGTACCTGGAGATTTGAGACCCATGGGGTGTGTTCCCCGCAGTGTTACTTTAAAGTATCTGCGTTTGCTCACCCAACCTCACCAATCCTCTCAGCCCCAAGAGTGTCCAGCCTTATGTCTCATCCAGCTGTGGGTCTAGATATGGTCAATCCAGGTTGCATCAGAGACCCTGAACGGATTTTGTAAGAATTTCTCTCTCTTTCACTGTCTTTGTTTTGTGGGTTTTTTAAAGTAATTTATGTTTAGAATCGGGCTTGTCTGCTTTTCCCTGCTGTGTTGATGCCGCTTTACACCCTCTTGATTCACTTGCAGAGAGATATCGATACATAGGTTTTCAGATTCTTACTAGTCAGATATATTCTTGTGTGGTGTCTAGGGTGTGTTGAGTCCAGTTCACTGAGCAGGGAGTAGGCCTTGTCTATTACATATTTGGCTTATGGAGCGGTCTCTGAGCTAATTTCAAACCCTTGTTTTATGCATCACCCCACCTCACCTTTCCCGTTAAGCAGCCATAGTGTGTCTTCTAAAGGTGTGACTCTGTTCTGTTTTGTAATTCAGTTCAAGTGTAGCGATTTTGACATTCCCTCTATAAGCGATATCTTAGGATAAGTGTCTTTTTCTGTGTGACTTAATTCACTTAGAATCATCGTACCTAAATCCACTCATCATGCTGCTAACTAGCCTTATGACATTGATTTCATGGTTGAGTGATATTCCATTGTGCCAAGTACCACCATTTCTTTATCCATTTTTCTCTTTCCTGGGATATTGAAGGTGTACCGAAGTGGAGGTTCTTGGAAACAGAGCAGCCGTAAACTTTAGGGTGCCTGTGTCTTGTTGATTTTTAGTTTTCCCAATTTATACGCCCTTGAGTGGAAGTGCCCTATGCTCTCTACGCTGTGTTTATTACTTGTTTCAGGACACACCGTACTCTTCTCCAGAGTGCCTGTTGGCAATTTACATCCCGCCCATCAGCGTAGCAAGGCTCCCATGTCTCCATGGCCTGTCTTGCTTTTCTGGTTTTTACACTTTGTTCAGCATGGCCCTTTTGACCGAGGGCAAGCGAGACTTCTTTGTAGCGCTGATTTGCCCTTCCGGCCTGCTTGGTTGGCCAAAAAGGGCGTATGCGTTTTTTCCTGAATATATTCAGGAAAAAACGCATACGCCCTTTTTGGCCAAGGGCATCATTGTCAACGTTTTGCCGCTTTTCATGTGCTTTAAAGGCGAGTCGAATCTACCTCCTGAAATCTGTTTCCTGCAAATCTGCCTTGCTTTCAAATCCTCTTCGTTGCCTTCCCTCAATATATTTGTGGACGAGAGTTCTCATTTATAACTCTGCACGTTTGTGAATTGCAGTGCCCCTGAGCTCCATTTGTCTCCTCGCTTTTTTGGGAGCTGGCCGCAAAAGCGCAGGATTGCTTCAGGCCCTATTTTGGTTCTGGGGGGCAGGCTGAGCCTGTGGTTCATTCTTCTTCCTGATGGGAAAATGGAGTGACCTATGCCTGTCCCAACACCTAGGGCTCGTCTCTCGTTGGTTCCGCGTCTTCCCGTTCATCCTCAGGACAAATTGCAACCTGTACAATCAGGAGGTTAAAGGTGCTGATTCTCCAAGTAGGGAGATGGTTAGTCAAGCGGCTGGAATGGCGAATCCGAGCACAAGGAGAGGAGAAATGAGGTGCGTTTTAGAAACCTTTCCCGATCTCATGGCATACCATCTTCTGGGTTTCCCATGCATGTTTTGATGTAGGAAGATGCCCTTGTACCTGGAGATTTGAGATCCATGGGGTGTGTTCCCCGCAGTGTTACTTTAAAGTATCTGCGTTTGCTCACCCAACCTCACCAATCCTCTCAGCCCCAAGAGTGTCCAGCCTTATGTCTCATCCAGCTGTGGGTCTAGATATGGTCAATCCAGGTTGCATCAGAGACCCTGAACGGATTTTGTAAGAATTTCTCTCTCTTTCACTGTCTTTGTTTTGTGGGTTTTTTAAAGCAGTTTATGTTTAGAATCGGGCTTGGCTGCTTTTCCCTGCTGTGTTGATGTCGCTTTACACCCTCTTGATTCACTTGCAGAGAGATATCGATACATAGGTTTTCAGATTCTTACTAGTCAGATATATTCTTGTGTGGTGACTAGGGTGTGTTGAGTCCAGTTCACTGAGCAGGGAGTAGGCCTTGTCTATTACATATTTGGCTTATGGAGCGGTCTCTGAGCTAATTTCAAACCCTTGTTTTATGCATCACCCCACCTCACCTTTCCCGTTAAGCAGCCATAGTGTGTCTTCTAAAGGTGTGACTCTGTTCTGTTTTGTAATTCAGTTCAAGTGTAGCGATTTTGACATTCCCACTATAAGCGATATCTTAGGATAAGTGTCTTTTTCTGTGTGACTTATTTCACTTAGAATCATCGTATCTAAATCCACTCATCATGCTGCTAACTAGCCTTATGACATTGATTTCATGGCTGAGTGATATTCCATTGTGCCAAGTACCACCATTTCTTTATCCATTTTTCTCTTTCCTGGGATATTGAAGGTGTACCGAAGCGGAGGTTCTTGGAAACAGAGCAGCCGTAAACTTTAGGGTGCCTGTGTCTTGTTGATTCTTAGTTTTCCCAATTTATACGCCCATGAGTGGAAGTGCCCTATGCTCTCTACGCTGTGTTTATTACTTGTTTCAGGACACACCGTACTCTTCTCCAGAGTGCCTGTTGGCAATTTACATCCCGCCCATCAGCGTAGCAAGGCTCCCATGTCTCCATGGCCTGTCCTGCTTTTCTGGTTTTTACACTTTGTTCAGCATGGCCCTTTTGACCGAGGGCAAGCGAGACATCTTTGTAGCGCTGATTTGCCCTTCCGGCTTGCTTGGTTGGCCAAAAAGGGCGTATGCGTTTTTTCCTGAATATATTCAGGAAAAAACGCATACGCCCTTTTTGGCCAAGGGCATCATTGTCAACGTTTTGCCGCTTTTCATGTGCTTTAAAGGCGAGTCGAATCTACCTCCTGAAATCTGTTTCCTGCAAATCTGCCTTGCTTTCAAATCCTCTTCGTTGCCTTCCCTCAATATATTTGTGGACGAGAGTTCTCATTTATAACTCTGCACGTTTGTGAATTGCAGTGCCCCTGAGCTCCATTTGTCTCCTCGCTTTTTTGGGAGCTGGCCGCAAAAGCGCAGGATTGCTTCAGGCCCTATTTTGGTTCTGGGGGGCAGGCTGAGCCTGTGGTTCATTCTTCTTCCTGATGGGAAAATGGAGTCACCTATGCCTGTCCCAACACCTAGGGCTCGTCTCTCGTTGGTTCCGCGTCTTCCCGTTCATCCTCAGGACAAATTGCAACCTGTAAGAAACAGGAGGTTAAAGGTGCTGATTCTCCAAGTAGGGAGATGGTTAGTCAAGTGGCTGGAATGGCGAACCCGAGCACAAGGAGAGGAGAAATGAGGTGCCTTTTAGAAACCTTTCCCGATCTCATGGCATACCATCTTCTGGGTTTCCCATGCATGTTTTGATGTAGGAAGATGCCCTTGTACCTGGAGATTTGAGACCCATGGGGTGTGTTCCCCGCAGTGTTACTTTAAAGTATCTGCGTTTGCTCACCCAACCTCACCAATCCTCTCAGCCCCAAGAGTGTCCAGCCTTATGTCTCATCCAGCTGTGGGTCTAGATATGGTCAATCCAGGTTGCATCAGAGACCCTGAACGGATTTTGTAAGAATTTCTCTCTCTTTCACTGTCTTTGTTTTGTGGGTTTTTTAAAGTAATTTTTGTTTAGAATCGGGCTTGGCTGCTTTTCCCTGCTGTGTTGATGCCGCTTTACACCCTCTTGATTCACTTGCAGAGAGATATCGATACATAGGTTTTCAGATTCTTACTAGTCAGATATATTCTTGTGTGATGTCTAGGGTGTGTTGAGTCCAGTTCACTGAGCAGGGAGTAGGCCTTGTCTATTACATATTTGGCTTATGGAGCGGTCTCTGAGCTAATTTCAAACCCTTGTTTTATGCATCACCCCACCTCACCTTTCCCGTTAAGCAGCCATAGTGTGTCTTCTAAAGGTGTGACTCTGTTCTGTTTTGTAATTCAGTTCAAGTGTAGCGATTTTGACATTCCCTCTATAAGCGATATCTTAGGATAAGTGTCTTTTTCTGTGTGACTTAATTCACTTAGAATCATCGTATCTAAATCCACTCATCATGCTGCTAACTAGCCTTATGACATTGATTTCATGGTTGAGTGATATTCCATTGTGCCAAGTACCACCATTTCTTTATCCATTTTTCTCTTTCCTGGGATATTGAAGGTGTACCGAAGTGGAGGTTCTTGGAAACAGAGCAGCCGTAAACTTTAGGGTGCCTGTGTCTTGTTGATTTTTAGTTTTCCCAATTTATACGCCCTTGAGTGGAAGTGCCCTATGCTCTCTACGCTGTGTTTATTACTTGTTTCAGGACACACCGTACTCTTCTCCAGAGTGCCTGTTGGCAATTTACATCCCGCCCATCAGCGTAGCAAGGCTCCCATGTCTCCATGGCCTGTCTTGCTTTTCTGGTTTTTACACTTTGTTCAGCATGGCCCTTTTGACCGAGGGCAAGCGAGACTTCTTTGTAGCGCTGATTTGCCCTTCCGGCTTGCTTGGTTGGCCAAAAAGGGCGTATGCGTTTTTTCCTGAATATATTCAGGAAAAAACGCATACGCCCTTTTTGGCCAAGGGCATCATTGTCAACGTTTTGCCGCTTTTCATGTGCTTTAAAGGCGAGTCGAATCTACCTCCTGAAATCTGTTTCCTGCAAATCTGCCTTGCTTTCAAATCCTCTTCGTTGCCTTCCCTCAATATATTTGTGGACGAGAGTTCTCATTTATAACTCTGCACGTTTGTGAATTGCAGTGCCCCTGAGCTCCATTTGTCTCCTCGCTTTTTTGGGAGCTGGCCGCAAAAGCGCAGGATTGCTTCAGGCCCTATTTTGGTTCTGGGGGGCAGGCTGAGCCTGTGGTTCATTCTTCTTCCTGATGGGAAAATGGAGTGACCTATGCCTGTCCCAACACCTAGGGCTCGTCTCTCGTTGGTTCCGCGTCTTCCCGTTCATCCTCAGGACAAATTGCAACCTGTACAATCAGGAGGTTAAAGGTGCTGATTCTCCAAGTAGGGAGATGGTTAGTCAAGCGGCTGGAATGGTGAACCCGAGCACAAGGAGAGGAGAAATGAGGTGCGTTTTAGAAACCTTTCCCGATCTCATGGCATACCATCTTCTGGGTTTCCCATGCATGTTTTGATGTAGGAAGATGCCCTTGTACCTGGAGATTTGAGACCCATGGGGTGTGTTCCCCGCAGTGTTACTTTAAAGTATCTGCGTTTGCTCACCCAACCTCACCAATCCTCTCAGCCCCAAGAGTGTCCAGCCTTATGTCTCATCCAGCTGTGGGTCTAGATATGGTCAATCCAGGTTGCATCATAGACCCTGAACGGATTTTGTAAGAATTTCTCTCTCTTTCACTGTCTTTGTTTTGTGGGTTTTTTAAAGTAATTTATGTTTAGAATCGGGCTTGGCTGCTTTTCCCTGCTGTATTGATGCCGCTTTACACCCTCTTGATTCACTTGCAGAGAGATATCGATACATAGGTTTTCAGATTCTTACTAGTCAGATATATTCTTGTGTGGTGACTAGGGTGTGTTGAGTCCAGTTCACTGAGCAGGGAGTAGGCCTTGTCTATTACATATTTGGCTTATGGAGCGGTCTCTGAGCTAATTTCAAACCCTTGTTTTATGCATCACCCCACCTCACCTTTCCCGTTAAGCAGCCATAGTGTGTCTTCTAAAGGTGTGACACTGTTCTGTTTTGTAATTCAGTTCAAGTGTAGCCATTTTGACATTCCCTCTATAAGCGATATCTTAGGATAAGTGTCTTTTTCTGTGTGACTTATTTCACTTAGCATCATCGTACCTAAATCCACTCATCATGCTGCTAACTAGCCTTATGACATTGATTTCATGGCTGAGAGATATTCCATTGTGCCAAGTACCACCATTTCTTTATCCATTTTTCTCTTTCCTGGGATATTGAAGGTGTACCGAAGCGGAGGTTCTTGGAAACAGAGCAGCCGTAAACTTTAGGGTGCCTGTGTCTTGTTGATTTTTAATTTTCCCAATTTATACGCCCTTGAGTGGAAGTGCCCTATGCTCTCTACGCTGTGTTTATTACTTGTTTCAGGACACACTGTACTCTTCTCCAGAGTGCCTGTTGGCAATTTACGTCCCGCCCATCAGCGTAGCAAGGCTCCCATGTCTCCATGGCCTGTCCTGCTTTTCTGGTTTTTACACTTTGTTCAGCATGGCCCTTTTGACCGAGGGCAAGCGAGACTTCTTTGTAGCGCTGATTTGCCCTTCCGGCTTGCTTGGTTGGCCAAAAAGGGCGTATGCGTTTTTTCCTGAATATATTCAGGAAAAAACGCATACGCCCTTTTTGGCCAAGGGCATCATTGTCAACGTTTTGCCGCTTTTCATGTGCTTTAAAGGCGAGTCGAATCTACCTCCTGAAATCTGTTTCCTGCAAATCTGCCTTGCTTTCAAATCCTCTTCGTTGCCTTCCCTCAATATATTTGTGGACGAGAGTTCTCATTTATAACTCTGCACGTTTGTGAATTGCAGTGCCCCTGAGCTCCATTTGTCTCCTCGCTTTTTTGGGAGCTGGCCGCAAAAGTGCAGGATTGCTTCAGGCCCTATTTTGGTTCTGGGGGGCAGGCTGAGCCTGTGGTTCATTCTTCTTCCTGATGGGAAAATGGAGTGACCTATGCCTGTCCCAACACCTAGGGCTCGTCTCTCGTTGGTTCCGCGTCTTCCCGTTCATCCTCAGGACAAATTGCAACCTGTACAATCAGGAGGTTAAAGGTGCTGATTCTCCAAGTAGGGAGATGGTTAGTCAAGCGGCTGGAATGGCGAATCCGAGCACAAGGAGAGGAGAAATGAGGTGCGTTTTAGAAACCTTTCCCGATCTCATGGCATACCATCTTCTGGGTTTCCCATGCATGTTTTGATGTAGGAAGATGCCCTTTTACCTGGAGATTTGAGACCCATGGGGTGTGTTCCCCGCAGTGTTACTTTAAAGTATCTGTGTTTGCTCACCCAACCTCACCAATCCTCTCAGCCCCAAGAGTGTCCAGCCTTATGTCTCATCCAGCTGTGGGTCTAGATATGGTCAATCCAGGTTGCATCAGAGACCCTGAACGGATTTTGTAAGAATTTCTCTCTCTTTCACTGTCTTTGTTTTGTGGGGTTTTTAAAGTAATTTATGTTTAGAATCGGGCTTGGCTGCTTTTCCCTGCTGTGTTGATGCCGCTTTACACCCTCTTGATTCACTTGCAGAGAGATATCGATACATAGGTTTTCAGATTCTTACTAGTCAGATATATTCTTGTGTGGTGTCTAGGGTGTGTTGAGTCCAGTTCACTGAGCAGGGAGTAGGCCTTGTCTATTACATATTTGGCTTATGGAGCGGTCTCTGAGCTAATTTCAAACCCTTGTTTTATGCATCACCCCACCTCACCTTTCCCGTTAAGCAGCCATAGTGTGTCTTCTAAAGGTGTGACTCTGTTCTGTTTTGTAATTCAGTTCAAGTGTAGCGATTTTGACATTCCCTCTATAAGCGATATCTTAGGATAAGTGTCTTTTTCTGTGTGACTTATTTCACTTAGAATCATCGTATCTAAATCCACTCATCATGCTGGTAACTAGCCTTATGACATTGATTTCATGGTTGAGTGATATTCCATTGTGCCAAGTACCACCATTTCTTTATCCATTTTTCTCTTTCCTGGGATATTGAAGGTGTACCGAAGCGGAGGTTCTTGGAAACAGAGCAGCCGTAAACTTTAGGGTGCCTGTGTCTTGTTGATTTTTAGTTTTCCCAATTTATACGCCCTTGAGTGGAAGTGCCCTATGCTCTCTACGCTGTGTTTATTACTTGTTTCAGGACACACCGTACTCTTCTCCAGAGTGCCTGTTAGCAATTTACATCCCGCCCATCAGCGTAGCAAGGCTCCCATGTCTCCATGGCCTGTCCTGCTTTTCTGGTTTTTACACTTTGTTCAGCATGGCCCTTTTGACCGAGGGCAAGCGAGACTTCTTTGTAGCGCTGATTTGCCCTTCCGGCTTGCTTGGTTGGCCAAAAAGGGCGTATGCGTTTTTTCCTGAATATATTCAGGAAAAAACGCATACGCCCTTTTTGGCCAAGGGCATCATTGTCAACGTTTTGCCGCTTTTCATGTGCTTTAAAGGCGAGTCGAATCTACCTCCTGAAATCTGATTCCTGCAAATCTGCCTTGCTTTCAAATCCTCTTCGTTGCCTTCCCTCAATATATTTGTGGACGAGAGTTCTCATTTATAACTCTGCACGTTTGTGAATTGCAGTGCCCCTGAGCTCCATTTGTCTCCTCGCTTTTTTGGGAGCTGGCCGCAAAAGCGCAGGATTGCTTCAGGCCCTATTTTGGTTCTGGGGGGCAGGCTGAGCCTGTGGTTCATTCTTCTTCCTGATGGGAAAATGGAGTGACCTATGCCTGTCCCAACACCTAGGGCTCGTCACTCGTTGGTTCCCCGTCTTCCCGTTCATCCTCAGGACAAATTGCAACCTGTGCAATCAGGAGGTTAAAGGTGCTGATTCTCCAAGTAGGGAGATGGTTAGTCAAGCGGCTGGAATGGCGAACCCGAGCACAAGGAGAGGAGAAATGAGGTGCGTTTTAGAAACCTTTCCCGATCTCATGGCATACCATCTTCTGGGTTTCCCATGCATGTTTTGATGTAGGAAGATGCCCTTGTACCTGGAGATTTGAGACCCATGGGGTGTGTTCCCCGCAGTGTTACTTTAAAGTATCTGCGTTTGCTCACCCAACCTCACCAATCCTCTCAGCCCCAAGAGTGTCCAGCCTTATGTCTCATCCAGCTGTGGGTCTAGATATGGTCAATCCAGGTTGCATCATTGACCCTGAACGGATTTTGTAAGAATTTCTCTCTCTTTCACTGTCTTTGTTTTGTGGGTTTTTTAAAGTAATTTATGTTTAGAATCGGGCTTGGCTGCTTTTACCTGCTGTGTTGATGCCGCTTTACACCCTCTTGATTCACTTGCAGAGAGATATCGATACATAGGTTTTCAGATTCTTACTAGTCAGATATATTCTTGTGTGGTGACTAGGGTGTGTTGAGTCCAGTTCACTGAGCAGGGAGTAGGCCTTGTCTATTAAATATTTGGCTTATGGAGCGGTCTCTGAGCTAATTTCAAACCCTTGTTTTATGCATCACCCCACCTCACCTTTCCCGTTAAGCAGCCATAGTGTGTCTTCTAAAGGTGTGACTCTGTTCTGTTTTGTAATTCAGTTCAAGTGTAGCGATTTTGACATTCCCTCTATAAGCGATATCTTAGGATAAGTGTCTTTTTCTGTGTGACTTATTTCACTTAGAATCATCGTATCTAAATCCACTCATCATGCTGCTAACTAGCCTTATGACATTGATTTCATGGCTGAGTGATATTCCATTGTGCCAAGTACCACCATTTCTTTATCCATTTTTCTCTTTCCTGGGATATTGAAGGTGTACCGAAGTGGAGGTTCTTGGAAACAGAGCAGCCGTAAACTTTAGGGTGCCTGTGTCTTGTTGATTTTTAGTTTTCCCAATTTATACGCCCTTGAGTGGAAGTGCCCTATGCTCTCTACGCTGTGTTTATTACTTGTTTCAGGACACACCGTACTCTTCTCCAGAGTGCCTGTTGGCAATTTACATCCCGCCCATCAGCGTAGCAAGGCTCCCATGTCTCCATGGCCTGTCCTGCTTTTCTGGTTTTTACACTTTGTTCAGCATGGCCCTTTTGACCGAGGGCAAGCGAGACTTCTTTGTAGCGCTGATTTGCCCTTCCGGCTTGCTTGGTTGGCCATAAAGGGCGTATGCGTTTTTTCCTGAATATATTCAGGAAAAAATGCATACGCCCTTTTTGGCCAAGGGCATCATTGTCAACCTTTTGCCGCTTTTCATGTGCTTTAAAGGCGAGTCGAATCTACCTCCTGAAATCTGTTTCCTGCAAATCTGCCTTGCTTTCAAATCCTCTTCGTTGCCTTCCCTCAATATATTTGTGGACGAGAGTTCTCATTTATAACTCTGCACGTTTGTGAATTGCAGTGCCCCTGAGCTCCATTTGTCTCCTCGCTTTTTTGGGAGCTGGCCGCAAAAGCGCAGGATTGCTTCAGGCCCTATTTTGGTTCTGGGGGGCAGGCTGAGCCTGTGGTTCATTCTTCTTCCTGATGGGAAAATGGAGTGACCTGTGCCTGTCCCAACACCTAGGGCTAGTCTTTCGTTGGTTCCCCGTCTTCCCGTTCATCCTCAGGACAAATTGCAACCTGGACGAAACAGTAGGTTAAAGGTGCTGATTCTCCAAGTAGGGAGATGGTTAGTCAAGCGGCTGGAATGGTGAACCCGAGCACAAGGAGAGGAGAAATGAGGTGCGTTTTAGAAACCTTTCCCGATCTCATGGCATACCATCTTCTGGGTTTCCCATGCATGTTTTGATGTAGGAAGATGCCCTTGTACCTGGAGATTTGAGACCCATGGGGTGTGTTCCCCGCAGTGTTACTTTAAAGTATCTGCGTTTGCTCACCCAACCTCACCAATCCTCTCAGCCCCAAGAGTGTCCAGCCTTGTGTCTCATCCAGCTGTGGGTCTAGATATGGTCAATCCAGGTTGCATCATAGACCCTGAACGGATTTTGTAAGAATTTCTCTCTCTTTCGCTGTCTTTGTTTTGTGGGTTTTTTAAAGTAATTTATGTTTAGAATCGGGCTTGGCTGCTTTTCCCTGCTGTGTTGATGCCGCTTTACACCCTCTTGATTCACTTGCAGAGAGATATCGATACATAGGTTTTCAGATTCTTACTAGTCAGAATTATTCTTGTGCGGTGACTAGGGTGTGTTGAGTCCAGTTCACTGAGCAGGGAGTAGGCCTTGTCTATTACATATTTGGCTTATGGAGCGGTGTCTGAGCTAATTTCAAACCCTTGTTTTATGCATCACCCCACCTCACCTTTCCGGTTAAGCAGCCATAGTGTGTCTTCTAAAGGTGTGACTCTGTTCTGTTTTGTAATTCAGTTCAAGTGTAGCGATTTTGACATTCCCTCTATAAGCGATATCTTAGGATAAGTGTCTTTTTCTGTGTGACTTATTTCACTTAGAATCATCGTACCTCAATCCACACATCATGCTGCTAACTAGCCTTATGACATTGATTTCATGGCTGAGTGATATTCCATTGTGCCAAGTACCACCATTTCTTTATCCATTTTTCTCTTTCCTGGGATATTGAAGGTGTACCGAAGCGGAGGTTCTTGGAAACAGAGCAGCCGTAAACTTTAGGGTGCCTGTGTCTTGTTGATTTTTAGTTTTCCCAATTTATACGCCCATGAGTGGAAGTGCCCTATGCTCTCTACGCTGTGTTTATTACTTGTTTCAGGACACACCGTACTCTTCTCCAGAGTGCCTGTTAGCAATTTATATCCCGCCCATCAGCGTAGCAAAGCTCCCATGTCTCCATGGCCTGTCCTGCTTTTCTGGTTTTTACTGTTTGTTCAGCATGGCCCTTTTGACCCAGGGCAAGCGAGACTTCTTTGTAGCGCTGATTTGCCCTTCCGGCTTGCTTTGTTGGCCAAAAAGGGCGTATGCGTTTTTTCCTGAATATATTCAGGAAAAAACGCATACGCCCTTTTTGGCCAAGGGCATCATTGTCAACGTTTTGCCGCTTTTCATGTGCTTTAAAGGCGAGTCGAATCTACCTCCTGAAATCTGTTTCCTGCAAATCTGCCTTGCTTTCAAATCCTCTTCGTTGCCTTCCCTCAATATATTTGTGGACGAGAGTTCTTATTTATAACTCTGCACGTTTGTGAATTGCAGTGCCCCTGAGCTCCATTTGTCTCCTCGCTTTTTTGGGAGCTGGCCGCAAAAGCGCAGGATTGCTTCAGGCCTTATTTTGGTTCTGGGGGGCAGGATGAGCCTGTGGTTCATTCTTCTTCCTGATGGGAAAATGGAGTGACCTGTGCCTGTCCCAATACCTAGGACTAGTCTTTCGTTGGTTCCCCGTCTTCCCGTTCATCCTCAGGACAAATTGCAACCTGGACTAAACAGTAGGTTAAAGGTGCTGATTCTCCAAGTAGGGAGATGGTTAGACAAGCGGCTGGAATGGTGAACCCGAGCACAAGGAGAGGAGAAATGAGGTGCGTTTTGGAAACCTTTCCCGATCTCACGGCATACCATCTTCTGGCTTTCCCATGCATGTTTTGATGTAGGAAGATTCCCTTGTACCTGGAGATTTGAGACCCATGGGGTGTGTTCCCCGCAGTGTTACTTTAAAGTATCTGCGTTTGCTCACCCAACCTCACCAATCCTCTCAGCCCCAAGAGTGTCCAGCCTTATGTCTCATCCAGCTGTGGGTCTAGATATGGTCAATCCAGGTTGCATCATAGACCCTGAACGGATTTTGTAAGAATTTCTCTCTCTTTCACTGTCTTTGTTTTGTGGGTTTTTTAAAGTAATTTATGTTTAGAATCGGGCTTGGCTGCTTTTCCCTGCTGTGTTGATGCCGCTTTACACCCTCTTGATTCACTTGCAGAGAGATATCGATACATAGGTTTTCAGATTCTTACTAGTCAGATATATTCTTGTGTGGTGACTAGGGTTTGTTGAGTCCAGTTCACTGAGCAGGGAGTAGGCCTTGTCTATTACATATTTGGCTTATGGAGCGGTCTCTGAGCTAATTTCAAACCCTTGTTTTATGCATCACCCCACCTCACCTTTCCCGTTAAGCAGCCATAGTGTGTCTTCCAAAGGTGTGACTCTGTTCTGTTTTGTAATTCAGTTCAAGTGTAGCGATTTTGACATTCCCTCTATAAGCGATATCTTAGGATAAGTGTCTTTTTCTGTGTGACTTATTTCACGTAGAATCATCGTACCTAAATCCACTCATCATGATGCTAACTAGCCTTATGACATTGATTTCATGGCTGAGTGATATTCCATTGTGCCAAGTACCACCATTTCTTTATCCATTTTTCTCTTTCCTGGGATATTGAAGGTGTACCGAAGTGGAGGTTCTTGGAAACAGAGCAGCCGTAAACTTTAGGGTGCCTGTGTCTTGTTGATTTTTAGTTTTCCCAATTTATACGCCCTTGAGTGGAAGTGCCCTATGCTCTCTACGCTGTGTTTATTACTTGTTTCAGGACACACCGTACTCTTCTCCAGAGTGCCTGTTGGCAATTTACATCCCGCCCATCAGCGTAGCAAGGCTTCCATGTCTCCATGGCCTGTCCTGCTTTTCTGGTTTTTACACTTTGTTCAGCATGGCCCTTTTGACCGAGGGCAAGCGAGACTTCTTTGTAGCGCTGATTTGCCCTTCCGGCTTGCTTGGTTGGCCATAAAGGGCGTATGCGTTTTTTCCTGAATATATTCAGGAAAAAATGCATACGCCCTTTTTGGCCAAGGGCATCATTGTCAACCTTTTGCCGCTTTTCATGTGCTTTAAAGGCGAGTCGAATCTACCTCCTGAAATCTGTTTCCTGCAAATCTGCCTTGCTTTCAAATCCTCTTCGTTGCCTTCCCTCAATATATTTGTGGACGAGAGTTCTCATTTATAACTCTGCACGTTTGTGAATTGCAGTGCCCCTGAGCTCCATTTGTCTCCTCGCTTTTTTGGGAGCTGGCCGCAAAAGCGCAGGATTGCTTCAGGCCCTATTTTGGTTCTGGGGGGCAGGCTGAGCCTGTGGTTCATTCTTCTTCCTGATGGGAAAATGGAGTGACCTGTGCCTGTCCCAACACCTAGGGCTAGTCTTTCGTTGGTTCCCCGTCTTCCCGTTCATCCTCAGGACAAATTGCAACCTGGACGAAACAGTAGGTTAAAGGTGCTGATTCTCCAAGTAGGGAGATGGTTAGTCAAGCGGCTGGAATGGTGAACCCGAGCACAAGGAGAGGAGAAATGAGGTGCGTTTTAGAAACCTTTCCCGATCTCATGGCATACCATCTTCTGGGTTTCCCATGCATGTTTTGATGTAGGAAGATGCCCTTGTACCTGGAGATTTGAGACCCATGGGGTGTGTTCCCCGCAGTGTTACTTTAAAGTATCTGCGTTTGCTCACCCAACCTCACCAATCCTCTCAGCCCCAAGAGTGTCCAGCCTTGTGTCTCATCCAGCTGTGGGTCTAGATATGGTCAATCCAGGTTGCATCATAGACCCTGAACGGATTTTGTAAGAATTTCTCTCTCTTTCGCTGTCTTTGTTTTGTGGGTTTTTTAAAGTAATTTATGTTTAGAATCGGGCTTGGCTGCTTTTCCCTGCTGTGTTGATGCCGCTTTACACCCTCTTGATTCACTTGCAGAGAGATATCGATACATAGGTTTTCAGATTCTTACTAGTCAGAATTATTCTTGTGCGGTGACTAGGGTGTGTTGAGTCCAGTTCACTGAGCAGGGAGTAGGCCTTGTCTATTACATATTTGGCTTATGGAGCGGTGTCTGAGCTAATTTCAAACCCTTGTTTTATGCATCACCCCACCTCACCTTTCCGGTTAAGCAGCCATAGTGTGTCTTCTAAAGGTGTGACTCTGTTCTGTTTTGTAATTCAGTTCAAGTGTAGCGATTTTGACATTCCCTCTATAAGCGATATCTTAGGATAAGTGTCTTTTTCTGTGTGACTTATTTCACTTAGAATCATCGTACCTCAATCCACACATCATGCTGCTAACTAGCCTTATGACATTGATTTCATGGCTGAGTGATATTCCATTGTGCCAAGTACCACCATTTCTTTATCCATTTTTCTCTTTCCTGGGATATTGAAGGTGTACCGAAGCGGAGGTTCTTGGAAACAGAGCAGCCGTAAACTTTAGGGTGCCTGTGTCTTGTTGATTTTTAGTTTTCCCAATTTATACGCCCATGAGTGGAAGTGCCCTATGCTCTCTACGCTGTGTTTATTACTTGTTTCAGGACACACCGTACTCTTCTCCAGAGTGCCTGTTAGCAATTTATATCCCGCCCATCAGCGTAGCAAAGCTCCCATGTCTCCATGGCCTGTCCTGCTTTTCTGGTTTTTACTGTTTGTTCAGCATGGCCCTTTTGACCCAGGGCAAGCGAGACTTCTTTGTAGCGCTGATTTGCCCTTCCGGCTTGCTTTGTTGGCCAAAAAGGGCGTATGCGTTTTTTCCTGAATATATTCAGGAAAAAACGCATACGCCCTTTTTGGCCAAGGGCATCATTGTCAACGTTTTGCCGCTTTTCATGTGCTTTAAAGGCGAGTCGAATCTACCTCCTGAAATCTGTTTCCTGCAAATCTGCCTTGCTTTCAAATCCTCTTCGTTGCCTTCCCTCAATATATTTGTGGACGAGAGTTCTTATTTATAACTCTGCACGTTTGTGAATTGCAGTGCCCCTGAGCTCCATTTGTCTCCTCGCTTTTTTGGGAGCTGGCCGCAAAAGCGCAGGATTGCTTCAGGCCTTATTTTGGTTCTGGGGGGCAGGATGAGCCTGTGGTTCATTCTTCTTCCTGATGGGAAAATGGAGTGACCTGTGCCTGTCCCAATACCTAGGACTAGTCTTTCGTTGGTTCCCCGTCTTCCCGTTCATCCTCAGGACAAATTGCAACCTGGACTAAACAGTAGGTTAAAGGTGCTGATTCTCCAAGTAGGGAGATGGTTAGACAAGCGGCTGGAATGGTGAACCCGAGCACAAGGAGAGGAGAAATGAGGTGCGTTTTGGAAACCTTTCCCGATCTCACGGCATACCATCTTCTGGCTTTCCCATGCATGTTTTGATGTAGGAAGATTCCCTTGTACCTGGAGATTTGAGACCCATGGGGTGTGTTCCCCGCAGTGTTACTTTAAAGTATCTGCGTTTGCTCACCCAACCTCACCAATCCTCTCAGCCCCAAGAGTGTCCAGCCTTATGTCTCATCCAGCTGTGGGTCTAGATATGGTCAATCCAGGTTGCATCATAGACCCTGAACGGATTTTGTAAGAATTTCTCTCTCTTTCACTGTCTTTGTTTTGTGGGTTTTTTAAAGTAATTTATGTTTAGAATCGGGCTTGGCTGCTTTTCCCTGCTGTGTTGATGCCGCTTTACACCCTCTTGATTCACTTGCAGAGAGATATCGATACATAGGTTTTCAGATTCTTACTAGTCAGATATATTCTTGTGTGGTGACTAGGGTTTGTTGAGTCCAGTTCACTGAGCAGGGAGTAGGCCTTGTCTATTACATATTTGGCTTATGGAGCGGTCTCTGAGCTAATTTCAAACCCTTGTTTTATGCATCACCCCACCTCACCTTTCCCGTTAAGCAGCCATAGTGTGTCTTCCAAAGGTGTGACTCTGTTCTGTTTTGTAATTCAGTTCAAGTGTAGCGATTTTGACATTCCCTCTATAAGCGATATCTTAGGATAAGTGTCTTTTTCTGTGTGACTTATTTCACGTAGAATCATCGTACCTAAATCCACTCATCATGATGCTAACTAGCCTTATGACATTGATTTCATGGCTGAGTGATATTCCATTGTGCCAAGTACCACCATTTCTTTATCCATTTTTCTCTTTCCTGGGATATTGAAGGTGTACCGAAGTGGAGGTTCTTGGAAACAGAGCAGCCGTAAACTTTAGGGTGCCTGTGTCTTGTTGATTTTTAGTTTTCCCAATTTATACGCCCTTGAGTGGAAGTGCCCTATGCTCTCTACGCTGTGTTTATTACTTGTTTCAGGACACACCGTACTCTTCTCCAGAGTGCCTGTTGGCAATTTACATCCCGCCCATCAGCGTAGCAAGGCTCCCATGTCTCCATGGCCTGTCCTGCTTTTCTGGTTTTTACACTTTGTTCAGCATGGCCCTTTTGACCGAGGGCAAGCGAGACTTCTTTGTAGCGCTGATTTGCCCTTCCGGCTTGCTTGGTTGGCCAAAAAGGGCGTATGCGTTTTTTCCTGTATATAATCAGGAAAAAACGCATACGCCCTTTTTGGCCAAGGGCATCATTGTCAACGTTTTGCCGCTTTTCATGTGCTTTAAAGGCGAGTCGAATCTACCTCCTGAAATCTGTTTCCTGCAAATCTGCCTTGCTTTCAAATCCTCTTCGTTGTCTTTCCTCAATATATTTGTAGACGAGAGTTCTCATTTATAACTCTGCACGTTTGTGAATTGCAGTGCCCCTGAGCTCCATTTGTCTCCTCGCTTTTTTGGGAGCTGGCCGCAAAAGCGCAGGATTGCTTCAGGCCCTATTTTGGTTCTGGGGGGCAGGCTGAGCCTGTGGTTCATTCTTCTTCCTGATGGGAAAAAGGAGTGACCTGTGCCTGTCCCAACACCTAGGGCTAGTCTTTCGTTGGTTCCCCGTCTTCCCGTTCATCCTCAGGACAAATTGCAACCTGGACGAAACAGTAGGTTAAAGGTGCTGATTCTCCAAGTAGGGAGATGGTTAGTCAAGCGGCTGGAATGGCGAACCCGAGCACAAGGAGAGGAGAAATGAGGTGCGTTTTAGAAACCTTTCCCGATCTCACGGCATACCATCTTCTGGCTTTCCCATGCATGTTTTGATGTAGGAAGATTCCCTTGTACCTGGAGATTTGAGACCCATGGGGTGTGTTCCCCGCAGTGTTACTTTAAAGTATCTGCGTTTGCTCACCCAACCTCACCAATCCTCTCAGCCCCAAGAGTGTCCAGCCTTATGTCTCATCCAGCTGTGGGTCTAGATATGGTCAATCCAGGTTGCATCATAGACCCTGAACGGATGTTGTAAGAATTTCTCTCACTTTCACTGTCTTTGCTTTGTGGGTTTTTTAAAGTAATGTATGTTTAGAATGGGGTTTGGCTGCTTTTCCCTGCTGTGTTTATGCCGCTTTACACCCTCTTGATTCACTTGCAGAGAGATATCGATACATAGGTTTTCAGATTCATACTAGTCAGATATATTCTTGTGCGGTGACTAGGGGGTGTTGAGTCCAGTTCACTGAGCAGGGAGTAGGCCTTGTCTATTACATATTTGGCTTATGGAGCGGTGTCTGAGCTAATTTCAAACCCTTGTTTTATGCATCACCCCACCTCACCTTTCCCGTTAAGCAGCCATAGTGTGTCTTCTAAAGGTGTGACTCTGTTCTGTTTTGTAATTCAGTTCAAGTGTAGCGATTTTGACATTCCCTCTATAAGTGATATCTTAGGATAAGTGTCTTTTTCTGTGTGACTTATTTCACTTAGAATCATCGTACCTAAATCCACACATCATGCTGCTAACTAGCCTTATGACATTGATTTCATGGCTGAGTGATATTCCATTGTGCCAAGTACCACCATTTCTTTATCCATTTTTCTCTTTCCTGGGATATTGAAGGTGTACCGAAGCGGAGGTTCTTGGAAACAGAGCAGCCGTAAACTTTAGGGTGCCTGTGTCTTGTTGATTTTTAGTTTTCCCAATTTATACGCCCATGAGTGGAAGTGCCCTATGTTCTCTACGCTGTGTTTATTACTTGTTTCAGGACACACCGTACTCTTCTCCAGAGTGCCTGTTGGCAATTTATATCCCGCCCATCAGCGTAGCAAGGCTCCCATGTCTCCATGGCCTGTCCTGCTTTTCTGGCTTTTACTGTTTGTTCAGCATGGCCCTTTTGACCGAGGGCAAGCGAGACTTCTTTGTAGCGCTGATTTGCCCTTCCGGCTTGCTTGGTTGGCCAAAAAGGGCGTATGCGTTTTTTCCTGAATATATTCAGGAAAAAACGCATACGCCCTTTTTGGCCAAGGGCATCATTGTCAACGTTTTGCCGCTTTTCATGTGCTTTAAAGGCGAGTCGAATCTACCTCCTGAAATCTGTTTCCTGCAAATCTGCCTTGCTTTGAAATCCTCTTCGTTGCCTTCCCTCAATATATTTGTGGACGAGAGTTCTCATTTATAACTCTGCACGTTTGTGAATTGCAGTGCCCCTGAGCTCCATTTGTCTCCTCGCTTTTTTGGGAGCTGGCCGCAAAAGCGCAGGATTGCTTCAGGCCCTATTTTGGTTCTGGGGGGCAGGCTGAGCCTGTGGTTCATTCTTCTTCCTGATGGGAAAATGGAGTGACCTATGCCTGTCCCAACACCTAGGGCTCGTCTCTCGTTGGTTCCGCGTCTTCCCGTTCATCCTCAGGACAAATTGCAACCTATACAATCAGGAGGTTAAAGGTGCTGATTCTCCAAGTAGGGAGATGCTTAGTCAAGCGGCTGGAATGGCGAACCCGAGCACAAGGAGAGGAGAAATGAGGTGCGTTTTAGAAACCTTTCCCGATCTCATGGCATACCATCTTCTGGGTTTCCCATGCATGTTTTGATGTAGGAAGATGCCCTTGTACCTGGAGATTTGAGACCCATGGGGTGTGTTCCCCGCAGTGTTACTTTAAAGTATCTGCGTTTGCTCACCCAACCTCACCAATCCTCTCAGCCCCAAGAGTGTCCAGCCTTCTGTCTCATCCAGCTGTGGGTCTAGATATGGTCAATCCAGGTTGCATCAGAGACCCTGAACGGATTTTGTAAGAATTTCTCTCTCTTTCACTGTCTTTGTTTTGTGGGTTTTTTAAAGTAATTTATGTTTAGAATCGGGCTTGGCTGCTTTTCCCTGCTGTGTTGATGCCGCTTTACACCCTCTTGATTCACTTGCAGAGAGATATCGGTACATAGGTTTTCAGATTCTTACTAGTCAGATATATTCTTGTGTGGTGACTAGGGTGTGTTGAGTCCAGTTCACTGAGCAGGGAGTAGGCCTTGTCTATTACATATTTGGCTTATGGAGCAGTGTCTGAGCTAATTTCAAACCCTTGTTTTATGCATCACCCCACCTCACCTTTCCCGTTAAGCAGCCATAGTGTGTCTTCTAAAGGTGTGACTCTGTTCTGTTTTGTAATTCAGTTCAAGTGTAGCGATTTTGACATTCCCTCTATAAGCGATATCTTAGGATAAGTGTCTTTTTCTGTGTGACTTATTTCACGTAGAATCATCGTACCTAAATCCACTCATCATGATGCTAACTAGCCTTATGACATTGATTTCATGGCTGAGTGATATTCCATTGTGCCAAGTACCACCATTTCTTTATCCATTTTTCTCTTTCCTGGGATATTGAAGGTGTACCGAAGTGGAGGTTCTTGGAAACAGAGCAGCCGTAAACTTTAGGGTGCCTGTGTCTTGTTGATTTTTAGTTTTCCCAATTTATACGCCCTTGAGTGGAAGTGCCCAATGCTCTCTACGCTGTGTTTATTACTTGTTTCAGGACACACTGTACTCTTCTCCAGAGTGCCTGTTGGCAATTTACGTCCCGCCCATCAGCGTAGCAAGGCTCCCATGTCTCCATGGCCTGTCCTGCTTTTCTGGTTTTTACACTTTGTTCAGCATGGCCCTTTTGACCGAGGGCAAGCGAGATTTCTTTGTAGCGCTGATTTGCCCTTCCGGCTTGCTTGGTTGGCCAAAAAGGGCGTATGCGTTTTTTCCTGAATATATTCAGGAAAAAACGCATACGCCCTTTTTGGCCAAGGGCATCATTGTCAACGTTTTGCCACTTTTCATGTGCTTTAAAGGCGAGTCGAATCTACCTCCTGAAATCTGTTTCCTGCAAATCTGCCTTGCTTTCAAATCCTCTTCGTTGCCTTCCCTCAATATATTTGTGGACGAGAGTTCTCATTTATAACTCTGCACGTTTGTGAATTGCAGTGCCCCTGAGCTCCATTTGTCTCCTCGCTTTTTTGGGAGCTGGCCGCAAAAGCGCAGGATTGCTTCAGGCCCTATTTTGGTTCTGGGGGGCAGGCTGAGCCTGTGGTTCATTCTTCTTCCTGATGGGAAAATGGAGTGACCTACGCCTGTCCCAACACCTAGGGCTCGTCTCTCGTTGGTTCCGCGTCTTCCCGTTCATCCTCAGGACAAATTGCAACCTGTACAATCAGGAGGTTAAAGGTGCTGATTCTCCAAGTAGGGAGATGGTTAGTCAAGCGGCTGGAATGGCGAATCCGAGCACAAGGAGAGGAGAAATGAGGTGCGTTTTAGAAACCTTTCCCGATCTCATGGCATACCATCTTCTGGGTTTCCCATGCATGTTTTGATGTAGGAAGATGCCCTTGTACCTGGAGATTTGAGACCCATGGGGTGTGTTCCCCGCAGTGTTACTTTAAAGTATCTGCGTTTGCTCACCCAACCTCACCAATCCTCTCAGCCCCAAGAGTGTCCAGCCTTATGTCTCATCCAGCTGTGGGTCTAGATATGGTCAATCCAGGTTGCATCAGAGACCCTGAACGGATTTTGTAAGAATTTCTCTCTCTTTCACTGTCTTTGTTTTGTGGGTTTTTTAAAGTAATTTATGTTTAGAATCGGGCTGGGCTGCTTTTCCCTGCTGTGTTGATGCCGCTTTACACCCTCTTGATTCACTTGCAGAGAGATATCGATACATAGGTTTTCAGATTCTTACTAGTCAGATATATTCTTGTGTGGTGTCTAGGGTGTGTTGAGTCCAGTTCACTGAGCAGGGAGTAGGCCTTGTCTATTACATATTTGGCTTATGGAGCGGTCTCTGAGCTAATTTCAAACCCTTGTTTTATGCATCACCCCACCTCACCTTTCCCGTTAAGCAGCCATAGTGTGTCTTCTAAAGGTGTGACTCTGTTCTGTTTTGTAATTCAGTTCAAGTGTAGCGATTTTGACATTCCCTCTATAAGCGATATCTTAGGATAAGTGTCTTTTTCTGTGTGACTTATTTCACTTAGAATCATCGTATCTAAATCCACTCATCATGCTGGTAACTAGCCTTATGACATTGATTTCATGGTTGAGTGATATTCCATTGTGCCAAGTACCACCATTTCTTTATCCATTTTTCTCTTTCCTGGGATATTGAAGGTGTACCGAAGCGGAGGTTCTTGGAAACAGAGCAGCCGTAACGTTTGGGGTGCCTGTGTCTTGTTGATTTTTAGTTTTCCCAATTTATACGCCCTTGAGTGGAAGTGCCCTATGCTCTCTACGCTGTGTTTATTACTTGTTTCAGGACACACCACACTCTTCTCCAGAGTGCCTGTTGGCAATTTACATCCCGCCCATCAGCGTAGCAAGGCTCCCATGTCTCCATGGCCTGTCCTGCTTTTCTGGTTTTTACACTTTGTTCAGCATGGCCCTTTTGACCGAGGGCAAGCGAGACTTCTTTGTAGCGCTGATTTGCCCTTCCGGCTTGCTTGGTTGGCCAAAAAGGGCGTATGCGTTTTTTCCTGAATATATTCAGGAAAAAACGCATACGCCCTTTTTGGCCAAGGGCATCATTGTCAACGTTTTGCCGCTTTTCATGTGCTTTAAAGGCGAGTCGAATCTACCTCCTGAAATCTGATTCCTGCAAATCTGCCTTGCTTTCAAATCCTCTTCGTTGCCTTCCCTCAATATATTTGTGGACGAGAGTTCTCATTTATAACTCTGCACGTTTGTGAATTGCAGTGCCCCTGAGCTCCATTTGTCTCCTCGCTTTTTTGGGAGCTGGCCGCAAAAGCGCAGGATTGCTTCAGGCCCTATTTTGGTTCTGGGGGGCAGGCTGAGCCTGTGGTTCATTCTTCTTCCTGATGGGAAAATGGAGTGACCTATGCCTGTCCCAACACCTAGGGCTCGTCACTCGTTGGTTCCCCGTCTTCCCGTTCATCCTCAGGACAAATTGCAACCTGTGCAATCAGGAGGTTAAAGGTGCTGATTCTCCAAGTAGGGAGATGGTTAGTCAAGCGGCTGGAATGGCGAACCCGAGCACAAGGAGAGGAGAAATGAGGTGCGTTTTAGAAACCTTTCCCGATCTCATGGCATACCATCTTCTGGCTTTCCCATGCATGTTTTGATGTAGGAAGATGCCCTTGTACCTGGAGATTTGAGACCCATGGGGTGTGTTCCCCGCAGTGTTACTTTAAAGTATCTGCGTTTGCTCACCCAACCTCACCAATCCTCTCAGCCCCAAGAGTGTCCAGCCTTATGTCTCATCCAGCTGTGGGTCTAGATATGGTCAATCCAGGTTGCATCATTGACCCTGAACGGATTTTTAAGAATTTCTCTCTCTTTCACTGTCTTTGTTTTGTGGGTTTTTTAAAGTAATTTATGTTTAGAATCGGGCTTGGCTGCTTTTACCTGCTGTGTTGATGCCGCTTTACACCCTCTTGATTCACTTGCAGAGAGATATCGATACATAGGTTTTCAGATTCTTACTAGTCAGATATATTCTTGTGTGGTGACTAGGGTGTGTTGAGTCCAGTTCACTGAGCAGGGAGTAGGCCTTGTCTATTAAATATTTGGCTTATGGAGCGGTCTCTGAGCTAATTTCAAACCCTTGTTTTATGCATCACCCCACCTCACCTTTCCCGTTAAGCAGCCATAGTGTGTCTTCTAAAGGTGTGACTCTGTTCTGTTTTGTAATTCAGTTCAAGTGTAGCGATTTTGACATTCCCTCTATAAGCGATATCTTAGGATAAGTGTCTTTTTCTGTGTGACTTATTTCACTTAGAATCATCGTATCTAAATCCACTCATCATGCTGCTAACTAGCCTTATGACATTGATTTCATGGCTGAGTGATATTCCATTGTGCCAAGTACCACCATTTCCTTATCCATTTTTCTCTTTCCTGGGATATTGAAGGTGTACCGAAGTGGAGGTTCTTGGAAACAGAGCAGCCGTAAACTTTAGGGTGCCTGTGTCTTGTTGATTTTTAGTTTTCCCAATTTATACGCCCTTGAGTGGAAGTGCCCTATGCTCTCTACGCTGTGTTTATTACTTGTTTCAGGACACACCGTACTCTTCTCCAGAGTGCCTGTTGGCAATTTACATCCCGCCCATCAGCGTAGCAAGGCTCCCATGTCTCCATGGCCTGTCCTGCTTTTCTGGTTTTTACACTTTGTTCAGCATGGCCCTTTTGACCGAGGGCAAGCGAGACTTCTTTGTAGCGCTGATTTGCCCTTCCGGCTTGCTTGGTTGGCCATAAAGGGCGTATGCGTTTTTTCCTGAATATATTCAGGAAAAAATGCATACGCCCTTTTTGGCCAAGGGCATCATTGTCAACCTTTTGCCGCTTTTCATGTGCTTTAAAGGCGAGTCGAATCTACCTCCTGAAATCTGTTTCCTGCAAATCTGCCTTGCTTTCAAATCCTCTTCGTTGCCTTCCCTCAATATATTTGTGGACGAGAGTTCTCATTTATAACTCTGCACGTTTGTGAATTGCAGTGCCCCTGAGCTCCATTTGTCTCCTCGCTTTTTTGGGAGCTGGCCGCAAAAGCGCAGGATTGCTTCAGGCCCTATTTTGGTTCTGGGGGGCAGGCTGAGCCTGTGGTTCATTCTTCTTCCTGATGGGAAAATGGAGTGACCTGTGCCTGTCCCAACACCTAGGGCTAGTCTTTCGTTGGTTCCCCGTCTTCCCGTTCATCCTCAGGACAAATTGCAACCTGGACGAAACAGTAGGTTAAAGGTGCTGATTCTCCAAGTAGGGAGATGGTTAGTCAAGCGGCTGGAATGGTGAACCCGAGCACAAGGAGAGGAGAAATGAGGTGCGTTTTAGAAACCTTTCCCGATCTCATGGCATACCATCTTCTGGGTTTCCCATGCATGTTTTGATGTAGGAAGATGCCCTTGTACATGGAGATTTGAGACCCATGGGGTGTGTTCCCCGCAGTGTTACTTTAAAGTATCTGCGTTTGCTCACCCAACCTCACCAATCCTCTCAGCCCCAAGAGTGTCCAGCCTTGTGTCTCATCCAGCTGTGGGTCTAGATATGGTCAATCCAGGTTGCATCATAGACCCTGAACGGATTTTGTAAGAATTTCTCTCTCTTTCGCTGTCTTTGTTTTGTGGGTTTTTTAAAGTAATTTATGTTTAGAATCGGGCTTGGCTGCTTTTCCCTGCTGTGTTGATGCCGCTTTACACCCTCTTGATTCACTTGCAGAGAGATATCGATACATAGGTTTTCAGATTCTTACTAGTCAGAATTATTCTTGTGCGGTGACTAGGGTGTGTTGAGTCCAGTTCACTGAGCAGGGAGTAGGCCTTGTCTATTACATATTTGGCTTATGGAGCGGTGTCTGAGCTAATTTCAAACCCTTGTTTTATGCATCACCCCACCTCACCTTTCCGGTTAAGCAGCCATAGTGTGTCTTCTAAAGGTGTGACTCTGTTCTGTTTTGTAATTCAGTTCAAGTGTAGCGATTTTGACATTCCCTCTATAAGCGATATCTTAGGATAAGTGTCTTTTTCTGTGTGACTTATTTCACTTAGAATCATCGTACCTCAATCCACACATCATGCTGCTAACTAGCCTTATGACATTGATTTCATGGCTGAGTGATATTCCATTGTGCCAAGTACCACCATTTCTTTATCCATTTTTCTCTTTCCTGGGATATTGAAGGTGTACCGAAGCGGAGGTTCTTGGAAACAGAGCAGCCGTAAACTTTAGGGTGCCTGTGTCTTGTTGATTTTTAGTTTTCCCAATTTATACGCCCATGAGTGGAAGTGCCCTATGCTCTCTACGCTGTGTTTATTACTTGTTTCAGGACACACCGTACTCTTCTCCAGAGTGCCTGTTAGCAATTTATATCCCGCCCATCAGCGTAGCAAGGCTCCCATGTCTCCATGGCCTGTCCTGCTTTTCTGGTTTTTACTGTTTGTTCAGCATGGCCCTTTTGACCAAGGGCAAGCGAGACTTCTTTGTAGCGCTGATTTGCCCTTCCGGCTTGCTTTGTTGGCCAAAAAGGGCGTATGCGTTTTTTCCTGAATATATTCAGGAAAAAACGCATACGCCCTTTTTGGCCAAGGGCATCATTGTCAACGTTTTGCCGCTTTTCATGTGCTTTAAAGGCGAGTCGAATCTACCTCCTGAAATCTGTTTCCTGCAAATCTGCCTTGCTTTCAAATCCTCTTCGTTGCCTTTCCTCAATATATTTGTAGACGAGAGTTCTCATTTATAACTCTGCACGTTTGTGAATTGCAGTGCCCCTGAGCTCCATTTGTCTCCTCGCTTTTTTGGGAGCTGGCCGCAAAAGCGCAGGATTGCTTCAGGCCCTATTTTGGTTCTGGGGGGCAGGCTGAGCCTGTGGTTCATTCTTCTTCCTGATGGGAAAATGGAGTGACCTGTGCCTGTCCCAACACCTAGGGCTAGTCTTTCGTTGGTTCCCCGTCTTCCCGTTCATCCTCAGGACAAATTCCAACCTGGACGAAACAGTAGGTTAAAGGTGCTGATTCTCCAAGTAGGGAGATGCTTAGTCAAGCGGCTGGAATGGCGAACCCGAGCACAAGGAGAGGAGAAATGAGGTGCGTTTTAGAAACCTTTCCCGATCTCACGGCATACCATCTTCTGGCTTTCCCATGCATGTTTTGATGTAGGAAGATTCCCTTGTACCTGGAGATTTGAGACCCATGGGGTGTGTTCCCCGCAGTGTTACTTTAAAGTATCTGCGTTTGCTCACCCAACCTCACCAATCCTCTCAGCCCCAAGAGTGTCCAGCCTTATGTCTCATCCAGCTGTGGGTCTAGATATGGTCAATCCAGGTTGCATCATAGACCCTGAACGGATGTTGTAAGAATTTCTCTCACTTTCACTGTCTTTGTTTTGTGGGTTTTTTAAAGTAATTTATGTTTAGAATCGGGCTTGGCTGCTTTTCCCTGCTGTGTTTATGCCGCTTTACACCCTCTTGATTCACTTGCAGAGAGATATCGATACATAGGTTTTCAGATTCATACTAGTCAGATATATTCTTGTGCGGTGACTAGGGGGTGTTGAGTCCAGTTCACTGAGCAGGGAGTAGGCCTTGTCTATTACATATTTGGCTTATGGAGCGGTGTCTGAGCTAATTTCAAACCCTTGTTTTATGCATCACCCCACCTCACCTTTCCCGTTAAGCAGCCATAGTGTGTCTTCTAAAGGTGTGACTCTGTTCTGTTTTGTAATTCAGTTCAAGTGTAGCGATTTTGACATTCCCTCTATAAGCGATATCTTAGGATAAGTGTCTTTTTCTGTGTGACTTATTTCACTTAGAATCATCGTATCTAAATCCACTCATCATGCTGCTAACTAGCCTTATGACATTGATTTCATGGCTGAGTGATATTCCATTGTGCCAAGTACCACCATTTCTTTATCCATTTTTCTCTTTCCTGGGATATTGAAGGTGTACCGAAGTGGAGGTTCTTGGAAACAGAGCAGCCGTAAACTTTAGGGTGCCTGTGTCTTGTTGATTTTTAGTTTTCCCAATTAATACGCCCTTGAGTGGAAGTGCCCAATGCTCTCTACGCTGTGTTTATTACTTGTTTCAGGACACACCGTACTCTTCTCCAGAGTGCCTGTTGGAAATTTACATCCCGCCCATCAGCGTAGCAAGGCTCCCATGTCTCATGGCCTGTCCTGCTTTTCTGGTTTTTACACTTTGTTCAGCATGGCCCTTTTGACCAAGGGCAAGCGAGACTTCTTTGTAGCGCTGATTTGCCCTTCCGGCTTGCTTGGTTGGCCAAAAAGGGCGTATGCTTTTTTTCCTGAATATATTCAGGAAAAAACGCATACACCCTTTTTGGCCAAGGGCATCATTGTCAACGTTTTGCCGCTTTTCATGTGCTTTAAAGGCGAGTCGAATCTACCTCCTGAAATCTGTTTCCTGCAAATCTGCCTTGCTTTCAAATCCTCTTCGTTGCCTTCCCTCAATATATTTGTGGACGAGAGTTCTCATGTATAACTCTGCACGTTTGTGAATTGCAGTGCCCCTGAGCTCCATTTGTCTCCTCGCTTTTTTGGGAGCTGGCCGCAAAAGCGCAGGATTGCTTCAGGCCCTATTTTGGTTCTGGGGGGCAGGCTGAGCCTGTGGTTCATTCTTCTTCCTGATGGGAAAATGGAGTGACCTATGCCTGTCCCAACACCTAGGGCTCGTCTCTCGTTGGTTCCGCGTCTTCCCGTTCATCCTCAGGACAAATTGCAACCTGTACAATCAGGAGGTTAAAGGTGCTGATTCTCCAAGTAGGGAGATGGTTAGTCAAGTGGCTGGAATGGCGAACCCGAGCACAAGGAGAGGAGAAATGAGGTGCGTTTTAGAAACCTTTCCCGATCTCATGGCATACCATCTTCTGGGTTTCCCATGCATGTTTTGATGTAGGAAGATGCCCTTGTACCTGGAGATTTGAGACCCATGGGGTGTGTTCCCCGCAGTGTTACTTTAAAGTATCTGCGTTTGCTCACCCAACCTCACCAATCCTCTCAGCCCCAAGAGTGTCCAGCCTTATGTCTCATCCAGCTGTGGGTCTAGATATGGTCAATCCAGGTTGCATCAGAGACCCTGAACGGATTTTGTAAGAATTTCTCTCTCTTTCACTGTCTTTGTTTTGTGGGTGTTTTTAAGTAATTTATGTTTAGAATGGGGTTTGGCTGCTTTTCCCTGCTGTGTTGATGCCGCTTTACACCCTCTTGATTCACTTGCAGAGAGATATCGATACATAGGTTTTCAGATTCTTACTAGTCAGATATATTCTTCTGCGGTGACTAGGGGGTGTTGAGTCCAGTTCACTGAGCAGGGAGTAGGCCTTGTCTATTACATATTTGGCTTATGGAGCGGTGTCTGAGCTAATTTCAAACCCTTGTTTTATGCATCACCCCACCTCACCTTTCCGGTTAAGCAGCCATAGTGTGTCTTCTAAAGGTGTGCCTCTGTTCTGTTTTGTAATTCAGTTCAAGTGTAGCGATTTTGACATTCCCTCTATAAGCGATACCTTAGGATAAGTGTCTTTTTCTGTGTGACTTATTTCACTTAGAATCATCGTACCTAAATCCAATCATCATGCTGCTAACTAGCCTTATGACATTGATTTCATGGCTGAGTGATATTCCATTGTGCCGAGTACCACCATTTCTTTATCCATTTTTCTCTTTCCTGGGATATTGAAGGTGTACCGATGCGGAGATTCTTGGAAACAGAGCAGCCGTAAACTTTAGGGTGCCTGTGTCTTGTTGATTTTTAGTTTTCCCAATTTATACGCCCATGAGTGGAAGTGCCCTATGCTCTCTACGCTGTGTTTATTACTTGTTTCAGGACACACCGTACTCTTCTCCAGAGTGCCTGTTGGCAATTTATATCCCGCCCATCAGCGTAGCAAGGCTCCCATGTCTCCATGGCCTGTCCTGCTTTTCTGGTTTTTACACTTTGTTCAGCATGGCCCTTTTGACCGAGGGCAAGCGAGACTTCTTTGTAGCGCTGATTTGCCCTTCCGGGTTGCTTGGTTGGCCAAAAAGGGCGTATGCGTTTTTTCCGCATACGCCCTTTTTGGCCAAGGGCATCATTGTCAACGTTTTGCCGCTTTTCATGTGCTTTAAAGGCGAGTCGAATCTACCTCCTGAAATCTGTTTCCTGCAAATCTGCCTTGCTTTCAAATCCTCTTCGTTGCCTTCCCTCAATATATTTGTGGACGAGAGTTCTCATTTATAACTCTGCACGTTTTGAATTGCAGTGCCCCTGAGCTCCATTTGTCTCCTCGCTTTTTTGGGAGCTGGCCGCAAAAGCGCAGGATTGCTTCAGGCCCTATTTTGGTTCTGGGGGGCAGGCTGAGCCTGTGGTTCATTCTTCTTCCTGATGGGAAAATGGAGTGACCTATGCCTGTCCCAACACCTAGGGCTCGTCTCTCGTTGGTTCCGCGTCTTCCCGTTCATCCTCAGGACAAATTGCAACCTGTACAATCAGGAGGTTAAAGGTGCTGATTCTCCAAGTAGGGAGATGGTTAGTCAAGCGGCTGGAATGGCGAACCCGAGCACAAGGAGAGGAGAAATGAGGTGCGTTTTAGAAACCTTTCCCGATCTCATGGCATACCATCTTCTGGGTTTCCCATGCATGTTTTGATGTAGGAAGATGCCCTTGTACCTGGAGATTTGAGACCCATGGGGTGTGTTCCCCGCAGTGTTACTTTAAAGTATCTGCGTTTGCTCACCCAACCTCACCAATCCTCTCAGCCCCAAGAGTGTCCAGCCTTATGTCTCATCCAGCTGTGGGTCTAGATATGGTCAATCCAGGTTGCATCAGAGACCCTGAACGGATTTTGTAAGAATTTCTCTCTCTTTCACTGTCTTTGTTTTGTGGGTTTTTTAAAGTAATTTATGTTTAGAATCGGGCTTGGCTGCTTTTCCCTGCTGTGTTGATGCCGCTTTACACCCTCTTGATTCACTTGCAGAGAGATATCGATACATAGGTTTTCAGATTCTTACTAGTCAGATATATTCTTGTGTGGTGACTAGGGTGTGTTGAGTCCAGTTCACTGAGCAGGGAGTAGGCCTTGTCTATTACATATTTGGCTTATGGAGCGGTGTCTGAGCTAATTTCAAACCCTTGTTTTATGCATCACCCCACCTCACCTTTCCGGTTAAGCAGCCATAGTGTGTCTTCTAAAGGTGTGCCTCTGTTCTGTTTTGTAATTCAGTTCAAGTGTAGCGATTTTGACATTCCCTCTATAAGCGATATCTTAGGATAAGTGTCTTTTTCTGTGTGACTTATTTCACTTAGAATCATCGTACCTAAATCCACTCATCATGCTGCTAACTAGCCTTATGACATTGATTTCATGGCTGAGTGATATTCCATTGTGCCAAGTACCACCATTTCTTTATCCATTTTTCTCTTTCCTGGGATATTGAAGGTGTACCGAAGCGGAGGTTCTTGGAAACAGAGCAGCCGTAAACTTTACGGTGCCTGTGTCTTGTTGATTTTTAGTTTTCCCAATTTATACGCCCATGAGTGGAAGTGCCCTATGCTCTCTACGCTGTGTTTATTACTTGTTTCAGGACACACCGTACTCTTCTCCAGAGTGCCTGTTGGCAATTTACATCCCGCCCATCAGCGTAGCAAGGCTCCCATGTCTCCATGGCCTGTCCTGCTTTTCTGGTTTTTACACTTTGTTCAGCATGGCCCTTTTGACCGAGGGCAAGCGAGACTTCTTTGTAGCGCTGATTTGCCCTTCCGGCTTGCTTGGTTGGCCAAAAAGGGCGTATGCGTTTTTTCCTGAATATATTCAGGAAAAAACGCATACGCCCTTTTTGGCCAAGGGCATCATTGTCAACGTTTTGCCGCTTTTCATGTGCTTTAAAGGCGAGTCGAATCTACCTCCTGAAATCTGTTTCCTGCAAATCTGCCTTGCTTTCAAATCCTCTTCGTTGCCTTCCCTCAATATATTTGTGGACGAGAGTTCTCATTTATAACTCTGCACGTTTGTGAATTGCAGTGCCCCTGAGCTCCATTTGTCTCCTCGCTTTTTTGGGATCTGGCCGCAAAAGCGCAGGATTGCTTCAGGCCCTATTTTGGTTCTGGGGGGCAGGCTGAGCCTGTGGTTCATTCTTCTTCCTGATGGGAAAATGGAGTGACCTATGCCTGTCCCAACACCTAGGGCTCGTCTCTCGTTGGTTCCGCGTCTTCCCGTTCATCCTCAGGACAAATTGCAACCTGTACAATCAGGAGGTTAAAGGTGCTGATTCTCCAAGTAGGGAGATGGGTAGTCAAGCGGCTAGAATGGCGAACCCGAGCACAAGGAGAGGAGAAATGAGGTGCGTTTTAGAAACCTTTCCCGATCTCATGGCATACCATCTTCTGGGTTTCCCATGCATGTTTTGATGTAGGAAGATGCCCTTGTACCTGGAGATTTGAGACCCATGGGGTGTGTTCCCCGCAGTGTTACTTTAAAGTATCTGCGTTTGCTCACCCAACCTCACCAATCCTCTCAGCCCCAAGAGTGTCCAGCCTTATGTCTCATCCAGCTGTGGGTCTAGATATGGTCAATCCAGGTTGCATCAGAGACCCTGAACGGATTTTGTAAGAATTTCTCTCTCTTTCACTGTCTTTGTTTTGTGGGTGTTTTTAAGTAATTTATGTTTAGAATGGGGTTTGGCTGCTTTTCCCTGCTGTGTTGATGCCGCTTTACACCCTCTTGATTCACTTGCAGAGAGATATCGATACATAGGTTTTCAGATTCATACTAGTCACATATATTCTTGTGCGGTGACTAGGGGGTGTTGAGTCCAGTTCACTGAGCAGGGAGTAGGCCTTGTCTATTACATATTTGGCTTATGGAGCGGTGTCTGAGCTAATTTCAAACCCTTGTTTTATGCATCACCCCACCTCACCTTTCCCGTTAAGCAGCCATAGTGTGTCTTCTAAAGGTGTGACTCTGTTCTGTTTTGTAATTCAGTTCAAGTGTAGCCATTTTGACATTCCCTCTATAAGCGATATCCTAGGATAAGTGTCTTTTTCTGTGTGACTTATTTCACTTAGAATCATCGTATCTAAATCCACTCATCATGCTGCTAACTAGCCTTATGACATTGATTTCATGGCTGAGTGATATTCCATTGTGCCAAGTACCACCATTTCTTTATCCATTTTTCTCTTTCCTGGGATATTGAAGGTGTACCGAAGCAGAGGTTCTTGGAAACAGAGCAGCCGTAAACTTTAGGGTGCCTGTGTCTTGTTGATTTTTAGTTTTCCCAATTTATACGCCCATGAGTGGAAGTGCCCTATGCTCTCTACGCTGTGTTTATTACTTGTTTCAGGACACACCGTACTCTTCTCCAGAGTGCCTGTTGGAAATTTATATCCCGCCCATCAGCGTAGCAAGGCTCCCATGTCTCCATGGCCTGTCCTGCTTTTCTGGTTTTTACTGTTTGTTCAGCATGGCCCTTTTGACCGAGGGCAAGCGAGACTTCTTTGTAGCGCTGATTTGCCCTTCCGGCTTGCTTGGTTGGCCAAAAAGGGCGTATGCGTTTTTTCCTGAATATATTCAGGAAAAAACGCATACGCCCTTTTTGGCCAAGGGCATCATTGTCAACGTTTTGCCGCTTTTCATGTGCTTTAAAGGCAAGTCGAATCTACCTCCTGAAATCTGTTTCCTGCAAATCTGCCTTGCTTTCAAATCCTCTTCGTTGCCTTCCCTCAATATATTTGTGGACGAGAGTTCTCATTTATAACTCTGCACGTTTGTGAATTGCAGTGCCCCTGAGCTCCATTTGTCTCCTCGCTTTTTTGGGAGCTGGCCGCAAAAGCGCAGGATTGCTTCAGGCCCTATTTTGGTTCTGGGGTCAGGCTGAGCCTGTGGTTCATTCTTCTTCCTGATGGGAAAATGGAGTGACCTATGCCTGTCCCAACACCTAGGGCTCGTCTCTCGTTGGTTCCGCGTCTTCCCGTTCATCCTCAGGACAAATTGCAACCTGTACAATCAGGAGGTTAAAGGTGCTGATTCTCCAAGTAGGGAGATGGTTAGTCAAGCGGCTGGAATGGCGAACCCGAGCACAAGGAGAGGAGAAATGAGGTGCGTTTTAGAAACCTTTCCCGATCTCATGGCATACCATCTTCTGGGTTTCCCATGCATGTTTTGATGTAGGAAGATGCCCTTGTACCTGGAGATTTGAGACCCATGGGGTGTGTTCCCCGCAGTGTTACTTTAAAGTATCTGCGTTTGCTCACCCAACCTCACCAATCCTCTCAGCCCCAAGAGTGTCCAGCCTTCTGTCTCATCCAGCTGTGGGTCTAGATATGGTCAATCCAGGTTGCATCAGAGACCCTGAACGGATTTTGTAAGAATTTCTCTCTCTTTCACTGTCTTTGTTTTGTGGGTTTTTTAAAGTAATTTATGTTTAGAATCGGGCTTGGCTGCTTTTCCCTGCTGTGTTGATGCCGCTTTACACACTCTTGATTCACTTGCAGAGAGATATCGATACATAGGTTTTCAGATTCTTACTAGTCAGATATATTCTTGTGTGGTGACTAGGGTGTGTTGAGTCCAGTTCACTGAGCAGGGAGTAGGCCTTGTCTATTACATATTTGGCTTATGGAGCGGTGTCTGAGCTAATTTCAAACCCTTGTTTTATGCATCACCCCACCTCACCTTTCCCGTTAAGCAGCCATAGTGTGTCTTCTAAAGGTGTGACTCTGTTCTGTTTTGTAATTCAGTTCAAGTGTAGCGATTTTGACATTCCCTCTATAAGCGATATCTTAGGATAAGTGTCTTTTTCTGTGTGACTTATTTCACTTAGAATCATCGTATCTAAATCCACTCATCATGCTGCTAACTAGCCTTATGACATTGATTTCATGGCTGAGTGATATTCCATTGTGCCAAGTACCACCATTTCTTTATCCATTTTTCTCTTTCCTGGGATATTGAAGGTGTACCGAAGTGGAGGTTCTTGGAAACAGAGCAGCCGTAAACTTTAGGGTGCCTGTGTCTTGTTGATTTTTAGTTTTCCCAATTTATACGCCCTTGAGTGGAAGTGCCCTATGCTCTCTACGCTGTGTTTATTACTTGTTTCAGGACACACCGTACTCTTCTCCAGAGTGCCTGTTGGAAATTTACATCCCGCCCATCAGCGTAGCAAGGCTCCCATGTCTCCATGGCCTGTCCTGCTTTTCTGGTTTTTACACTTTGTTCAGCATGGCCCTTTTGACCGAGGGCAAGAGAGACTTCTTTGTAGCACTGATTTGCCCTTCCGGCTTGCTTGGTTGGCCAAAAAGGGCGTATGCGTTTTTTCCTGAATATATTCAGGAAAAAACGCATACGCCCTTTTTGGCCAAGGGCATCATTGTCAACGTTTTGCCGCTTTTCATGTGCTTTAAAGGCGAGTCGAATCTACCTCCTGAAATCTGTTTCCTGCAAATCTGCCTTGCTTTCAAATCCTCTTCGTTGCCTTCCCTCAATATATTTGTGGACGAGAGTTCTCATTTATAACTCTGCACGTCTGTGAATTGCAGTGCCCCTGAGCTCCATTTGTCTCCTCGCTTTTTTGGGAGCTGGCCGCAAAAGCGCAGGATTGCTTCAGGCCCTATTTTGGTTCTGGGGGGCAGGCTGAGCCTGTGGTTCATTCTTCTTCCTGATGGGAAAATGGAGTGACCTATGCCTGTCCCAACACCTAGGGCTCGTCTCTCGTTGGTTCCGCGTCTTCCCGTTCATCCTCAGGACAAATTGCAACCTGTACAATCAGGAGGTTAAAGGTGCTGATTCTCCAAGTAGGGAGATGGTTAGTCAAGCGGCTGGAATGGCGAACCCGAGCACAAGGAGAGGAGAAATGAGGTGCGTTTTAGAAACCTTTCCCGATCTCATGGCATACCATCTTCTGGGTTTCCCATGCATGTTTTGATGTAGGAAGATGCCCTTGTACCTGGAGGTTTGAGACCCATGGGGTGTGTTCCCCGCAGTGTTACTTTAAAGTATCTGCGTTTGCTCACCCAACCTCACCAATCCTCTCAGCCCCAAGAGTGTCCAGCCTTATGTCTCATCCAGCTGTGGGTCTAGATATGGTCAATCCAGGTTGCATCAGAGACCCTGAACGGATTTTGTAAGAATTTCTCTCTCTTTCACTGTCTTTGTTTTGTGGGTGTTTTTAAGTAATTTATGTTTAGAATGGGGTTTGGCTGCTTTTCCCTGCTGTGTTGATGCCGCTTTACACCCTCTTGATTCACTTGCAGAGAGATATCGATACATAGGTTTTCAGATTCATACTAGTCAGATATATTCTTGTGCGGTGACTAGGGGGTGTTGAGTCCAGTTCACTGAGCAGGGAGTAGGCCTTGTCTATTACATATTTGGCTTATGGAGCGGTGTCTGAGCTAATTTCAAACCCTTGTTTTATGCATCACCCCACCTCACCTTTCCCGTTAAGCAGCCATAGTGTGTCTTCTAAAGGTGTGACTCTGTTCTGTTTTGTAATTCAGTTCAAGTGTAGCGATTTTGACATTCCCTCTATAAGCGATATCTTAGGATAAGTGTCTTTTTCTGTGTGACTTATTTCACTTAGAATCATCGTACCTAAATCCACTCATCATGCTGCTAACTAGCCTTATGACATTGATTTCATGGCTGAGTGATATTCCATTGTGCCAAGTACCACCATTTCTTTATCCATTTTTCTCATTCCTGGGATATTGAAGGTGTACCGAAGCGGAGATTCTTGGAAACAGAGCAGCCGTAAACTTTAGGGTGCCTGTGTCTTGTTGATTTTTAGTTTTCCCAATTTATACGCCCATGAGTGGAAGTGCCCTATGCTCTCTACGCTGTGTTTATTACTTCTTTCAGGACACACCGTACTCTTCTCCAGAGTGCCTGTTGGCAATTTATATCCCGCCCATCAGCGTAGCAAGGCTCCCATGTCTCCATGGCCTGTCCTGCTTTTCTGGTTTTTACTGTTTGTTCAGCATGGCCCTTTTGACCGAGGGCAAGCGAGACTTCTTTGTAGCGCTGATTTGACCTTCCGGCTTGCTTGGCTGGCCAAAAAGGGCGTATGCGTATTTCCTGAATATATTCAGGAAAAAACGCATACGCCCTTTTTGGCCAAGGGCATCATTGTCAACGTTTTGCCGCTTTTCATGTGCTTTAAAGGCGAGTCGAATCTACCTCCTGAAATCTGTTTCCTGCAAATCTGCCTTGCTTTCAAATCCTCTTCGTTGCCTTCCCTCAATATATTTGTGGACGAGAGTTCTCATTTATAACTCTGCACGTTTGTGAATTGCAGTGCCCCTGAGCTCCATTTGTCTCCTCGCTTTTTTGGGAGCTGGCCGCAAAAGTGCAGGATTGCTTCAGGCCCAATTTTGGTTCTGGGGGGCAGGCTGAGCCTGTGGTTCATTCTTCTTCCAGATGGGAAAATGGAGTGACCTATGCCTGTCCCAACACCTAGGGCTCGTCTCTCGTTGGTTCCGCGTCTTCCCGTTCATCCTCAGGACAAATTGCAACCTGTACAATCAGGAGGTTAAAGGTGCTGATTCTCCAAGTAGGGAGATGGTTAGTCAAGCGGCTGGAATGGCGAACCCGAGCACAAGGAGAGGAGAAATGAGGTGCGTTTTAGAAACCTTTCCCGATCTCATGGCATACCATCTTCTGGGTTTCCCATGCATGTTTTGATGTAGGAAGATTCCCTTGTACCTGGAGATTTGAGACCCATGGGGTGTGTTCCCCGCAGTGTTACTTTAAAGTATCTGCGTTTGCTCACCCAACCTCACCAACCCTCTCAGCCCCAAGAGTGTCCAGCCTTATGTCTCATCCAGCTGTGGGTCTTGATATGGTCAATCCAGGTTGCATCATAGACCCTAAACGGATTTTGTAAGAATTTCTCTCTCTTTCACTGTCTTTGTTTTGTGGGTTTTTTAAAGTAATTTATGTTTAGAATCGGGCTTGGCTGCTTTTCCCTGCTGTGTTGATGCCGCTTTACACCCTCTTGATTCACTTGCAGAGAGATATCGATACATAGGTTTTCAGATTCTTACTAGTCAGATATATTCTTGTGTGTTGACTAGGGTGTGTTGAGTCCAGTTCACTGAGCAGGGAGTAGGCCTTGTCTATTACATATTTGGCTTATGGAGCGGTCTCTGAGCTAATTTCAAACCCTTGTTTTATGCATCACCCCACCTCACCTTTCCCGTTAAGCAGCCATAGTGTGTCTTCTAAAGGTGTGACTCTGTTCTGTTTTGTAATTCAGTTCAAGTGTAGCGATTTTGACATTCCCTCTATAAGCGATATCTTAGGATAAGTGTCTTTTTCTGTGTGACTTATTTCACTTGGAATCATCGTATCTAAATCCACTCATCAAGCTGCTAACTAGCCTTATGACATTGATTTCATGGCTGAGTGATATTCCACTGTGCCAAGTACCACCATTTCTTTATCCATTTTTCTCTTTCCTGGGATATTGAAGGTGTACCGAAGTGGAGGTTCTTGGAAACAGAGCAGCCGTAAACTTTAGGGTGCCTGTGTCTTGTTGATTTTTAGTTTTCCCAATTTATACGCCCATGAGTGGAAGTGCCCTATGCTCTCAACGCTGTGTTTATTACTTGTTTCAGGACACACCGTACTCTACTCCAGAGTGCCTGTTGGCAATTTACATCCCGCCCATCAGCGTAGCAAGGCTCCCATGTCTCCATGGCCTGTCCTGCTTTTCTGGTTTTTACACTTTGTTCAGCATGGCCCTTTTGACCGAGGGCAAGCGAGACTTCTTTGTAGCGCTGATTTGCCCTTCCGGCTTGCTTGGTTGGCCAAAAAGGGCGTATGCGTTTTTTCCTGAATATATTCAGGAAAAAACGCATACGCCCTTTTTGGCCAAGGGCATCATTGTCAACCTTTTTGCCGCTTTTCATGTGCTTTAAAGGCGAGTCGAATCTACCTCCTGAAATCTGTTTCCTGCAAATCTGCCTTGCTTTCAAATCCTCTTCGTTGCCTTCCCTCAATATATTTGTGGACGAGAGGTCTCATTTATAACTCTGCACGTTTGTGAATTGCAGTGCCCCTGAGCTCCATTTGTCTCCTCGCTTTTTTGGGAGCTGGCCGCAAAAGCGCAGGATTGCTTCAGGCCCTATTTTGGTTCTGGGGGGCAGGCTGAGCCTGTGGTTCATTCTTCTTCCTGATGGGAAAATGGAGTGACCTGTGCCTGTCCCAACACCGAGGGCTAGTCTCTCGTTGGTTCCCCGTCTTCCCGTTCATCCTCAGGACAAATTGCAACCTGGACGAAACAGTAGGTTAAAGGTGCTGATTCTCCAAGTAGGGAGATGGTTAGTCAAGCGGCTGGAATGGCGAACCCGAGCACAAGGAGAGGAGAAATGAGGTGCATTTTAGAAACCTTTCCCGATCTCACGGCATACCATCTTCTGGCTTTCCCATGCATGTTTTGATGTAGGAAGATTCCCTTGTACCTGGAGATTTGAGACCCATGGGGTGGGTACCCCGCGGTATTACTTTAAAGTATCTGCATTTGCTCACCCAACCTCACCAATCCTCTCAGCCCCAAGAGTGTCCAGCCTTATGTCTCATCCAGCTGTGGGTCTAGATATGGTCAATCCAGGTTGCATCAGAGACCCTGAACGGATTTTGTAAGAATTTCTCTCTCTTTCACTGTCTTTGCTTTGTGGGTTTTTTAAAGTAATGTATTTTTAGAATGGGGTTTGGCTGCTTTTCCCTGCTGTGTTGATGCCGCTTTACACCCTCTTGATTCACTTGCAGAGAGATATCGATACATAGGTTTTCAGATTCATACTAGTCAGATATATTCTTGTGCGGTGACTAGGGGGTGTTGAGTCCAGTTCACTGAGCAGGGAGTAGGCCTTGTCTATTACATATTTGGCTTATGGAGCGGTGTCTGAGCTAATTTCAAACCCTTGTTTTATGCATCACCCCACCTCACCTTTCCCGTTAAGCAGCCATAGTGTGTCTTCTAAAGGTGTGACTCTGTTCTGTTTTGTAATTCAGTTCAAGTGTAGCGATTTTGACATTCCCTCTATAAGCGATATCTTAGGATAAGTGTCTTTTTCTGTGTGACTTATTTCACTTAGAATCATCGTACCTAAATCCACTCATCATGCTGCTAACTAGCCTTATGACATTGATTTCATGGCTGAGTGATATTCCATTGTGCCAAGTACCACCATTTCTTTATCCATTTTTCTCATTCCTGGGATATTGAAGGTGTACCGAAGCGGAGATTCTTGGAAACAGAGCAGCCGTAAACTTTAGGGTGCCTGTGTCTTGTTGATTTTTAGTTTTCCCAATTTATACGCCCATGAGTGGAAGTGCCCTATGCTCTCTACGCTGTGTTTATTACTTCTTTCAGGACACACCGTACTCTTCTCCAGAGTGCCTGTTGGCAATTTATATCCCGCCCATCAGCGTAGCAAGGCTCCCATGTCTCCATGGCCTGTCCTGCTTTTCTGGTTTTTACTGTTTGTTCAGCATGGCCCTTTTGACCGAGGGCAAGCGAGACTTCTTTGTAGCGCTGATTTGCCCTTCCGGCTTGCTTGGTTGGCCAAAAAGGGCGTATGCGTATTTCCTGAATATATTCAGGAAAAAACGCATACGCCCTTTTTGGCCAAGGGCATCATTGTCAACGTTTTGCCGCTTTTCATGTGCTTTAAAGGCGAGTCGAATCTACCTCCTGAAATCTGTTTCCTGCAAATCTGCCTTGCTTTCAAATCCTCTTCGTTGCCTTCCCTCAATATATTTGTGGACGAGAGTTCTCATTTATAACTCTGCACGTTTGTGAATTGCAGTGCCCCTGAGCTCCATTTGTCTCCTCGCTTTTTTGGGAGCTGGCCGCAAAAGTGCAGGATTGCTTCAGGCCCTATTTTGGTTCTGGGGGGCAGGCTGAGCCTGTGGTTCATTCTTCTTCCTGATGGGAAAATGGAGTGACCTATGCCTGTCCCAACACCTAGGGCTCGTCTCTCGTTGGTTCCGCGTCTTCCCGTTCATCCTCAGGACAAATTGCAACCTGTACAATCAGGAGGTTAAAGGTGCTGATTCTCCAAGTAGGGAGATGGTTAGTCAAGCGGCTGGAATGGCGAACCCGAGCACAAGGAGAGGAGAAATGAGGTTCGTTTTAGAAACCTTTCCCGATCTCATGGCATACCATCTTCTGGGTTTCCCATGCATGTTTTGATGTAGGAAGATTCCCTTGTACCTGGAGATTTGAGACCCATGGGGTGTGTTCCCCGCAGTGTTACTTTAAAGTATCTGCATTTGCTCACCCAACCTCACCAACCCTCTCAGCCCCAAGAGTGTCCAGCCTTATGTCTCATCCAGCTGTGGGTCTTGATATGGTCAATCCAGGTTGCATCATAGACCCTGAACGGATTTTGTAAGAATTTCTCTCTCTTTCACTGTCTTTGTTTTGTGGGTTTTTTAAAGTAATTTATGTTTAGAATCGGGCTTGGCTGCTTTTCCCTGCTGTGTTGATGCCGCTTTACACCCTCTTGATTCACTTGCAGAGAGATATCGATACATAGGTTTTCAGATTCTTACTAGTCAGATATATTCTTGTGTGTTGACTAGGGTGTGTTGAGTCCAGTTCACTGAGCAGGGAGTAGGCCTTGTCTATTACATATTTGGCTTATGGAGCGGTCTCTGAGCTAATTTCAAACCCTTGTTTTATGCATCACCCCACCTCACCTTTCCCATTAAGCAGCCATAGTGTGTCTTCTAAAGGTGTGACTCTGTTCTGTTTTGTAATTCAGTTCAAGTGTAGCGATTTTGACATTCCCTCTATAAGCGATATCTTAGGATAAGTGTCTTTTTCTGTGTGACTTATTTCACTTGGAATCATCGTATCTAAATCCACTCATCAAGCTGCTAACTAGCCTTATGACATTGATTTCATGGCTGAGTGATATTCCACTGTGCCAAGTACCACCATTTTTTTATCCATTTTTCTCTTTCCTGGGATATTGAAGGTGTACCGAAGTGGAGGTTCTTGGAAACAGAGCAGCCGTAAACTTTAGGGTGCCTGTGTCTTGTTGATTTTTAGTTTTCCCAATTTATACGCCCATGAGTGGAAGTGCCCTATGCTCTCAACGCTGTGTTTATTACTTGTTTCAGGACACACCGTACTCTTCTCCAGAGTGCCTGTTGGAAATTTACATCCCGCCCATCAGCGTAGCAAGGCTTCCATGTCTCCATGGCCTGTCCCGCTTTTTTGGTTTTTACACTTTGTTCAGCATGGCCCTTTTGACCGAGGGCAAGCGAGACTTCTTTGTAGCGCTGATTTGCCCTTCCGGCTTGCTTGGTTGGCCAAAAAGGGCGTATGCGTTTTTTCCTGAATATATTCAGGAAAAAACGCATACGCCCTTTTTGGCCAAGGGCATCATTGTCAACGTTTTGCCGCTTTTCATGTGCTTTAAAGGCGAGTCGAATCTACCTCCTGAAATCTGTTTCCTGCAAATCTGCCTTGCTTTCAAATCCTCTTCGTTGCCTTCCCTCAATATATTTGTGGACGAGAGTTCTCATTTATAACTCTGCACGTTTGTGAATTGCAGTGCCCCTGAGCTCCATTTGTCTCCTCGCTTTTTTGGGAGCTGGCCGCAAAAGCGCAGGATTGCTTCAGGCCCTATTTTGGTTCTGGGGGGCAGGCTGAGCCTGTGGTTCATTCTTCTTCCTGATGGGAAAATGGAGTGACCTGTGCCTGTCCCAACACCGAGGGCTAGTCTCTCGTTGGTTCCCCGTCTTCCCGTTCATCCTCAGGACAAATTGCAACCTGGACGAAACAGTAGGTTAAAGGTGCTGATTCTCCAAGTAGGGAGATGGTTAGTCAAGCGGCTGGAATGGCGAACCCGAGCACAAGGAGAGGAGAAATGAGGTGCATTTTAGAAACCTTTCCCGATCTCACGGCATACCATCTTCTGGGTTTCCCATGCATGTTTTGATGTAGGAAGATTCCCTTGTACCTGGAGATTTGAGACCCATGGGGTGTGTTCCCCGCAGTGTTACTTTAAAGTATCTGCATTTGCTCACCCAACCTCACCAACCCTCTCAGCCCCAAGAGTGTCCAGCCTTATGTCTCATCCAGCTGTGGGTCTTGATATGGTCAATCCAGGTTGCATCATAGACCCTGAACGGATTTTGTAAGAATTTCTCTCTCTTTCACTGTCTTTGTTTTGTGGGTTTTTTAAAGTAATTTATGTTTAGAATCGGGCTTGGCTGCTTTTCCCTGCTGTGTTGATGCCGCTTTACACCCTCTTGATTCACTTGCAGAGAGATATCGATACATAGGTTTTCAGATTCATACTAGTCAGATATATTCTTGTGCGGTGACTAGGGGGTGTTGAGTCCAGTTCACTGAGCAGGGAGTAGGCCTTGTCTATTACATATTTGGCTTATGGAGCGGTGTCTGAGCTAATTTCAAACCCTTGTTTTATGCATCACCCCACCTCACCTTTCCCGTTAAGCAGCCATAGTGTGTCTTCTAAAGGTGTGACTCTGTTCTGTTTTGTAATTCAGTTCAAGTGTAGCGATTTTGACATTCCCTCTATAAGCGATATCTTAGGATAAGTGTCTTTTTCTGTGTGACTTATTTCACTTAGAATCATCGTACCTAAATCCACTCATCATGCTGCTAACTAGCCTTATGACATTGATTTCATGGCTGAGTGATATTCCATTGTGCCAAGTACCACCATTTCTTTATCCATTTTTCTCATTCCTGGGATATTGAAGGTGTACCGAAGCGGAGATTCTTGGAAACAGAGCAGCCGTAAACTTTAGGGTGCCTGTGTCTTGTTGATTTTTAGTTTTCCCAATTTATACGCCCATGAGTGGAAGTGCCCTATGCTCTCTACGCTGTGTTTATTACTTCTTTCAGGACACACCGTACTCTTCTCCAGAGTGCCTGTTGGAAATTTACATCCCGCCCATCAGCGTAGCAAGGCTTCCATGTCTCCATGGCCTGTCCCGCTTTTTTGGTTTTTACACTTTGTTCAGCATGGCCCTTTTGACCGAGGGCAAGCGAGACTTCTTTGTAGCGCTGATTTGCCCTTCCGGCTTGCTTGGTTGGCCAAAAAGGGCGTATGCGTTTTTTCCTGAATATATTCAGGAAAAAACGCATACGCCCTTTTTGGCCAAGGGCATCATTGTCAACGTTTTGCCGCTTTTCATGTGCTTTAAAGGCGAGTCGAATCTACCTCCTGAAATCTGTTTCCTGCAAATCTGCCTTGCTTTCAAATCCTCTTCGTTGCCTTCCCTCAATATATTTGTGGACGAGAGTTCTCATTTATAACTCTGCACGTTTGTGAATTGCAGTGCCCCTGAGCTCCATTTGTCTCCTCGCTTTTTTGGGAGCTGGCCGCAAAAGTGCAGGATTGCTTCAGGCCCTATTTTGGTTCTGGGGGGCAGGCTGAGCCTGTGGTTCATTCTTCTTCCTGATGGGAAAATGGAGTGACCTATGCCTGTCCCAACACCTAGGGCTCGTCTCTCGTTGGTTCCGCGTCTTCCCGTTCATCCTCAGGACAAATTGCAACCTGTACAATCAGGAGGTTAAAGGTGCTGATTCTCCAAGTAGGGAGATGGTTAGTCAAGCGGCTGGAATGGCGAACCCGAGCACAAGGAGAGGAGAAATGAGGTGCGTTTTAGAAACCTTTCCCGATCTCATGGCATACCATCTTCTGGGTTTCCCATGCATGTTTTGATGTAGGAAGATTCCCTTGTACCTGGAGATTTGAGACCCATGGGGTGTGTTCCCCGCAGTGTTACTTTAAAGTATCTGCATTTGCTCACCCAACCTCACCAACCCTCTCAGCCCCAAGAGTGTCCAGCCTTATGTCTCATCCAGCTGTGGGTCTTGATATGGTCAATCCAGGTTGCATCATAGACCCTGAACGGATTTTGTAAGAATTTCTCTCTCTTTCACTGTCTTTGTTTTGTGGGTTTTTTAAAGTAATTTATGTTTAGAATCGGGCTTGGCTGCTTTTCCCTGCTGTGTTGATGCCGCTTTACACCCTCTTGATTCACTTGCAGAGAGATATCGATACATAGGTTTTCAGATTCTTACTAGTCAGATATATTCTTGTGTGTTGACTAGGGTGTGTTGAGTCCAGTTCACTGAGCAGGGAGTAGGCCTTGTCTATTACATATTTGGCTTATGGAGCGGTCTCTGAGCTAATTTCAAACCCTTGTTTTATGCATCACCCCACCTCACCTTTCCCGTTAAGCAGCCATAGTGTGTCTTCTAAAGGTGTGACTCTGTTCTGTTTTGTAATTCAGTTCAAGTGTAGCGATTTTGACATTCCCTCTATAAGCGATATCTTAGGATAAGTGTCTTTTTCTGTGTGACTTATTTCACTTGGAATCATCGTATCTAAATCCACTCATCAAGCTGCTAACTAGCCTTATGACATTGATTTCATGGCTGAGTGATATTCCACTGTGCCAAGTACCACCATTTTTTTATCCATTTTTCTCTTTCCTGGGATATTGAAGGTGTACCGAAGTGGAGGTTCTTGGAAACAGAGCAGCCGTAAACTTTAGGGTGCCTGTGTCTTGTTGATTTTTAGTTTTCCCAATTTATACGCCCATGAGTGGAAGTGCCCTATGCTCTCAACGCTGTGTTTATTACTTGTTTCAGGACACACCGTACTCTTCTCCAGAGTGCCTGTTGGAAATTTACATCCCGCCCATCAGCGTAGCAAGGCTTCCATGTCTCCATGGCCTGTCCCGCTTTTCTGGTTTTTACACTTTGTTCAGCATGGCCCTTTTGACCGAGGGCAAGCGAGACTTCTTTGTAGCGCTGATTTGCCCTTCCGGCTTGCTTGGTTGGCCAAAAAGGGCGTATGCGTTTTTTCCTGAATATATTCAGGAAAAAACGCATACGCCCTTTTTGGCCAAGGGCATCATTGTCAACGTTTTGCCGCTTTTCATGTGCTTTAAAGGCGAGTCGAATCTACCTCCTGAAATCTGTTTCCTGCAAATCTGCCTTGCTTTCAAATCCTCTTCGTTGCCTTCCCTCAATATATTTGTGGACGAGAGTTCTCATTTATAACTCTGCACGTTTGTGAATTGCAGTGCCCCTGAGCTCCATTTGTCTCCTCGCTTTTTTGGGAGCTGGCCGCAAAAGCGCAGGATTGCTTCAGGCCCTATTTTGGTTCTGGGGGGCAGGCTGAGCCTGTGGTTCATTCTTCTTCCTGATGGGAAAATGGAGTGACCTGTGCCTGTCCCAACACCGAGGGCTAGTCTCTCGTTGGTTCCCCGTCTTCCCGTTCATCCTCAGGACAAATTGCAACCTGGACGAAACAGTAGGTTAAAGGTGCTGATTCTCCAAGTAGGGAGATGGTTAGTCAAGCGGCTGGAATGGCGAACCCGAGCACAAGGAGAGGAGAAATGAGGTGCATTTTAGAAACCTTTCCCGATCTCACGGCATACCATCTTCTGGGTTTCCCATGCATGTTTTGATGTAGGAAGATTCCCTTGTACCTGGAGATTTGAGACCCATGGGGTGTGTTCCCCGCAGTGTTACTTTAAAGTATCTGCATTTGCTCACCCAACCTCACCAACCCTCTCAGCCCCAAGAGTGTCCAGCCTTATGTCTCATCCAGCTGTGGGTCTTGATATGGTCAATCCAGGTTGCATCATAGACCCTGAACGGATTTTGTAAGAATTTCTCTCTCTTTCACTGTCTTTGTTTTGTGGGTTTTTTAAAGTAATTTATGTTTAGAATCGGGCTTGGCTGCTTTTCCCTGCTGTGTTGATGCCGCTTTACACCCTCTTGATTCACTTGCAGAGAGATATCGATACATAGGTTTTCAGATTCTTACTAGTCAGATATATTCTTGTGTGTTGACTAGGGTGTGTTGAGTCCAGTTCACTGAGCAGGGAGTAGGCCTTGTCTATTACATATTTGGCTTATGGAGCGGTCTCTGAGCTAATTTCAAACCCTTGTTTTATGCATCACCCCACCTCACCTTTCCCGTTAAGCAGCCATAGTGTGTCTTCTAAAGGTGTGACTCTGTTCTGTTTTGTAATTCAGTTCAAGTGTAGCGATTTTGACATTCCCTCTATAAGCGATATCTTAGGATAAGTGTCTTTTTCTGTGTGACTTATTTCACTTAGAATCATCGTATCTAAATCCACTCATCATGCTGCTAACTAGCCTTATGACATTGATTTCATGGCTGAGTGATATTGCATTGTGCCAAGTTCCACCATTTCTTTATCCATTTTTCTCTTTCCTGGGATATTGAAGGTGTACCGAAGCGGAGGTTCTTGGAAACAGAGCAGCCGTAACGTTTGGGGTGCCTGTGTCTTGTTGACTTTTAGTTTTCCCAATTTATACGCCCATGAGTGGAAGTGCCCTATGCTCTCAACGCTGTGTTTATTACTTGTTTCAGGACACACCGTACTCTTCTCCAGAGTGCCTGTTGGCAATTTACATCCCGCCCATCAGCGTAGCAAGGCTTCCATGTCTCCATGGCCTGTCCTGCTTTTCTGGTTTTTACACTTTGTTCAGCATGGCCCTTTTGACCGAGGGCAAGCGAGACTTCTTTGTAGCGCTGATTTGCCCTTCCGGCTTGCTTGGTTGGCCAAAAAGGGCGTATGCGTTTTTTCCTGAATATATTCAGGAAAAAACGCATACGCCCTTTTTGGCCAAGGGCATCATTGTCAACGTTTTGCCGCTTTTCATGTGCTTTAAAGGCGAGTCGAATCTACCTCCTGAAATCTGTTTCCTGCAAATCTGCCTTGCTTTCAAATCCTCTTCGTTGCCTTCCCTCAATATATTTGTGGACGAGAGTTCTCATTTATAACTCTGCACGTTTGTGAATTGCAGTGCCCCTGAGCTCCATTTGTCTCCTCGCTTTTTTGGGAGCTGACCGCAAAAGCGCAGGATTGCTTCAGGCCCTATTTTGGTTCTGGGGGGCAGGCTGAGCCTGTGGTTCATTCTTCTTCCTGATGGGAAAATGGAGTGACCTGTGCCTGTCCCAACACCTAGGGCTAGTCTTTCGTTGGTTCCCCGTCTTCCCGTTCATCCTCAGGACAAATTGCAACCTGGACGAAACAGTAGGTTAAAGGTGCTGATTCTCCAAGTAGGGAGATGGTTAGTCAAGCGGCTGGAATGGCGAACCCGAGCACAAGGAGAGGAGAAATGAGGTGCGTTTTAGAAACCTTTCCCGATCTCACGGCATACCATCTTCTGGGTTTCCCATGCATGTTTTGATGTAGGAAGATTCCCTTGTACCTGGAGATTTGAGACCCATGGGGTGGGTACCCCGCGGTATTACTTTAAAGTATCTGCATTTGCTCACCCAACCTCACCAATCCTCTCAGCCCCAAGAGTGTCCAGCCTTATGTCTCATCCAGCTGTGGGTCTAGATATGGTCAATCCAGGTTGCATCAGAGACCCTGAACGGATTTTGTAAGAATTTCTCTCTCTTTCACTGTCTTTGCTTTGTGGGTTTTTTAAAGTAATGTATGTTTAGAATGGGGTTTGGCTGCTTTTCCCTGCTGTGTTGATGCCGCTTTACACCCTCTTGATTCACTTGCAGAGAGATATCAATACATAGGTTTTCAGATTCATACTAGTCAGATATATTCTTGTGCGGTGACTAGGGGGTATTGAGTCCAGTTCACTGAGCAGGGAGTAGGCCTTGTCTATTACATATTTGGCTTATGGAGCGGTCTCTGAGCTAATTTCAAACCCTTGTTTTATGCATCACCCCACCTCACCTTTCCGGTTAAGCAGCCATAGTGTGTCTTCTAAAGGTGTGCCTCTGTTCTGTTTTGTAATTCAGTTCAAGTGTAGCGATTTTGACATTCCCTCTATAAGCGATATTTTAGGATAAGTGCCTTTTTCTGTGTGACTTATTTCACTTAGAATCATCGTACCTAAATCCACTCATCATGCTGCTAACTAGCCTTATGACATTGATTTCATGGCTGAGTGATATTGCATTGTGCCAAGTACCACCATTTCTTTATCCATTTTTCTCTTTCCTGGGATATTGAAGGTGTACCGAAGCGGAGGTTCTTGGAAACAGAGCAGCTGTAAACTTTAGGGTGCCTGTGTCTTGTTGATTTTTAGTTTTCCCAATTTATACGCCCTTGAGTGGAAGTGCCCTATGCTCTCTATGCTGTGTTTATTACTTGTTTCAGGACACACCGTACTCTTCTCCAGAGTGCCTGTTGGCAAATTACATCCCGCCCATCAGCGTAGCAAGGCTCCCATGTCTCCATGGCCTGTCCTGCTTTTCTGGTTTTTACTGTTTGTTCAGCATGGCCCTTTTGACCGAGGGCAAGCGAGACTTCTTTGTAGCGCTGATTTGCCCTTCCGGCTTGCTTGGTTGGCCAAAAAGGGCGTATGCGTTTTTTCCTGAATATATTCAGGAAAAAACGCATACGCCCTTTTTGGCCAAGGGCATCATTGTCAACGTTTTGCCGCTTTTCATGTGCTTTAAAGGCGAGTCGAATCTACCTCCTGAAATCTGTTTCCTGCAAATCTGCCTTGCTTTCAAATCCTCTTCGTTGCCTTCCCTCAATATATTTGTGGACGAGAGTTCTCATTTATAACTCTGCACGTTTGTGAATTGCAGTGCCCCTGAGCTCCATTTGTCTCCTCGCTTTTTTGGGAGCTGGCCGCAAAAGCGCAGGATTGCTTCAGGCCCTATTTTGGTTCTGGGGGGCAGGCTGAGCCTGTGGTTCATTCTTCTTCCTGATGGGAAAATGGAGTGACCTGTGCCTGTCCCAACACCGAGGGCTAGTCTCTCGTTGGTTCCCCGTCTTCCCGTTCATCCTCAGGACAAATTGCAACCTGGACGAAACAGTAGGTTAAAGGTGCTGATTCTCCAAGTAGGGAGATGGTTAGTCAAGCGGCTGGAATGGCGAACCCGAGCACAAGGAGAGGAGAAATGAGGTGCATTTTAGAAACCTTTCCCGATCTCACGGCATACCATCTTCTGGGTTTCCCATGCATGTTTTGATGTAGGAAGATTCCCTTGTACCTGGAGATTTGAGACCCATGGGGTGTGTTCCCCGCAGTGTTACTTTAAAGTATCTGCATTTGCTCACCCAACCTCACCAACCCTCTCAGCCCCAAGAGTGTCCAGCCTTATGTCTCATCCAGCTGTGGGTCTTGATATGGTCAATCCAGGTTGCATCATAGACCCTGAACGGATTTTGTAAGAATTTCTCTCTCTTTCACTGTCTTTGTTTTGTGGGTTTTTTAAAGTAATTTATGTTTAGAATCGGGCTTGGCTGCTTTTCCCTGCTGTGTTGATGCCGCTTTACACCCTCTTGATTCACTTGCAGAGAGATATCGATACATAGGTTTTCAGATTCTTACTAGTCAGATATATTCTTGTGTGTTGACTAGGGTGTGTTGAGTCCAGTTCACTGAGCAGGGAGTAGGCCTTGTCTATTACATATTTGGCTTATGGAGCGGTCTCTGAGCTAATTTCAAACCCTTGTTTTATGCATCACCCCACCTCACCTTTCCCGTTAAGCAGCCATAGTGTGTCTTCTAAAGGTGTGACTCTGTTCTGTTTTGTAATTCAGTTCAAGTGTAGCGATTTTGACATTCCCTCTATAAGCGATATCTTAGGATAAGTGTCTTTTTCTGTGTGACTTATTTCACTTAGAATCATCGTATCTAAATCCACTCATCATGCTGCTAACTAGCCTTATGACATTGATTTCATGGCTGAGTGATATTGCATTGTGCCAAGTTCCACCATTTCTTTATCCATTTTTCTCTTTCCTGGGATATTGAAGGTGTACCGAAGCGGAGGTTCTTGGAAACAGAGCAGCCGTAACGTTTGGGGTGCCTGTGTCTTGTTGACTTTTAGTTTTCCCAATTTATACGCCCATGAGTGGAAGTGCCCTATGCTCTCAACGCTGTGTTTATTACTTGTTTCAGGACACACCGTACTCTTCTCCAGAGTGCCTGTTGGCAATTTACATCCCGCCCATCAGCGTAGCAAGGCTTCCATGTCTCCATGGCCTGTCCTGCTTTTCTGGTTTTTACACTTTGTTCAGCATGGCCCTTTTGACCGAGGGCAAGCGAGACTTCTTTGTAGCGCTGATTTGCCCTTCCGGCTTGCTTGGTTGGCCAAAAAGGGCGTATGCGTTTTTTCCTGAATATATTCAGGAAAAAACGCATACGCCCTTTTTGGCCAAGGGCATCATTGTCAACGTTTTGCCGCTTTTCATGTGCTTTAAAGGCGAGTCGAATCTACCTCCTGAAATCTGTTTCCTGCAAATCTGCCTTGCTTTCAAATCCTCTTCGTTGCCTTCCCTCAATATATTTGTGGACGAGAGTTCTCATTTATAACTCTGCACGTTTGTGAATTGCAGTGCCCCTGAGCTCCATTTGTCTCCTCGCTTTTTTGGGAGCTGACCGCAAAAGCGCAGGATTGCTTCAGGCCCTATTTTGGTTCTGGGGGGCAGGCTGAGCCTGTGGTTCATTCTTCTTCCTGATGGGAAAATGGAGTGACCTGTGCCTGTCCCAACACCTAGGGCTAGTCTTTCGTTGGTTCCCCGTCTTCCCGTTCATCCTCAGGACAAATTGCAACCTGGACGAAACAGTAGGTTAAAGGTGCTGATTCTCCAAGTAGGGAGATGGTTAGTCAAGCGGCTGGAATGGCGAACCCGAGCACAAGGAGAGGAGAAATGAGGTGCGTTTTAGAAACCTTTCCCGATCTCACGGCATACCATCTTCTGGGTTTCCCATGCATGTTTTGATGTAGGAAGATTCCCTTGTACCTGGAGATTTGAGACCCATGGGGTGGGTACCCCGCGGTATTACTTTAAAGTATCTGCATTTGCTCACCCAACCTCACCAATCCTCTCAGCCCCAAGAGTGTCCAGCCTTATGTCTCATCCAGCTGTGGGTCTAGATATGGTCAATCCAGGTTGCATCAGAGACCCTGAACGGATTTTGTAAGAATTTCTCTCTCTTTCACTGTCTTTGCTTTGTGGGTTTTTTAAAGTAATGTATGTTTAGAATGGGGTTTGGCTGCTTTTCCCTGCTGTGTTGATGCCGCTTTACACCCTCTTGATTCACTTGCAGAGAGATATCAATACATAGGTTTTCAGATTCATACTAGTCAGATATATTCTTGTGCGGTGACTAGGGGGTATTGAGTCCAGTTCACTGAGCAGGGAGTAGGCCTTGTCTATTACATATTTGGCTTATGGAGCGGTCTCTGAGCTAATTTCAAACCCTTGTTTTATGCATCACCCCACCTCACCTTTCCGGTTAAGCAGCCATAGTGTGTCTTCTAAAGGTGTGCCTCTGTTCTGTTTTGTAATTCAGTTCAAGTGTAGCGATTTTGACATTCCCTCTATAAGCGATATTTTAGGATAAGTGCCTTTTTCTGTGTGACTTATTTCACTTAGAATCATCGTACCTAAATCCACTCATCATGCTGCTAACTAGCCTTATGACATTGATTTCATGGCTGAGTGATATTGCATTGTGCCAAGTACCACCATTTCTTTATCCATTTTTCTCTTTCCTGGGATATTGAAGGTGTACCGAAGCGGAGGTTCTTGGAAACAGAGCAGCTGTAAACTTTAGGGTGCCTGTGTCTTGTTGATTTTTAGTTTTCCCAATTTATACGCCCTTGAGTGGAAGTGCCCTATGCTCTCTATGCTGTGTTTATTACTTGTTTCAGGACACACCGTACTCTTCTCCAGAGTGCCTGTTGGCAAATTACATCCCGCCCATCAGCGTAGCAAGGCTCCCATGTCTCCATGGCCTGTCCTGCTTTTCTGGTTTTTACTGTTTGTTCAGCATGGCCCTTTTGACCGAGGGCAAGCGAGACTTCTTTGTAGCGCTGATTTGCCCTTCCGGCTTGCTTGGTTGGCCAAAAAGGGCGTATGCGTTTTTTCCTGAATATATTCAGGAAAAAACGCATACGCCCTTTTTGGCCAAGGGCATCATTGTCAACGTTTTGCCGCTTTTCATGTGCTTTAAAGGCGAGTCGAATCTACCTCCTGAAATCTGTTTCCTGCAAATCTGCCTTGCTTTCAAATCCTCTTCGTTGCCTTCCCTCAATATATTTGTGGACGAGAGTTCTCATTTATAACTCTGCACGTTTGTGAATTGCAGTGACCCTGAGCTCCATTTGTCTCCTCGCTTTTTTGGGAGCTGGCCGCAAAAGCGCAGGATTGCTTCAGGCCCTATTTTGGTTCTGGGGGGCAGGCTGAGCCTGTGGTTCATTCTTCTTCCTGATGGGAAAATGGAGTGACCTATGCCTGTCCCAACACCTAGGGCTCGTCTCTCGTTGGTTCCGCGTCTTCCCGTTCATCCTCAGGACAAATTGCAACCTGGACGAAACAGGAGGTTAAAGGTGCTGATTCTCCAAGTAGGGAGATGGTTAGTCAAGCGGCTGGAATGGCGAACCCGAGCACAAGGGAGGAGAAATGAGGTGCGTTTTAGAAACCTTTCCCGATCTCATGGCATACCATCTTCTGGGTTTCCCATGCATGTTTTGATGTAGGAAGATTCCCTTGTACCTGGAGATTTGAGACCCATGGGGTGTGTTCCCCGCAGTGTTACTTTAAAGTATCTGCATTTGCTCACCCAACCTCACCAACCCTCTCAGCCCCAAGAGTGTCCAGCCTTATGTCTCATCCAGCTGTGGGTCTTGATATGGTCAATCCAGGTTGCATCATAGACCCTGAACGGATTTTGTAAGAATTTCTCTCTCTTTCACTGTCTTTGTTTTGTGGGTTTTTTAAAGTAATTTATGTTTAGAATCGGCTTGGCTGCTTTTCCCTGCTGTGTTGATGCCGCTTTACACCCTCTTGATTCACTTGCAGAGAGATATCGATACATAGGTTTTCAGATTCTTACTAGTCAGATATATTCTTGTGTGTTGACTAGGGTGTGTTGAGTCCAGTTCACTGAGCAGGGAGTAGGCCTTGTCTATTACATATTTGGCTTATGGAGCGGTCTCTGAGCTAATTTCAAACCCTTGTTTTATGCATCACCCCACCTCACCTTTCCCGTTAAGCAGCCATAGTGTGTCTTCTAAAGGTGTGACTCTGTTCTCTTTTGTAATTCAGTTCAAGTGTAGCGATTTTGACATTCCCTCTATAAGCGATATCTTAGGATAAGTGTCTTTTTCTGTGTGACTTATTTCACTTAGAATCATCGTATCTAAATCCACTCATCATGCTGCTAACTAGCCTTATGACATTGATTTCATGGCTGAGTGATATTGCATTGTGCCAAGTTCCACCATTTCTTTATCCATTTTTCTCTTTCCTGGGATATTGAAGGTGTACCGAAGCGGAGGTTCTTGGAAACAGAGCAGCCGTAACGTTTGGGGTGCCTGTGTCTTGTTGACTTTTAGTTTTCCCAATTTATACGCCCCATGAGTGGAAGTGCCCTATGCTCTCAACGCTGTGTTTATTACTTGTTTCAGGACACACCGTACTCTTCTCCAGAGTGCCTGTTGGCAATTTACATCCCGCCCATCAGCGTAGCAAGGCTTCCATGTCTCCATGGCCTGTCCTGCTTTTCTGGTTTTTACACTTTGTTCAGCATGGCCCTTTTGACCGAGGGCAAGCGAGACTTCTTTGTAGCGCTGATTTGCCCTTCCGGCTTGCTTGGTTGGCCAAAAAGGGCGTATGCGTTTTTTCCTGAATATATTCAGGAAAAAACGCATACGCCCTTTTTGGCCAAGGGCATCATTGTCAACGTTTTGCCGCTTTTCATGTGCTTTAAAGGCGAGTCGAATCTACCTCCTGAAATCTGTTTCCTGCAAATCTGCCTTGCTTTCAAATCCTCTTCGTTGCCTTCCCTCAATATATTTGTGGACGAGAGTTCTCATTTATAACTCTGCACGTTTGTGAATTGCAGTGCCCCTGAGCTCCATTTGTCTCCTCGCTTTTTTGGGAGCTGACCGCAAAAGCGCAGGATTGCTTCAGGCCCTATTTTGGTTCTGGGGGGCAGGCTGAGCCTGTGGTTCATTCTTCTTCCTGATGGGAAAATGGAGTGACCTGTGCCTGTCCCAACACCTAGGGCTAGTCTTTCGTTGGTTCCCCGTCTTCCCTTTCATCCTCAGGACAAATTGCAACCTGGACGAAACAGTAGGTTAAAGGTGCTGATTCTCCAAGTAGGGAGATGGTTAGTCAAGCGGCTGGAATGGCGAACCCGAGCACAAGGAGAGGAGAAATGAGGTGCGTTTTAGAAACCTTTCCCGATCTCACGGCATACCATCTTCTGGGTTTCCCATGCATGTTTTGATGTAGGAAGATTCCCTTGTACCTGGAGATTTGAGACCCATGGGGTGGGTACCCCGCGGTATTACTTTAAAGTATCTGCATTTGCTCACCCAACCTCACCAATCCTCTCAGCCCCAAGAGTGTCCAGCCTTATGTCTCATCCAGCTGTGGGTCTAGATATGGTCAATCCAGGTTGCATCAGAGACCCTGAACGGATTTTGTAAGAATTTCTCTCTCTTTCACTGTCTTTGCTTTGTGGGTTTTTTAAAGTAATGTATGTTTAGAATGGGGTTTGGCTGCTTTTCCCTGCTGTGTTGATGCCGCTTTACACCCTCTTGATTCACTTGCAGAGAGATATCAATACATAGGTTTTCAGATTCATACTAGTCAGATATATTCTTGTGCGGTGACTAGGGGGTATTGAGTCCAGTTCACTGAGCAGGGAGTAGGCCTTGTCTATTACATATTTGGCTTATGGAGCGGTCTCTGAGCTAATTTCAAACCCTTGTTTTATGCATCACCCCACCTCACCTTTCCGGTTAAGCAGCCATAGTGTGTCTTCTAAAGGTGTGCCTCTGTTCTGTTTTGTAATTCAGTTCAAGTGTAGCGATTTTGACATTCCCTCTATAAGCGATATTTTAGGATAAGTGCCTTTTTCTGTGTGACTTATTTCACTTAGAATCATCGTACCTAAATCCACTCATCATGCTGCTAACTAGCCTTATGACATTGATTTCATGGCTGAGTGATATTGCATTGTGCCAAGTACCACCATTTCTTTATCCATTTTTCTCTTTCCTGGGATATTGAAGGTGTACCGAAGCGGAGGTTCTTGGAAACAGAGCAGCTGTAAACTTTAGGGTGCCTGTGTCTTGTTGATTTTTAGTTTTCCCAATTTATACGCCCTTGAGTGGAAGTGCCCTATGCTCTCTATGCTGTGTTTATTACTTGTTTCAGGACACACCGTACTCTTCTCCAGAGTGCCTGTTGGCAAATTACATCCCGCCCATCAGCGTAGCAAGGCTCCCATGTCTCCATGGCCTGTCCTGCTTTTCTGGTTTTTACTGTTTGTTCAGCATGGCCCTTTTGACCGAGGGCAAGCGAGACTTCTTTGTAGCGCTGATTTGCCCTTCCGGCTTGCTTGGTTGGCCAAAAAGGGCGTATGCGTTTTTTCCTGAATATATTCAGGAAAAAACGCATACGCCCTTTTTGGCCAAGGGCATCATTGTCAACGTTTTGCCGCTTTTCATGTGCTTTAAAGGCGAGTCGAATCTACCTCCTGAAATCTGTTTCCTGCAAATCTGCCTTGCTTTCAAATCCTCTTCGTTGCCTTCCCTCAATATATTTGTGGACGAGAGTTCTCATTTATAACTCTGCACGTTTGTGAATTGCAGTGCCCCTGAGCTCCATTTGTCTCCTCGCTTTTTTGGGAGCTGGCCGCAAAAGCGCAGGATTGCTTCAGGCCCTATTTTGGTTCTGGGGGGCAGGCTGAGCCTGTGGTTCATTCTTCTTCCTGATGGGAAAATGGAGTGACCTATGCCTGTCCCAACACCTAGGGCTCGTCTCTCGTTGGTTCCGCGTCTTCCCGTTCATCCTCAGGACAAATTGCAACCTGGACGAAACAGGAGGTTAAAGGTGCTGATTCTCCAAGTAGGGAGATGGTTAGTCAAGCGGCTGGAATGGCGAACCCGAGCACAAGGGAGGAGAAATGAGGTGCGTTTTAGAAACCTTTCCCGATCTCACGGCATACCATCTTCTGGGTTTCCCATGCATGTTTTGATGTAGGAAGATTCCCTTGTACCTGGAGATTTGAGACCCATGGGGTGGGTACCCCGCGGTATTACTTTAAAGTATCTGCATTTGCTCACCCAACCTCACCAATCCTCTCAGCCCCAAGAGTGTCCAGCCTTATGTCTCATCCAGCTGTGGGTCTAGATATGGTCAATCCAGGTTGCATCAGAGACCCTGAACGGATTTTGTAAGAATTTCTCTCTCTTTCACTGTCTTTGCTTTGTGGGTTTTTTAAAGTAATGTATGTTTAGAATGGGGTTTGGCTTCTTTTCCCTGCTGTGTTTATGCCGCTTTACACCCTCTTGATTCACTTGCAGAGAGATATCGATACATAGGTTTTCAGATTCATACTAGTCAGATATATTCTTGTGCGGTGACTAGGGGGTGTTGAGTCCAGTTCACTGAGCAGGGAGTAGGCCTTGTCTATTACATATTTGGCTTATGGAGCGGTGTCTGAGCTAATTTCAAACCCTTGTTTTATGCATCACCCCACCTCACCTTTCCCATTAAGCAGCCATAGTGTGTCTTCTAAAGGTGTGACTCTGTTCTGTTTTGTAATTCAGTTCAAGTGTAGCGATTTTGACATTCCCTCTATAAGCGATATCTTAGGATAAGGGCCTTTTTCTGTGTGACTTATTTCACTTAGAATCATCGTACCTAAATCCACTCATCATGCTGCTAACTAGCCTTATGACATTGATTTCATGGCTGAGTGATATTCCATTGTGCCAAGTACCACCATTTCTTTATCCATTTTTCTCTTTCCTGGGATATTGAAGGTGTACCGAAGTGGAGGTTCTTGGAAACAGAGCAGCCGTAAACTTTATGGTGCCTGTGTCTTGTTGATTTTTAGTTTTCCCAATTTATACGCCCTTGAGTGGAAGTGCCCTATGATCTCTACGCTGTGTTTATTACTTGTTTCAGGACACACCGTACTCTTCTCCAGAGTGCCTGTTGGCAATTTACATCCCGCCCATCAGCGTAGCAAGGCTCCCATGTCTCCATGGCCTGTCCTGCTTTTCTGGTTTTTACTGTTTGTTCAGCATGGCCCTTTTGACCGAGGGCAAGCGAGACTTCTTTGTAGCGCTGATTTGCCCTTCCGGGTTGCTTGGTTGGCCAAAAAGGGCGTATGCGTTTTTTCCTGAATATATTCAGGAAAAAACGCATACGCCCTTTTTGGCCAAGGGCATCATTGTCAACGTTTTGCCGCTTTTCATGTGCTTTAAAGGCGAGTCGAATCTACCTCCTGAAATCTGTTTCCTGCAAATCTGCCTTGCTTTCAAATCCTCTTCGTTGCCTTCCCTCAATATATTTGTGGACGAGAGTTCTCATTTATAACTCTGCACGTTTGTGAATTGCAGTGCCCCTGAGCTCCATTTGTCTCCTCGCTTTTTTGGGAGCTGACCGCAAAAGCGCAGGATTGCTTCAGGCCCTATTTTGGTTCTGGGGGGCAGGCTGAGCCTGTGGTTCATTCTTCTTCCTGATGGGAAAATGGAGTGACCTGTGCCTGTCCCAACACCTAGGGCTAGTCTTTCGTTGGTTCCCCGTCTTCCCGTTCATCCTCAGGACAAATTGCAACCTGGACGAAACAGTAGGTTAAAGGTGCTGATTCTCCAAGTAGGGAGATGGTTAGTCAAGCGGCTGGAATGGCGAACCCGAGCACAAGGAGAGGAGAAATGAGGTGCGTTTTACAAACCTTTCCCGATCTCACGGCATACCATCTTCTGGGTTTCCCATGCATGTTTTGATGTAGGAAGATTCCCTTGTACCTGGAGATTTGAGACCCATGGGGTGGGTACCCCGCGGTATTACTTTAAAGTATCTGCATTTGCTCACCCAACCTCACCAATCCTCTCAGCCCCAAGAGTGTCCAGCCTTATGTCTCATCCAGCTGTGGGTCTAGATATGGTCAATCCAGGTTGCATCAGAGACCCTGAACGGATTTTGTAAGAATTTCTCTCTCTTTCACTGTCTTTGCTTTGTGGGTTTTTTAAAGTAATGTATGTTTAGAATGGGGTTTGGCTGCTTTTCCCTGCTGTGTTGATGCCGCTTTACACCCTCTTGATTCACTTGCAGAGAGATATCAATACATAGGTTTTCAGATTCATACTAGTCAGATATATTCTTGTGCGGTGACTAGGGGGTATTGAGTCCAGTTCACTGAGCAGGGAGTAGGCCTTGTCTATTACATATTTGGCTTATGGAGCGGTCTCTGAGCTAATTTCAAACCCTTGTTTTATGCATCACCCCACCTCACCTTTCCGGTTAAGCAGCCATAGTGTGTCTTCTAAAGGTGTGCCTCTGTTCTGTTTTGTAATTCAGTTCAAGTGTAGCGATTTTGACATTCCCTCTATAAGCGATATTTTAGGATAAGTGCCTTTTTCTGTGTGACTTATTTCACTTAGAATCATCGTACCTAAATCCACTCATCATGCTGCTAACTAGCCTTATGACATTGATTTCATGGCTGAGTGATATTGCATTGTGCCAAGTACCACCATTTCTTTATCCATTTTTCTCTTTCCTGGGATATTGAAGGTGTACCGAAGGGGAGGTTCTTGGAAACAGAGCAGCTGTAAACTTTAGGGTGCCTGTGTCTTGTTGATTTTTAGTTTTCCCAATTTATACGCCCTTGAGTGGAAGTGCCCTATGCTCTCTATGCTGTGTTTATTACTTGTTTCAGGACACACCGTACTCTTCTCCAGAGTGCCTGTTGGCAAATTACATCCCGCCCATCAGCGTAGCAAGGCTCCCATGTCTCCATGGCCTGTCCTGCTTTTCTGGGTTTTACACTTTGTTTAGCATGGCCCTTTTGACCGAGGGCAAGCGAGACTTCTTTGTAGCGCTGATTTGCCCTTCCGGCTTGCTTGGTTGGCCAAAAAGGGCGTATGCGTTTTTTCCTGAATATATTCAGGATAAAACGCATACGCCCTTTTTGGCCAAGGGCATCATTGTCAACGTTTTGCCGCTTTTCATGTGCTTTAAAGGCGAGTCGAATCTACCTCCTGAAATCTGTTTCCTGCAAATCTGCCTTGCTTTCAAATCCTCTTCGTTGCCTTCTCTCAATATATTTGTGGACGAGAGTTCTCATTTATAACTCTGCACGTTTGTGAATTGCAGTGCCCCTGAGCTCCATTTGTCTCCTCGCTTTTTTGGGAGCTGGCCGCAAAAGCGCAGGATTGCTTCAGGCCCTATTTTGGTTCTGGGGGGCAGGCTGAGCCTGTGGTTCATTCTTCTTCCTGATGGGAAAATGGAGTGACCTGTGCCTGTCCCAACACCTAGGGCTTGTCTCTCGTTGGTTCCCCGTCTTCCCGTTCATCCTCAGGACAAATTGCAACCTGTACAATCAGGAGGTTAAAGGTGCTGATTCTCCAAGTAGGGAGATGGTTAGTCAAGCGGCTGGAATGGTGAACCTGAGCACAAGGAGAGGAGAAATGAAGTGCATTTTAGAAACCTTTCCCGATCTCATGGCATACCATCTTCTGGGTTTCCCATGCATGTTTTGATGTAGGAAGATGCCCTTGTACCTGGAGATTTGAGACCCATGGGGTGTGTTCCCCGCAGTGTTACTTTAAAGTATCTGCGTTTGCTCACCCAACCTCACCAATCCTCTCAGCCCCAAGAGTGTCCAGCCTTATGTCTCATCCAGCTGTGGGTCTAGATATGGTCAATCCAGGTTGCATCAGAGACCCTGAACGGATTTTGTAAGAATTTCTCTCTCTTTCACTGTCTTTGTTTTGTGGGTTTTTTAAAGAAATTTATGTTTAGAATCGGGCTTGGCTGCTTTTCCCTGCTGTGTTGATGCCGCTTTACACCCTCTTGATTCACTTGCAGAGAGATATCTATATATAGGTTTTCAGATTCTTACTAGTCAGATATATTCTTGTGTGGTGACTAGGGTGTGTTGAGTCCAGTTCACTGAGCAGGGAGTAGGCCTTGTCTATTACATATTTGGCTTATGGAGCGGTCTCTGAGCTAATTTCAAACCCTTGTTTTATGCATCACCCCACCTCACCTTTCCCGTTAAGCAGCCATAGTGTGTCTTCTAAAGGAGTGACTGTGTTCTGTTTTGTAATTCAGTTCAAGTGTAGCGATTTTGACATTCCCTCTATAAGCGATATCTTAGGATAAGTGTCTTTTTCTGTGTGACTTATTTCACTTAGAATCATCGTACCTAAATCCACTCATCATGCTGCTAACTAGCCTTATGACATTGATTTCATGGCTGAGTGATATTCCATTGTGCCAAGTACCACCATTTCTTTATCCATTTTTCTCTTTCCTGGTATATTGAAGGTGTACCGAAGCGGAGGTTCTTGGAAACAGAGCAGCCGTAAACTTTAGGGTGCCTGTGTCTTGTTGATTTTTAGTTTTCCCAATTTATACGCCCATGAGTGGAAGTGCCCTATGCTCTCTACACTGTGTTTATTACTTGTTTCAGGACACACCGTACTCTTCTCCAGAGTGCCTGTTGGCAATTTACATCCCGCCCATCAGTGTAGCAAGGCTCCCATGTCTCCATGGCCTGTCCTGATTTTCTGGTTTTTACACTTTGTTCAGCATGGCCCTTTTGACCGAGGGCAAGGGAGACTTCTTTGTAGCGCTGATTTACCCTTCCGGCTTGCTTGGTTGGCCAAAAAGGGCGTATGCGTTTTTTCCTGAATATATTCAGGAAAAAACGCATACGCCCTTTTTGGCCAAGGGCATCATTGTCAACGTTTTGCCGCTTTTCATGTGCTTTAAAGGCGAGTCGAATCTACCTCCTGAAATCTGTTTCCTGCAAATCTGCCTTGCTTTCAAATCCTCTTCGTTGCCTTCCCTCAATATATTTGTGCACGAGAGTTCTCATTTATAACTCTGCACGTTTGTGAATTGCAGTGCCCCTGAGCTCCATTTGTCTCCTCGCTTTTTTGGGAGCTGGCCGCAAAAGCGCAGGATTGCTTCAGGCCCTATTTTGGTTCTGGGTGGCAGGCTGAGCCTGTGGTTCATTCTTCTTCCTGATGGGAAAATGGAGTGACCTGTGCCTATCCCAACACCTAGGGCTAGTCTTTCGTTGGTTCCCCGTCTTCCCGTTCATCCTCAGGACAAATTGCAACCTGGACGAAACAGTAGGTTAAAGGTGCTGATTCTCCAAGTAGGGAGATGGTTAGTCAAGCGGCTGGAATGGTGAACCCGAGCAGAAGGAGAGGAGAAATGAGGTGCGTTTTAGAAACCTTTCCCGATCTCACGGCATACCATCTTCTGGGTTTCCCATGCATGTTTTGATGTAGGAAGATGCCCTTGTACCTGGAGATTTGAGACCCATGGGGTGTGTTCCCCGCAGTGTTACTTTAAAGTATCTGCGTTTGCTCACCCAACCTCACCAATCCTCTCAGCCCCAAGAGTGTCCAGCCTTATGTCTCATCCAGCTGTGGGTCTAGATATGGTCAATCCAGGTTGCATCATAGACCCTGAACGGATTTTGTAAGAATTTCTCTCTCTTTCACTGTCTTTGTTTTGTGGGTTTTTTAAAGAAATTTATGTTTAGAATCGGGCTTGGCTGCTTTTCCCTGCTGTGTTGATGCCGCTTTACACCCTCTTGATTCACTTGCAGAGAGATATCGATATATAGGTTTTCAGATTCTTACTAGTCAGATATATTCTTGTGTGGTGACTAGGGTGTGTTGAGTCCAGTTCACTGAGCAGGGAGTAGGCCTTGTCTATTACATATTTGGCTTATGGAGCGGTCTCTGAGCTAATTTCAAACCCTTGTTTTATGCATCACCCCACCTCACCTTTCCCGTTAAGCAGCCATAGTGTGTCTTCTAAAGGTGTGACTCTGTTCTGTTTTGTAATTCAGTTCAAGTGTAGCGATTTTGACATTCCCTCTATAAGCGATATCTTAGGATAAGTGTCTTTTTCTGTGTGACTTATTCCACTTAGAATCATCGTACCTAAATCCACTCATCATGCTGCTAACTAGCCTTATGACATTGATTTCATGGCTGAGTGATATTCCATTGTGCCAAGTACCACCATTTCTTTATCCATTTTTCTCTTTCCTGGGATATTGAAGGTGTACCGAAGCGGAGGTTCTTGGAAACAGAGCAGCCGTAAACTTTAGGGTGCCTGGGTCTTGTTGATTTTTAGTTTTCCCAATTTATACGCCCATGAGTGGAAGTGCCCTATGCTCTCTACGCTGTGTTTATTACTTGTTTCAGGACACACCGTACTCTTCTCCAGAGTGCCTGTTGGCAATTTACATCCCGCCCATCAGCGTAGCAAGGCTCCCATGTCTCCATGGCCTGTCCTGCTTTTCTGGTTTTTACACTTTGTTCAGCATGGCCCTTTTGACCGAGGGCAAGCGAGACTTCTTTGTAGTGCTGATTTGCCCTTCCGGCTGGCTTGCTTGGTTGGCCAAAAAGGGCGTATGCGTTTTTTCCTGAATATATTCAGGAAAAAACGCATACGCCGTTTTTGGCCAAGGGCATCATTGTCAACGTTTTGCCGCTTTTCATGTGCTTTAAAGGCGAGTCGAATCTACCTCCTGAAATCTGTTTCCTGCAAATCTGCCTTGCTTTCAAATCCTCTTCCTTGCCTTCCCTCAATATATTTGTGGACGAGAGTTCTCATTTATAACTCTGCACGTTTGTGAATTGCAGTGCCCCTGAGCTCCATTTGTCTCCTCGCTTTTTTGGGAGCTGGCCGCAAAAGCGCAGGATTGCTTCAGGCCCTATTTTGGTTCTGGGGGGCAGGCTGAGCCTGTGGTTCATTCTTCTTCCTGATGGGAAAATGGAGTGACCTGTGCCTGTCCCAACACCTAGGGCTTGTCTCTCGTTGGTTCCCCGTCTTCCCGTTCATCCTCAGGACAAATTGCAACCTGTACAATCAGGAGGTTAAAGGTGCTGATTCTTCAAGTAGGGAGATGGTTAGTCAAGCGGCTGGAATGGTGAACCCGAGCACAAGGAGAGGAGAAATGAAGTGCATTTTAGAAACCTTTCCCGATCTCATGGCATACCATCTTCTGGGTTTCCCATGCATGTTTTGATGTAGGAAGATGCCCTTGTACCTGGAGATTTGAGACCCATGGGGTGTGTTCCCCGCAGTGTTACTTTAAAGTATCTGCGTTTGCTCACCCAACCTCACCAATCCTCTCAGCCCCAAGAGTGTCCAGCCTTATGTCTCATCCAGCTGTGGGTCTAGATATGGTCAATCCAGGTTGCATCATAGACCCTGAACGGATTTTGTAAGAATTTCTCTCTCTTTCACTGTCTTTGTTTTGTGGGTTTTTTAAAGAAATTTATGTTTAGAATCGGGCTTGGCTGCTTTTCCCTGCTGTGTTGATGCCGCTTTACACCCTCTTGATTCACTTGCAGAGAGATATCGATATATAGGTTTTCAGATTCTTACTAGTCAGATATATTCTTGTGTGGTGACTAGGGTGTGTTGAGTCCAGTTCACTGAGCAGGGAGTAGGCCTTGTCTATTACATATTTGGCTTATGGAGCGGTCTCTGAGCTAATTTCAAACCCTTGTTTTATGCATCACCCCACCTCACCTTTCCCGTTAAGCAGCCATAGTGTGTCTTCTAAAGGTGTGACTCTGTTCTCTTTTGTAATTCAGTTCAAGTGTAGCGATTTTGACATTCCCTCTATAAGCGATATCTTAGGATAAGTGTCTTTTTCTGTGTGACTTATTTCACTTAGAATCATCGTACCTAAATCCACTCATCATGCTGCTAACTAGCCTTATGACATTGATTTCATGGCTGAGTGATATTCCATTGTGCCAAGTACCACCATTTCTTTATCCATTTTTCTCTTTCCTGGGATATTGAAGGTGTACCGAAGCGGAGGTTCTTGGAAACAGAGCAGCCGTAAACTTTAGGGTGCCTGTGTCTTGTTGATTTTTAGTTTTCCCAATTTATACGCCCATGAGTGGAAGTGCCCTATGCTCTCTACGCTGTGTTTATTACTTGTTTCAGGACACACCGTACTCTTCTCCAGAGTGCCTGTTGGCAATTTACATCCCGCCCATCAGCGTAGCAAGGCTCCCATGTCTCCATGGCCTGTCCTGCTTTTCTGGTTTTTACACTTTGTTCAGCATGGCCCTTTTGACCGAGGGCAACCGAGACTTCTTTGTAGCGCTGATTTGCCCTTCCGGCTTGCTTGGTTGGCCAAAAAGGGCGTATGCGTTTTTTCCTGAATATATTCAGGAAAAAACGCATACGCCCTTTTTGGCCAAGGGCATCATTGTCAACGTTTTGCCGCTTTTCATGTGCTTTAAAGGCGAGTCGAATCTACCTCCTGAAATCTGTTTCCTGCAAATCTGCCTTGCTTTCAAATCCTCTTCGTTGCCTTCCCTCAATATATTTGTGGACGAGAGTTCTCATTTATAACTCTGCACGTTTGTGAATTGCAGTGCCCCTGAGCTCCATTTGTCTCCTCGCTTTTTTGGGAGCTGGCCGCAAAAGCGCAGGATTGCTTCAGGCCCTATTTTGGTTCTGGGGGGCAGGCTGAGCCTGTGGTTCATTCTTCTTCCTGATGGGAAAATGGAGTGACCTGTGCCTATCCCAACACCTAGGGCTAGTCTTTCGTTGGTTCCCCGTCTTCCTGTTCATCCTCAGGACAAATTGCAACCTGGACGAAACAGGAGGTTAAAGGTGCTGATTCTCCAAGTAGGGAGATGGTTAGTCAAGCGGCTGGAATGGTGAACCCGAGCAGAAGGAGAGGAGAAATGAGGTGCGTTTTAGAAACCTTTCCCGATCTCACGGCATACCATCTTCTGGGTTTCCCATGCATGTTTTGATGTAGGAAGATGCCCTTGTACCTGGAGATTTGAGACCCATGGGGTGTGTTCCCCGCAGTGTTACTTTAAAGTATCTGCGTTTGCTCACCCAACCTCACCAATCCTCTCAGCCCCAAGAGTGTCCAGCCTTATGTCTCATCCAGCTGTGGGTCTAGATATGGTCAATCCAGGTTGCATCATAGACCCTGAACGGATTTTGTAAGAATTTCTCTCTCTTTCACTGTCTTTGTTTTGTGGGTTTTTTAAAGAAATTTATGTTTAGAATCGGGCTTGGCTGCTTTTCCCTGCTGTGTTGATGCCGCTTTACACCCTCTTGATTCACTTGCAGAGAGATATCGATATATAGGTTTTCAGATTCTTACTAGTCAGATATATTCTTGTGTGGTGACTAGGGTGTGTTGAGTCCAGTTCACTGAGCAGGGAGTAGGCCTTGTCTATTACATATTTGGCTTATGGAGCGGTCTCTGAGCTAATTTCAAACCCTTGTTTTATGCATCACCCCACCTCACCTTTCCCGTTAAGCAGCCATAGTGTGTCTTCTAAAGGTGTGACTCTGTTCTGTTTTGTAATTCAGTTCAAGTGTAGCGATTTTGACATTCCCTCTCTAAGCGATATCTTAGGATAAGTGTCTTTTTCTGTGTGACTTATTTCACTTAGAATCATCGTACCTAAATCCACTCATCATGCTGCTAACTAGCCTTATGACATTGATTTCATGGCTGAGTGATATTCCATTGTGCCAAGTACCACCATTTCTTTATCCATTTTTCTCTTTCCTAGGATATTGAAGGTGTACCGAAGTGGAGGTTCTGGAAAACAGAGCAGCCGTAAAGTTTGGGGTGCCTGTGTCTTGTTGATTTTTAGTTTTCCCAATTTATACGCCCATGAGTGGAAGTGCCCTATGCTCTCTACGCTGTGTTTATTACTTGTTTCAGGACACACCGTACTCTTCTCCAGAGTGCCTGTTGGCAATTTACATCCCGCCCATCAGCGTAGCAAGGCTCCCATGTCTCCATGGCCTGTCCTGCTTTTCTGGTTTTTACACTTTGTTCAGCATGGCCCTTTTGACCGAGGGCAAGCGAGACTTCTTTGTAGCGCTGATTTGCCCTTCCGGCTTGCTTGGTTGGCCAAAAAGGGCGTATGCGTTTTTTCCTGAATATATTCAGGAAAAAACGCATACGCCCTTTTTGGCCAAGGGCATCATTGTCAACGTTTTGCCGCTTTTCATGTGCTTTAAAGGCGAGTCGAATCTACCTCCTGAAATCTGTTTCCTGCAAATCTGCCTTGCTTTCAAATCCTCTGCGTTGCCTTCCCTCAATATATTTGTGGACGAGAGTTCTCATTTATAACTCTGCACGTTTGTGAATTGCAGTGCCCCTGAGCTCCATTTGTCTCCTCGCTTTTTTGGGATCTGGCCGCAAAAGCGCAGGATTGCTTCAGGCCCTATTTTGGTTCTGGGGGGCAGGCTGAGCCTGTGGTTCATTCTTCTTCCTGATGGGAAAATGGAGTGACCTATGCCTGTCCCAACACCTAGGGCTCGTCTCTCGTTGGTTCCCCGTCTTCCCGTTCATCCTCAGGACAAATTACAACCTGTACAATCAGGAGGTTAAAGGTGCTGATTTTTCAAGTAGGGAGATGGTTAGTCAAGCAGCTGGAATGGTGAACCCGAGCACAAGGAGAGGAGAAATGAGGTGCATTTTAGAAACCTTTCCTGATCTCATGGCATACCATCTTCTGGGTTTCCCATGCATGTTTTGATGTAGGAAGATGCCCTTGTACCTGGAGATTTGAGACCCATGGGGTGTGTTCCCCGCAGTGTTACTTTAAAGTATCTGCGTTTGCTCACCCAACCTCACCAATCCTCTCAGCCCCAAGAGTGTCCAGCCTTATGTCTCATCCAGCTGTGGGTCTAGATATGGTCAATCCAGGTTGCATCATAGACCCTGAACGGATTTTGTAAGAATTTCTCTCTCTTTCACTGTCTTTGCTTTGTGGGTTTTTTAAAGTAATGTATGTTTAGAATGGGGTTTGGCTGCTTTTCCCTGCTGTGTTTATGCCGCTTTACACCCTCTTGATTCACTTGCAGAGAGATATCGATACATAGGTTTTCATATTCTTACTAGTCAGATATATTCTTGTGTGGTGACTAGGGTGTGTTGAGTCCAGTTCACTGAGCAGGGAGTAGGCCTTGTCTATTACATATTTGGCTTATGGAGCGGTCTCTGAGCTAATTTCAAACCCTTGTTTTATGCATCACCCCACCTCACCTTTCCCGTTAAGCAGCCATAGTGTGTCTTCTAAAGGTGTGCCTCTGTTCTGTTTTGTAATTCAGTTCAAGTGTAGCGATTTTGACATTCCCTCTATAAGCGATATCTTAGGATAAGTGCCTTTTTCTGTGTGACTTATTTCACTTAGAATCATCGTACCTAAATCCACTCATCATGCTGCTAACTATCCTTATGATATTGATTTCATGGCTGAGTGATATTCCATTGTGCCAAGTACCACCATTTCTTTATCCATTTTTCTCTTTCCTGGGATATTGAAGGTGTACCGAAGCGGAGGTTCTTGGAAACAGAGCAGCCGTAAACTTTAGGGTGCCTGTGTCTTGTTGATTTTTAGTTTTCCCAATTTATACGCCCATGAGTGGAAGTGCCCTATGCTCTCTACGCTGTGTTTATTACTTGTTTCAGGACACACCGTACTCATCTCCAGAGTGCCTGTTGGCAATTTACATCCCGCCCATCAGCGTAGCAAGGCTGCCATGTCTCCATGGCCTGTCCTGCTTTTCTGGTTTTTACACTTTGTTCAGCATGGCCCTTTTGACCGAGGGCAAGCGAGACTTCTTTGTAGCGTTGATTTGCACTTCCGGCTTGCTTGGTTGGCCAAAAAGGGCGTATGCGTTTTTTCCTGAATATATTCAGGAAAAAACGCATACGCCCTTTTTGGCCAAGGGCATCATTGTCAACGTTTTGCCGCTTTTCATGTGCTTTAAAGGCGAGTCGAATCTACCTCCTGAAATCTGTTTCCTGCAAATCTGCCTTGCTTTCAAATCCTCTTCGTTGCCTTCCCTCAATATATTTGTGGACGAGAGTTCTCATTTATAACTCTGCACGTTTGTGAATTGCAGTGCCCCTGAGCTCCATTTGTCTCCTCGCTTTTTTGGGAGCTGGCCGCAAAAGCGCAGGATTGCTTCAGGCCCTATTTTGGTTCTGGGGGGCAGGCTGAGCCTGTGGTTCATTCTTCTTCCTGATGGGAAAATGGAGTGACCTGTGCCTGTCCCAACACCTAGGCCTAGTCTCTCGTTGGTTCCCCGTCTTCCCGTTCATCCTCAGGACAAATTGCAACCTGGACGAAACAGTAGGTTAAAGGTGCTGATTCTCCAAGTAGGGAGATGGTTAGTCAAGCGGCTGGAATGGCGAACCCGAGCACAAGGAGAGGAGAAATGAGGTGCGTTTTAGAAACCATTCCCGATATCATGGCATACCATCTTCTGGGTTTCCCATGCATGTTTTGATGTAGGAAGATTCCCTTGTACCTGGAGATTTGAGACCCATGGGGTGGGTACCCTGCGGTATTACTTTAAAGTATCTGCATTTGCTCACAACCTCACCAATCCTCTCAGCCCCAAGAGTGTCCAGCCTTATGTCTCATCCAGCTGTGGGTCTAGATATGGTCAATCCAGGTTGCATCAGAGACCCTGAACGGATTTTGTAAGAATTTCTCTCTCTTTCACTGTCTTTGCTTTGTGGGTTTTTTAAAGTAATGTATGTTTAGAATGGGGTTTGGCTGCTTTTCCCTGCTGTGTTTATGCCGCTTTACACCCTCTTGATTCACTTGCAGAGAGATATCGATACATAGGTTTTCATATTCTTACTAGTCAGATATATTCTTGTGCGGTGACTAGGGGGTGTTGAGTCCAGTTCACTGAGCAGGGAGTAGGCCTTGTCTATTACATATTTGGCTTATGGAGCGGTGTCTGAGCTAATTTCAAACCCTTGTTTTATGCATCACCCCACCTCACCTTTCCGGTTAAGCAGCCATAGTGTGTCTTCTAAAGGTGTGCCTCTGTTCTGTTTTGTAATTCAGTTCAAGTGTAGCGATTTTGACATTCCCTCTATAAGCGATATCTTAGGATAAGTGCCTTTTTCTGTGTGACTTATTTCACTTAGAATCATCGTACCTAAATCCACACATCATGCTGCTAACTAGCCTTATGACATTGATTTCATGGCTGAGTGATATTCCATTGTGCCAAGTACCACCATTTCTTTATCCATTTTTCTATTTCCTGGGATATTGAAGGTGTACCGAAGCGGAGGTTCTTGTAAACCGAGCAGCCGTAAAGTTTGGGGTGCCTGTGTCTTGTTGATTTTTAGTTTTCCCAATTTATACGCCCATGAGTGGAAGTGCCCTCTGCTCTCAACGCTGTGTTTATTACTTGTTTCAGGACACACCGTACTCATCTACAGAGTGCCTGTTGGCAATTTACATCCCGCCCATTAGCGTAGCAAGGCTCCCATGTCTCCATGGCCTGTCCTGCTTTTCTGGTTTTTACACTTTGTTCAGCATGGCCCTTTTGACCGAGGGCAAGCGAGACTTCTTTGTAGCGCTGATTTGCCCTTCCGGCTTGCTTGGTTGGCCAAAAAGGGCGTATGCGTTTTTTCCTGAATATATTCAGGAAAAAACGCATACGCCCTTTTTGGCCAAGGGCATCATTGTCAACGTTTTGCCGCTTTTCATGTGCTTTAAAGGCGAGTCGAATCTACCTCCTGAAATCTGTTTCCTGCAAATCTGCCTTGCTTTCAAATCCTCTTCGTTGCCTTCTCTCAATATATTTGTGGACGAGAGTTCTCATTTATAACTCTGCACGTTTGTGAATTGCAGTGCCCCTGAGCTCCATTTGTCTCCTCGCTTTTTTGGGAGCTGGCCGCAAAAGCGCAGGATTGCTTCAGGCCCTATTTTGGTTCTGGGGGGCAGGCTGAGCCTGTGGTTCATTCTTCTTCCTGATGGGAAAATGGAGTGACCTGTGCCTGTCCCAACACCTAGGGCTTGTCTCTCGTTGGTTCCCCGTCTTCCCGTTCATCCTCAGGACAAATTGCAACCTGTACAATCAGGAGGTTAAAGGTGCTGATTCTCCAAGTAGGGAGATGGTTAGTCAAGCGGCTGGAATGGTGAACCTGAGCACAAGGAGAGGAGAAATGAAGTGCATTTTAGAAACCTTTCCCGATCTCATGGCATACCATCTTCTGGGTTTCCCATGCATGTTTTGATGTAGGAAGATGCCCTTGTACCTGGAGATTTGAGACCCATGGGGTGTGTTCCCCGCAGTGTTACTTTAAAGTATCTGCGTTTGCTCACCCAACCTCACCAATCCTCTCAGCCCCAAGAGTGTCCAGCCTTATGTCTCATCCAGCTGTGGGTCTAGATATGGTCAATCCAGGTTGCATCAGAGACCCTGAACGGATTTTGTAAGAATTTCTCTCTCTTTCACTGTCTTTGTTTTGTGGGTTTTTTAAAGAAATTTATGTTTAGAATCGGGCTTGGCTGCTTTTCCCTGCTGTGTTGATGCCGCTTTACACCCTCTTGATTCACTTGCAGAGAGATATCTATATATAGGTTTTCAGATTCTTACTAGTCAGATATATTCTTGTGTGGTGACTAGGGTGTGTTGAGTCCAGTTCACTGAGCAGGGAGTAGGCCTTGTCTATTACATATTTGGCTTATGGAGCGGTCTCTGAGCTAATTTCAAACCCTTGTTTTATGCATCACCCCACCTCACCTTTCCCGTTAAGCAGCCATAGTGTGTCTTCTAAAGGAGTGACTGTGTTCTGTTTTGTAATTCAGTTCAAGTGTAGCGATTTTGACATTCCCTCTATAAGCGATATCTTAGGATAAGTGTCTTTTTCTGTGTGACTTATTTCACTTAGAATCATCGTACCTAAATCCACTCATCATGCTGCTAACTAGCCTTATGACATTGATTTCATGGCTGAGTGATATTCCATTGTGCCAAGTACCACCATTTCTTTATCCATTTTTCTCTTTCCTGGTATATTGAAGGTGTACCGAAGCGGAGGTTCTTGGAAACAGAGCAGCCGTAAACTTTAGGGTGCCTGTGTCTTGTTGATTTTTAGTTTTCCCAATTTATACGCCCATGAGTGGAAGTGCCCTATGCTCTCTACACTGTGTTTATTACTTGTTTCAGGACACACCGTACTCTTCTCCAGAGTGCCTGTTGGCAATTTACATCCCGCCCATCAGTGTAGCAAGGCTCCCATGTCTCCATGGCCTGTCCTGATTTTCTGGTTTTTACACTTTGTTCAGCATGGCCCTTTTGACCGAGGGCAAGGGAGACTTCTTTGTAGCGCTGATTTACCCTTCCGGCTTGCTTGGTTGGCCAAAAAGGGCGTATGCGTTTTTTCCTGAATATATTCAGGAAAAAACGCATACGCCCTTTTTGGCCAAGGGCATCATTGTCAACGTTTTGCCGCTTTTCATGTGCTTTAAAGGCGAGTCGAATCTACCTCCTGAAATCTGTTTCCTGCAAATCTGCCTTGCTTTCAAATCCTCTTCGTTGCCTTCCCTCAATATATTTGTGCACGAGAGTTCTCATTTATAACTCTGCACGTTTGTGAATTGCAGTGCCCCTGAGCTCCATTTGTCTCCTCGCTTTTTTGGGAGCTGGCCGCAAAAGCGCAGGATTGCTTCAGGCCCTATTTTGGTTCTGGGTGGCAGGCTGAGCCTGTGGTTCATTCTTCTTCCTGATGGGAAAATGGAGTGACCTGTGCCTATCCCAACACCTAGGGCTAGTCTTTCGTTGGTTCCCCGTCTTCCCGTTCATCCTCAGGACAAATTGCAACCTGGACGAAACAGTAGGTTAAAGGTGCTGATTCTCCAAGTAGGGAGATGGTTAGTCAAGCGGCTGGAATGGTGAACCCGAGCAGAAGGAGAGGAGAAATGAGGTGCGTTTTAGAAACCTTTCCCGATCTCACGGCATACCATCTTCTGGGTTTCCCATGCATGTTTTGATGTAGGAAGATGCCCTTGTACCTGGAGATTTGAGACCCATGGGGTGTGTTCCCCGCAGTGTTACTTTAAAGTATCTGCGTTTGCTCACCCAACCTCACCAATCCTCTCAGCCCCAAGAGTGTCCAGCCTTATGTCTCATCCAGCTGTGGGTCTAGATATGGTCAATCCAGGTTGCATCATAGACCCTGAACGGATTTTGTAAGAATTTCTCTCTCTTTCACTGTCTTTGTTTTGTGGGTTTTTTAAAGAAATTTATGTTTAGAATCGGGCTTGGCTGCTTTTCCCTGCTGTGTTGATGCCGCTTTACACCCTCTTGATTCACTTGCAGAGAGATATCGATATATAGGTTTTCAGATTCTTACTAGTCAGATATATTCTTGTGTGGTGACTAGGGTGTGTTGAGTCCAGTTCACTGAGCAGGGAGTAGGCCTTGTCTATTACATATTTGGCTTATGGAGCGGTCTCTGAGCTAATTTCAAACCCTTGTTTTATGCATCACCCCACCTCACCTTTCCCGTTAAGCAGCCATAGTGTGTCTTCTAAAGGTGTGACTCTGTTCTGTTTTGTAATTCAGTTCAAGTGTAGCGATTTTGACATTCCCTCTATAAGCGATATCTTAGGATAAGTGTCTTTTTCTGTGTGACTTATTCCACTTAGAATCATCGTACCTAAATCCACTCATCATGCTGCTAACTAGCCTTATGACATTGATTTCATGGCTGAGTGATATTCCATTGTGCCAAGTACCACCATTTCTTTATCCATTTTTCTCTTTCCTGGGATATTGAAGGTGTACCGAAGCGGAGGTTCTTGGAAACAGAGCAGCCGTAAACTTTAGGGTGCCTGGGTCTTGTTGATTTTTAGTTTTCCCAATTTATACGCCCATGAGTGGAAGTGCCCTATGCTCTCTACGCTGTGTTTATTACTTGTTTCAGGACACACCGTACTCTTCTCCAGAGTGCCTGTTGGCAATTTACATCCCGCCCATCAGCGTAGCAAGGCTCCCATGTCTCCATGGCCTGTCCTGCTTTTCTGGTTTTTACACTTTGTTCAGCATGGCCCTTTTGACCGAGGGCAAGCGAGACTTCTTTGTAGTGCTGATTTGCCCTTCCGGCTGGCTTGCTTGGTTGGCCAAAAAGGGCGTATGCGTTTTTTCCTGAATATATTCAGGAAAAAACGCATACGCCGTTTTTGGCCAAGGGCATCATTGTCAACGTTTTGCCGCTTTTCATGTGCTTTAAAGGCGAGTCGAATCTACCTCCTGAAATCTGTTTCCTGCAAATCTGCCTTGCTTTCAAATCCTCTTCCTTGCCTTCCCTCAATATATTTGTGGACGAGAGTTCTCATTTATAACTCTGCACGTTTGTGAATTGCAGTGCCCCTGAGCTCCATTTGTCTCCTCGCTTTTTTGGGAGCTGGCCGCAAAAGCGCAGGATTGCTTCAGGCCCTATTTTGGTTCTGGGGGGCAGGCTGAGCCTGTGGTTCATTCTTCTTCCTGATGGGAAAATGGAGTGACCTGTGCCTGTCCCAATACCTAGGGCTTGTCTCTCGTTGGTTCCCCGTCTTCCCGTTCATCCTCAGGACAAATTGCAACCTGTACAATCAGGAGGTTAAAGGTGCTGATTCTTCAAGTAGGGAGATGGTTAGTCAAGCGGCTGGAATGGTGAACCCGAGCACAAGGAGAGGAGAAATGAAGTGCATTTTAGAAACCTTTCCCGATCTCATGGCATACCATCTTCTGGGTTTCCCATGCATGTTTTGATGTAGGAAGATGCCCTTGTACCTGGAGATTTGAGACCCATGGGGTGTGTTCCCCGCAGTGTTACTTTAAAGTATCTGCGTTTGCTCACCCAACCTCACCAATCCTCTCAGCCCCAAGAGTGTCCAGCCTTATGTCTCATCCAGCTGTGGGTCTAGATATGGTCAATCCAGGTTGCATCATAGACCCTGAACGGATTTTGTAAGAATTTCTCTCTCTTTCACTGTCTTTGTTTTGTGGGTTTTTTAAAGAAATTTATGTTTAGAATCGGGCTTGGCTGCTTTTCCCTGCTGTGTTGATGCCGCTTTACACCCTCTTGATTCACTTGCAGAGAGATATCGATATATAGGTTTTCAGATTCTTACTAGTCAGATATATTCTTGTGTGGTGACTAGGGTGTGTTGAGTCCAGTTCACTGAGCAGGGAGTAGGCCTTGTCTATTACATATTTGGCTTATGGAGCGGTCTCTGAGCTAATTTCAAACCCTTGTTTTATGCATCACCCCACCTCACCTTTCCCGTTAAGCAGCCATAGTGTGTCTTCTAAAGGTGTGACTCTGTTCTCTTTTGTAATTCAGTTCAAGTGTAGCGATTTTGACATTCCCTCTATAAGCGATATCTTAGGATAAGTGTCTTTTTCTGTGTGACTTATTTCACTTAGAATCATCGTACCTAAATCCACTCATCATGCTGCTAACTAGCCTTATGACATTGATTTCATGGCTGAGTGATATTCCATTGTGCCAAGTACCACCATTTCTTTATCCATTTTTCTCTTTCCTGGGATATTGAAGGTGTACCGAAGCGGAGGTTCTTGGAAACAGAGCAGCCGTAAACTTTAGGGTGCCTGTGTCTTGTTGATTTTTAGTTTTCCCAATTTATACGCCCATGAGTGGAAGTGCCCTATGCTCTCTACGCTGTGTTTATTACTTGTTTCAGGACACACCGTACTCTTCTCCAGAGTGCCTGTTGGCAATTTACATCCCGCCCATCAGCGTAGCAAGGCTCCCATGTCTCCATGGCCTGTCCTGCTTTTCTGGTTTTTACACTTTGTTCAGCATGGCCCTTTTGACCGAGGGCAACCGAGACTTCTTTGTAGCGCTGATTTGCCCTTCCGGCTTGCTTGGTTGGCCAAAAAGGGCGTATGCGTTTTTTCCTGAATATATTCAGGAAAAAACGCATACGCCCTTTTTGGCCAAGGGCATCATTGTCAACGTTTTGCCGCTTTTCATGTGCTTTAAAGGCGAGTCGAATCTACCTCCTGAAATCTGTTTCCTGCAAATCTGCCTTGCTTTCAAATCCTCTTCGTTGCCTTCCCTCAATATATTTGTGGACGAGAGTTCTCATTTATAACTCTGCACGTTTGTGAATTGCAGTGCCCCTGAGCTCCATTTGTCTCCTCGCTTTTTTGGGAGCTGGCCGCAAAAGCGCAGGATTGCTTCAGGCCCTATTTTGGTTCTGGGGGGCAGGCTGAGCCTGTGGTTCATTCTTCTTCCTGATGGGAAAATGGAGTGACCTGTGCCTATCCCAACACCTAGGGCTAGTCTTTCGTTGGTTCCCCGTCTTCCTGTTCATCCTCAGGACAAATTGCAACCTGGACGAAACAGGAGGTTAAAGGTGCTGATTCTCCAAGTAGGGAGATGGTTAGTCAAGCGGCTGGAATGGTGAACCCGAGCAGAAGGAGAGGAGAAATGAGGTGCGTTTTAGAAACCTTTCCCGATCTCACGGCATACCATCTTCTGGGTTTCCCATGCATGTTTTGATGTAGGAAGATGCCCTTGTACCTGGAGATTTGAGACCCATGGGGTGTGTTCCCCGCAGTGTTACTTTAAAGTATCTGCGTTTGCTCACCCAACCTCACCAATCCTCTCAGCCCCAAGAGTGTCCAGCCTTATGTCTCATCCAGCTGTGGGTCTAGATATGGTCAATCCAGGTTGCATCATAGACCCTGAACGGATTTTGTAAGAATTTCTCTCTCTTTCACTGTCTTTGTTTTGTGGGTTTTTTAAAGAAATTTATGTTTAGAATCGGGCTTGGCTGCTTTTCCCTGCTGTGTTGATGCCGCTTTACACCCTCTTGATTCACTTGCAGAGAGATATCGATATATAGGTTTTCAGATTCTTACTAGTCAGATATATTCTTGTGTGGTGACTAGGGTGTGTTGAGTCCAGTTCACTGAGCAGGGAGTAGGCCTTGTCTATTACATATTTGGCTTATGGAGCGGTCTCTGAGCTAATTTCAAACCCTTGTTTTATGCATCACCCCACCTCACCTTTCCCGTTAAGCAGCCATAGTGTGTCTTCTAAAGGTGTGACTCTGTTCTGTTTTGTAATTCAGTTCAAGTGTAGCGATTTTGACATTCCCTCTCTAAGCGATATCTTAGGATAAGTGTCTTTTTCTGTGTGACTTATTTCACTTAGAATCATCGTACCTAAATCCACTCATCATGCTGCTAACTAGCCTTATGACATTGATTTCATGGCTGAGTGATATTCCATTGTGCCAAGTACCACCATTTCTTTATCCATTTTTCTCTTTCCTAGGATATTGAAGGTGTACCGAAGTGGAGGTTCTGGAAAACAGAGCAGCCGTAAAGTTTGGGGTGCCTGTGTCTTGTTGATTTTTAGTTTTCCCAATTTATACGCCCATGAGTGGAAGTGCCCTATGCTCTCTACGCTGTGTTTATTACTTGTTTCAGGACACACCGTACTCTTCTCCAGAGTGCCTGTTGGCAATTTACATCCCGCCCATCAGCGTAGCAAGGCTCCCATGTCTCCATGGCCTGTCCTGCTTTTCTGGTTTTTACACTTTGTTCAGCATGGCCCTTTTGACCGAGGGCAAGCGAGACTTCTTTGTAGCGCTGATTTGCCCTTCCGGCTTGCTTGGTTGGCCAAAAAGGGCGTATGCGTTTTTTCCTGAATATATTCAGGAAAAAACGCATACGCCCTTTTTGGCCAAGGGCATCATTGTCAACGTTTTGCCGCTTTTCATGTGCTTTAAAGGCGAGTCGAATCTACCTCCTGAAATCTGTTTCCTGCAAATCTGCCTTGCTTTCAAATCCTCTGCGTTGCCTTCCCTCAATATATTTGTGGACGAGAGTTCTCATTTATAACTCTGCACGTTTGTGAATTGCAGTGCCCCTGAGCTCCATTTGTCTCCTCGCTTTTTTGGGATCTGGCCGCAAAAGCGCAGGATTGCTTCAGGCCCTATTTTGGTTCTGGGGGGCAGGCTGAGCCTGTGGTTCATTCTTCTTCCTGATGGGAAAATGGAGTGACCTATGCCTGTCCCAACACCTAGGGCTCGTCTCTCGTTGGTTCCCCGTCTTCCCGTTCATCCTCAGGACAAATTACAACCTGTACAATCAGGAGGTTAAAGGTGCTGATTTTTCAAGTAGGGAGATGGTTAGTCAAGCAGCTGGAATGGTGAACCCGAGCACAAGGAGAGGAGAAATGAGGTGCATTTTAGAAACCTTTCCTGATCTCATGGCATACCATCTTCTGGGTTTCCCATGCATGTTTTGATGTAGGAAGATGCCCTTGTACCTGGAGATTTGAGACCCATGGGGTGTGTTCCCCGCAGTGTTACTTTAAAGTATCTGCGTTTGCTCACCCAACCTCACCAATCCTCTCAGCCCCAAGAGTGTCCAGCCTTATGTCTCATCCAGCTGTGGGTCTAGATATGGTCAATCCAGGTTGCATCATAGACCCTGAACGGATTTTGTAAGAATTTCTCTCTCTTTCACTGTCTTTGCTTTGTGGGTTTTTTAAAGTAATGTATGTTTAGAATGGGGTTTGGCTGCTTTTCCCTGCTGTGTTTATGCCGCTTTACACCCTCTTGATTCACTTGCAGAGAGATATCGATACATAGGTTTTCATATTCTTACTAGTCAGATATATTCTTGTGTGGTGACTAGGGTGTGTTGAGTCCAGTTCACTGAGCAGGGAGTAGGCCTTGTCTATTACATATTTGGCTTATGGAGCGGTCTCTGAGCTAATTTCAAACCCTTGTTTTATGCATCACCCCACCTCACCTTTCCCGTTAAGCAGCCATAGTGTGTCTTCTAAAGGTGTGCCTCTGTTCTGTTTTGTAATTCAGTTCAAGTGTAGCGATTTTGACATTCCCTCTATAAGCGATATCTTAGGATAAGTGCCTTTTTCTGTGTGACTTATTTCACTTAGAATCATCGTACCTAAATCCACTCATCATGCTGCTAACTATCCTTATGATATTGATTTCATGGCTGAGTGATATTCCATTGTGCCAAGTACCACCATTTCTTTATCCATTTTTCTCTTTCCTGGGATATTGAAGGTGTACCGAAGCGGAGGTTCTTGGAAACAGAGCAGCCGTAAACTTTAGGGTGCCTGTGTCTTGTTGATTTTTAGTTTTCCCAATTTATACGCCCATGAGTGGAAGTGCCCTATGCTCTCTACGCTGTGTTTATTACTTGTTTCAGGACACACCGTACTCATCTCCAGAGTGCCTGTTGGCAATTTACATCCCGCCCATCAGCGTAGCAAGGCTGCCATGTCTCCATGGCCTGTCCTGCTTTTCTGGTTTTTACACTTTGTTCAGCATGGCCCTTTTGACCGAGGGCAAGCGAGACTTCTTTGTAGCGTTGATTTGCACTTCCGGCTTGCTTGGTTGGCCAAAAAGGGCGTATGCGTTTTTTCCTGAATATATTCAGGAAAAAACGCATACGCCCTTTTTGGCCAAGGGCATCATTGTCAACGTTTTGCCGCTTTTCATGTGCTTTAAAGGCGAGTCGAATCTACCTCCTGAAATCTGTTTCCTGCAAATCTGCCTTGCTTTCAAATCCTCTTCGTTGCCTTCCCTCAATATATTTGTGGACGAGAGTTCTCATTTATAACTCTGCACGTTTGTGAATTGCAGTGCCCCTGAGCTCCATTTGTCTCCTCGCTTTTTTGGGAGCTGGCCGCAAAAGCGCAGGATTGCTTCAGGCCCTATTTTGGTTCTGGGGGGCAGGCTGAGCCTGTGGTTCATTCTTCTTCCTGATGGGAAAATGGAGTGACCTGTGCCTGTCCCAACACCTAGGCCTAGTCTCTCGTTGGTTCCCCGTCTTCCCGTTCATCCTCAGGACAAATTGCAACCTGGACGAAACAGTAGGTTAAAGGTGCTGATTCTCCAAGTAGGGAGATGGTTAGTCAAGCGGCTGGAATGGCGAACCCGAGCACAAGGAGAGGAGAAATGAGGTGCGTTTTAGAAACCATTCCCGATATCATGGCATACCATCTTCTGGGTTTCCCATGCATGTTTTGATGTAGGAAGATTCCCTTGTACCTGGAGATTTGAGACCCATGGGGTGGGTACCCTGCGGTATTACTTTAAAGTATCTGCATTTGCTCACAACCTCACCAATCCTCTCAGCCCCAAGAGTGTCCAGCCTTATGTCTCATCCAGCTGTGGGTCTAGATATGGTCAATCCAGGTTGCATCAGAGACCCTGAACGGATTTTGTAAGAATTTCTCTCTCTTTCACTGTCTTTGCTTTGTGGGTTTTTTAAAGTAATGTATGTTTAGAATGGGGTTTGGCTGCTTTTCCCTGCTGTGTTTATGCCGCTTTACACCCTCTTGATTCACTTGCAGAGAGATATCGATACATAGGTTTTCATATTCTTACTAGTCAGATATATTCTTGTGCGGTGACTAGGGGGTGTTGAGTCCAGTTCACTGAGCAGGGAGTAGGCCTTGTCTATTACATATTTGGCTTATGGAGCGGTGTCTGAGCTAATTTCAAACCCTTGTTTTATGCATCACCCCACCTCACCTTTCCGGTTAAGCAGCCATAGTGTGTCTTCTAAAGGTGTGCCTCTGTTCTGTTTTGTAATTCAGTTCAAGTGTAGCGATTTTGACATTCCCTCTATAAGCGATATCTTAGGATAAGTGCCTTTTTCTGTGTGACTTATTTCACTTAGAATCATCGTACCTAAATCCACACATCATGCTGCTAACTAGCCTTATGACATTGATTTCATGGCTGAGTGATATTCCATTGTGCCAAGTACCACCATTTCTTTATCCATTTTTCTATTTCCTGGGATATTGAAGGTGTACCGAAGCGGAGGTTCTTGTAAACCGAGCAGCCGTAAAGTTTGGGGTGCCTGTGTCTTGTTGATTTTTAGTTTTCCCAATTTATACGCCCATGAGTGGAAGTGCCCTCTGCTCTCAACGCTGTGTTTATTACTTGTTTCAGGACACACCGTACTCATCTACAGAGTGCCTGTTGGCAATTTACATCCCGCCCATTAGCGTAGCAAGGCTCCCATGTCTCCATGGCCTGTCCTGCTTTTCTGGTTTTTACACTTTGTTCAGCATGGCCCTTTTGACCGAGGGCAAGCGAGACTTCTTTGTAGCGCTGATTTGCCCTTCCGGCTTGCTTGGTTGGCCAAAAAGGGCGTATGCGTTTTTTCCTGAATATATTCAGGAAAAAACGCATACGCCCTTTTTGGCCAAGGGCATCATTGTCAACGTTTTGCCGCTTTTCATGTGCTTTAAAGGCGAGTCGAATCTACCTCCTGAAATCTGTTTCCTGCAAATCTGCCTTGCTTTCAAATCCTCTTCGTTGCCTTCCCTCAATATATTTGTGGACGAGAGTTCTCATTTATAACTCTGCACGTTTGTGAATTGCAGTGCCCCTGAGCTCCATTTGTCTCCTCGCTTTTTTGGGAGCTGGCCGCAAAAGCGCAGGATTGCTTCAGGCCCTATTTTGGTTCTGGGGGGCAGGCTGAGCCTGTGGTTCATTCTTCTTCCTGATGGGAAAATGGAGTGACCTATGCCTGTCCCAACACCTAGGGCTCGTCTCTCGTTGGTTCCCCGTCTTCCCGTTCATCCTCAGGACAAATTACAACCTGTACAATCAGGAGGTTAAAGGTGCTGATTTTTCAAGTAGGGAGATGGTTAGTCAAGCAGCTGGAATGGTGAACCCGAGCACAAGGAGAGGAGAAATGAGGTGCATTTTAGAAACCTTTCCTCATCTCACGGCATACCATCTTCTGGGTTTCCCATGCATGTTTTGATGTAGGAAGATGCCCTTGTACCTGGAGATTTGAGACCCATGGGGTGTGTTCCCCGCAGTGTTACTTTAAAGTATCTGCGTTTGCTCACCCAACCTCACCAATCCTCTCAGCCCCAAGAGTGTCCAGCCTTATGTCTCATCCAGCTGTGGGTCTAGATATGGTCAATCCAGGTTGCATCATAGACCCTGAACGGATTTTGTAAGAATTTCTCTCTCTTTCACTGTCTTTGCTTTGTGGGTTTTTTAAAGTAATGTATGTTTAGAATGGGGTTTGGCTGCTTTTCCCTGCTGTGTTTATGCCGCTTTACACCCTCTTGATTCACTTGCAGAGAGATATCGATACATAGGTTTTCATATTCTTACTAGTCAGATATATTCTTGTGTGGTGACTAGGGTGTGTTGAGTCCAGTTCACTGAGCAGGGAGTAGGCCTTGTCTATTACATATTTGGCTTATGGAGCGGTCTCTGAGCTAATTTCAAACCCTTGTTTTATGCATCACCCCACCTCACCTTTCCCGTTAAGCAGCCATAGTGTGTCTTCTAAAGGTGTGCCTCTGTTCTGTTTTGTAATTCAGTTCAAGTGTAGCGATTTTGACATTCCCTCTATAAGCGATATCTTAGGATAAGTGCCTTTTTCTGTGTGACTTATTTCACTTAGAATCATCGTACCTAAATCCACTCATCATGCTGCTAACTATCCTTATGATATTGATTTCATGGCTGAGTGATATTCCATTGTGCCAAGTACCACCATTTCTTTATCCATTTTTCTCTTTCCTGGGATATTGAAGGTGTACCGAAGCGGAGGTTCTTGGAAACAGAGCAGCCGTAAACTTTAGGGTGCCTGTGTCTTGTTGATTTTTAGTTTTCCCAATTTATACGCCCATGAGTGGAAGTGCCCTATGCTCTCTACGCTGTGTTTATTACTTGTTTCAGGACACACCGTACTCATCTCCAGAGTGCCTGTTGGCAATTTACATCCCGCCCATCAGCGTAGCAAGGCTGCCATGTCTCCATGGCCTGTCCTGCTTTTCTGGTTTTTACACTTTGTTCAGCATGGCCCTTTTGACCGAGGGCAAGCGAGACTTCTTTGTAGCGTTGATTTGCACTTCCGGCTTGCTTGGTTGGCCAAAAAGGGCGTATGCGTTTTTTCCTGAATATATTCAGGAAAAAACGCATACGCCCTTTTTGGCCAAGGGCATCATTGTCAACGTTTTGCCGCTTTTCATGTGCTTTAAAGGCGAGTCGAATCTACCTCCTGAAATCTGTTTCCTGCAAATCTGCCTTGCTTTCAAATCCTCTTCGTTGCCTTCCCTCAATATATTTGTGGACGAGAGTTCTCATTTATAACTCTGCACGTTTGTGAATTGCAGTGACCCTGAGCTCCATTTGTCTCCTCGCTTTTTTGGGAGCTGGCCGCAAAAGCGCAGGATTGCTTCAGGCCCTATTTTGGTTCTGGGGGGCAGGCTGAGCCTGTGGTTCATTCTTCTTCCTGATGGGAAAATGGAGTGACCTGTGCCTGTCCCAACACCTAGGCCTAGTCTCTCGTTGGTTCCCCGTCTTCCCGTTCATCCTCAGGACAAATTGCAACCTGGACGAAACAGTAGGTTAAAGGTGCTGATTCTCCAAGTAGGGAGATGGTTAGTCAAGCGGCTGGAATGGCGAACCCGAGCACAAGGAGAGGAGAAATGAGGTGCGTTTTAGAAACCATTCCCGATATCATGGCATACCATCTTCTGGGTTTCCCATGCATGTTTTGATGTAGGAAGATTCCCTTGTACCTGGAGATTTGAGACCCATGGGGTGGGTACCCCGCGGTATTACTTTAAAGTATCTGCATTTGCTCACAACCTCACCAATCCTCTCAGCCCCAAGAGTGTCCAGCCTTATGTCTCATCCAGCTGTGGGTCTAGATATGGTCAATCCAGGTTGCATCAGAGACCCTGAACGGATTTTGTAAGAATTTCTCTCTCTTTCACTGTCTTTGCTTTGTGGGTTTTTTAAAGTAATGTATGTTTAGAATGGGGTTTGGCTGCTTTTCCCTGCTGTGTTTATGCCGCTTTACACCCTCTTGATTCATTTGCAGAGAGATATCAATACATAGGTTTTCAGATTCATACTAGTCAGATATATTCTTGTGCGGTGACTAGGGGGTGTTGAGTCCAGTTCACTGAGCAGGGAGTAGGCCTTGTCTATTACATATTTGGCTTATGGAGCGGTGTCTGAGCTAATTTCAAACCCTTGTTTTATGCATCACCCCACCTCACCTTTCCGGTTAAGCAGCCATAGTGTGTCTTCTAAAGGTGTGCCTCTGTTCTGTTTTGTAATTCAGTTCAAGTGTAGCGATTTTGACATTCCCTCTATAAGCGATATCTTAGGATAAGTGCCTTTTTCTGTGTGACTTATTTCACTTAGAATCATCGTACCTAAATCCACACATCATGCTGCTAACTAGCCTTATGACATTGATTTCATGGCTGAGTGATATTCCATTGTGCCAAGTACCACCATTTCTTTATCCATTTTTCTATTTCCTGGGATATTGAAGGTGTACCGAAGCGGAGGTTCTTGTAAACAGAGCAGCCGTAAAGTTTGGGGTGCCTGTGTCTTGTTGATTTTTAGTTTTCCCAATTTATACGCCCATGAGTGGAAGTGCCCTCTGCTCTCAACGCTGTGTTTATTACTTGTTTCAGGACACACCGTACTCTTCTCCAGAGTGCCTGTTGGCAATTTATATCCCGCCCATCAGCATAGCAAGGCTCCCATGTCTCCATGGCCTGTCCTACTTTTCTGGTTTTTACACTTTGTTCAGCATGGCCCTTTTGACCGAGGGCAAGCGAGACTTCTTTGTAGTGCTGATTTGCCCTTCCAGCTTGCTTGGTTGGCCAAAAAGGGCGTATGCGTTTTTTCCTGAATATATTCAGGAAAAAACGCATACGCCCTTTTTGGCCAAGGGCATCATTGTCAACGTTTTGCCGCTTTTCATGTGCTTTAAAGGCGAGTCGAATCTACCTCCTGAAATCTGTTTCCTGCAAATCTGCCTTGCTTTCAAATCCTCTTCGTTGCCTTCCCTCAATATATTTGTGGACGAGAGTTCTCATTTATAACTCTGCACGTTTGTGAATTGCAGTGCCCCTGAGATCCATTTGTCTCCTCGCTTTTTTGGGAGCTGGCCGCAAAAGCGCAGGATTGCTTCAGGCCCTATTTTGGTTCTGGGGGGCAGGCTGAGCCTGTGGTTCATTCTTCTTCCTGATGGGAAAATGGAGTGACCTATGCCTGTCCCAACACCTAGGGCTCGTCTCTCGTTGGTTCCGGGTCTTCCCGTTCATCCTCAAGACAAATTGCAACCTGTACAATCAGGAGGTTAAAGGTGCTGATTCTCCAAGTAGGCAGATGGTTAGTCAAGCGGCTGGAATGGCGAACCCGAGCACAAGGAGGGGAGAAATGAGGTGCGTTTTAGAAACCTTTCCCGATCTCATGGCATACCATCTTCTGGGTTTCCCATGCATGTTTTGATGTAGGAAGATGCCCTTGTACCTGGAGATTTGAGACCCATGGGGTGTGTTCCCCGCAGTGTTACTTTAAAGTATCTGCATTTGCTCACCCAACCTCACCAATCCTCTCAGCCCCAAGAGTGTCCAGCCTTATGTCTCATCCAGCTGTGGGTCTAGATATGGTCAATCCAGGTTGCATCATAGACCCTGAAAGGATTTTGTAAGAATTTCTCTCTCTTTCACTGTCTTTGTTTTGTGGGTTTTTTAAAGTAATTTATGTTTAGAATCGGGCTTGGCTGCTTTTCCCTGCTGTGTTGATGCCGCTTTACATGCTCTTGATTCACTTGCAGAGAGATATCGATACATAGGTTTTCAGATTCTTACTAGTCAGATATATTCTTGTGTGGTGACTAGGGTGTGTTGAGTCCAGTTCACTGAGCAGGGAGTAGGCCTTGTCTATTACATATTTGGCTTATGGAGCGGTCTCTGAGCTAATTTCAAACCCATGATTTATGCATCACCCCACCTCACCTTTCCCATTAAGCAGCCATAGTGTGTCTTCTAAAGGTGTGACTCTGTTCTGTTTTGTAATTCAGTTCAAGTGTAGCGATTTTGACATTCCCTCTATAAGCGATATCTTAGGATAAGTATCTTTTTCTGTGTGACTTATTTCACTTAGAATCATCGTACCTAAATCCACTCATCATGCTGCTAACTGGCCTTATGACATTGATTTCATGGCTGAGTGATATTCCATTGTGCCAAGTACCACCATTTCTTTATCCATTTTTCTCTTTCCTGGGATATTGAAGGTGTACCGAAGTGGAGGTTCTTGGAAACAGAGCAGCCGTAAACTGTAGGGTGCCTGTGTCTTGTTGATTTTTAGTTTTCCCAATTTATACGCCCATGAGTGGAAGTGCCCTATGCTCTCAACGCTGTGTTTATTACTTGTTTCAGGACACTCCGTACTCTTCTCCAGAGTGCCTGTTGGCAATTTATATCCCGCCCATCAGCATAGCAAGGCTCCCATGTCTCCATGGCCTGTCCTACTTTTCTGGTTTTTACACTTTGTTCAGCATGGCCCTTTTGACCGAGGGCAAGCGAGACTTCTTTGTAGTGCTGATTTGCCCTTCCAGCTTGCTTGGTTGGCCAAAAAGGGCGTATGCGTTTTTTCCTGAATATATTCAGGAAAAAACGCATACGCCCTTTTTGGCCAAGGGCATCATTGTCAACATTTTGCCGCTTTTCATGTGCTTTAAAGGCGAGTCGAATCTACCTCCTGAAATCTGTTTCCTGCAAATCTGCCTTGCTTTCAAATCCTCTTCCTTGCCTTCCCTCAATATATTTGTGGACGAGAGTTCTCATTTATAACTCTGCATGTTTGTGAATTGCAGTGCCCCTGAGATCCATTTGTCTCCTCGCTTTTTTGGGAGCTGGCCGCAAAAGCGCAGGATTGCTTCAGGCCCTATTTTGGTTCTGGGGGGCAGGCTGAGCCTGTGGTTCATTCTTCTTCCTGATGGGAAAATGGAGTGACCTATGCCTGTCCCAACACCTAGGGCTCGTCTCTCGTTGGTTCTGCGTCTTCCCGTTCATCCTCAGGACAAATTGCAACCTGTACAATCAGGAGGTTAAAGGTGCTGATTCTCCAAGTAGGCAGATGGTTAGTCAAGCGGCTGGAATGGCGAACCCGAGCACAAGGAGGGGAGAAATGAGGTGCGTTTTAGTAACCTTTCCCGATCTCATGGCATACCATCTTCTGGGTTTCCCATGCATGTTTTGATGTAGGAAGATGCCCTTGTACCTGGAGATTTGAGACCCATGGGGTGTGTTCCCCGCAGTGTTACTTTAAAGTATCTGCGTTTGCTCACCCAACCTCACCAATCCTCTCAGACCCAAGAGTGTCCAGCCTTATGTCTCATCCAGCTGTGGGTCTAGATATGGTCAATCCAGGTTGCATCATAGACCCTGAACGGATTTTGTAAGAATTTCTCTCTCTTTCACTGTCTTTGTTTTGTGGGTTTTTTAAAGTAATTTACGTTTAGAATGGGGCTTGGCTGCTTTTCCCTGCTGTGTTGATGCCGCTTTACACCCTCTTGATTCACTTGCAGAGAGATATCGATACATAGGTTTTCAGATTCTTACTAGTCAGATATATTCTTGTGTGGTGACTAGGGTGTGTTGAGTCCAGTTCACTGAGCAGGGAGTAGGCCTTGTCTATTACATATTTGGCTTATGGAGTGGTCTCTGAGCTAATTTCAAACCCTTGTTTTATGCATCACCCCACCTCACCTTTCCCGTTAAGCAGCCATAGTGTGTCTTCTAAAGGTGTGACTCTGTTCTGTTTTGTAATTCAGTTCAAGTGTAGCGATTTTGACATTCCCTCTCTAAGCGATATCTTAGGATAAGTGTCTTTTTCTGTGTGACTTATTTCACTTAGAATCATCGTATCTAAATCCACTCATCATGCTGCTAACTAGCCTTATGACATTGATTTCATGGCTGAGTGATATTCCATTGTGCCAAGTACCACCATTTCTTTATCCATTTTTCTCTTTCCTGGGATATTGAAGGTGTACCGAAGCGGAGGTTCTTGGCAACAGCGCAGCTGTAAACTTTAGGGTGCCTGTGTCTTGTTGATTTTTAGTTTTCCCAATTTATACGCCCATGAGTGGAAGTGCCCTATGCTCTCTACGCTGTGTTTATTACTTGTTTCAGGACACACCGTACTCTTCTCCAGAGTGCCTGTTGGCAATTTATATCCCGCCCATCAGCGTAGCAAGGCTCCCATGTCTCCATGGCCTGTCCTGCTTTTCTGGTTTTTACACTTTGTTCAGCATGGCCCTTTTGACCGAGGGCAAGCGAGACTTCTTTGTAGCGCTGATTTGCCCTTCCGGCTTGCTTGGTTGGCCAAAAAGGGCGTATGCGTTTTTTCCTGAATATATTCAGGAAAAAACGCATACGCCCTTTTTGGCCAAGGGCATCATTGTCAACGTTTTGTCGCTTTTCATGTGCTTTAAAGGCGAGTCGAATCTACCTCCTGAAATCTGTTTCCTGCAAATCTGCCTTGCTTTCAAATCCTCTTCCTTGCCTTCCCTCAATATATTTGTGGACGAGAGTTCTCATTTATAACTCTGCACGTTTGTGAATTGCAGTGCCCCTGAGATCCATTTGTCTCCTCGCTTTTTTGGGAGCTGGCCGCAAAAGCGCAGGATTGCTTCAGGCCCTATTTTGGTTCTGGGGGGCAGGCTGAGCCTGTGGTTCATTCTTCTTCCTGATGGGAAAATGGAGTGACCTATGCCTGTCCCAACACCTAGGGCTCGTCTCTCGTTGGTTCCGCGTCTTCCCGTTCATCCTCAGGACAAATTGCAACCTGTACAATCAGGAGGTTAAAGGTGCTGATTCTCCAAGTAGGCAGATGGTTAGTCAAGCGGCTGAAATGGCGAACCCGAGCACAAGGAGGGGAGAAATGAGGTGCGTTTTAGAAACCTTTCCCGATCTCATGGCATACCATCTTCTGGGTTTCCCATGCATGTTTTGATGTAGGAAGATGCCCTTGTACCTGGAGATTTGAGACCCATGGGGTGTGTTCCCCGCAGTGTTACTTTAAAGTATCTGCGTTTGCTCACCCAACCTCACCAATCCTCTCAGCCCCAAGAGTGTCCAGCCTTATGTCTCATCCAGCTGTGGGTCTAGATATGGTCAATCCAGGTTGCATCATAGACCCTGAACGGATTTTGTAAGAATTTCTCTCTCTTTCACTGTCTTTGTTTTGTGGGTTTTTTAAAGTAATTTACGTTTAGAATGGGGCTTGGCTGCTTTTCCCTGCTGTGTTGATGCCGCTTTACACCCTCTTGATTCACTTGCAGAGAGATATCGATACATAGGTTTTCAGATTCTTACTAGTCAGATATATTCTTGTGTGGTGACTAGGGTGTGTTGAGTCCAGTTCACTGAGCAGGGAGTAGGCCTTGTCTATTACATATTTGGCTTATGGAGCGGTCTCTGAGCTAATTTCAAACCCTTGTTTTATGCATCACCCCACCTCACCTTTCCCGTTAAGCAGCCATAGTGTGTCTTCTAAAGGTGTGCCTCTGTTCTGTTTTCTAATTCAGTTCAAGTGTAGCGATTTTGACATTCCCTCTATAAGCGATATCTTAGGATAAGTGTCTTTTTCTGTGTGACTTATTTCACTTAGAATCATCGTACCTAAATCCACTCATCATGCTGCTAACTAGCCTTATGACATTGATTTCATGGCTGAGTGATATTCCATTGTGCCAAGTACCACCATTTCTTTATCCATTTTTCTCTTTCCTGGGATATTGAAGGTATACCGAAGCGGAGGTTCTTGGCAACAGCGCAGCCGTAAACTTTAGGGTGCCTGTGTCTTGTTGATTTTTAGTTTTCCCAATTTATACGCCCATGAGTGGAAGTGCCCTATGCTCTCTACGCTGTGTTTATTACTTGTTTCAGGACACACGGTACTCTTCTCCAGAGTGCCTGTTGGCAATTTACATCCCGCCCATCAGCGTAGCAAGGCTCCCATGTCTCCATGGCCTGTCCTGCTTTTCTGGTTTTTACAATTTGTTCAGCATGTCCCTTTTGACCGAGGGCAAGCGAGACTTCTTTGTAGCGCTGATTTGCCCTTCCGGCTTGCTTGGTTGGCCAAAAAGGGCGTATGCGTTTTTTCCTGAATATATTCAGGAAAAAACGCATACGCCCTTTTTGGCCAAGGGCATCATTGTCAACGTTTTGTCGCTTTTCATGTGCTTTAAAGGCGAGTCGAATCTACCTCCTGAAATCTGTTTCCTGCAAATCTGCCTTGCTTTCAAATCCTCTTCCTTGCCTTCCCTCAATATATTTGTGGACGAGAGTTCTCATTTATAAGTCTGCACGTTTGTGAATTGCAGTGCCCCTGAGATCCATTTGTCTCCTCGCTTTTTTGGGAGCTGGCCGCAAAAGCGCAGGATTGCTTCAGGCCCTATTTTGGTTCTGGGGGGCAGGCTGAGCCTGTGGTTCATTCTTCTTCCTGATGGGAAAATGGAGTGACCTATGCCTGTCCCAACACCTAGGGCTCGTCTCTCGTTGGTTCCGCGTCTTCCCGTTCATCCTCAGGACAAATTGCAACCTGTACAATCAGGAGGTTAAAGGTGCTGATTCTCCAAGTAGGCAGATGGTTAGTCAAGCGGCTGGAATGGCGAACCCGAGCACAAGGAGGGGAGAAATGAGGTGCGTTTTAGAAACCTTTCCCGATCTCATGGCATACCATCTTCTGGGTTTCCCATGCATGTTTTGATGTAGGAAGATGCCCTTGTACCTGGAGATTTGAGACCCATGGGGTGTGTTCCCCGCAGTGTTACTTTAAAGTATCTGCGTTTGCTCACCCAACCTCACCAATCCTCTCAGCCCCAAGAGTGTCCAGCCTTATGTCTCATCCAGCTGTGGGTCTAGATATGGTCAATCCAGGTTGCATCATAGACCCTGAACGGATTTTGTAAGAATTTCTCTCTCTTTCACTGTCTTTGTTTTGTGGGTTTTTTAAAGTAATTTATGTTTAGAATCGGGCTTGGCTGCTTTTCCCTGCTGTGTTGATGCCGCTTTACACGCTCTTGATTCACTTGCAGAGAGATATCGATACATAGGTTTTCAGATTCTTACTAGTCAGATATATTCTTGTGTGGTGACTAGGGTGTGTTGAGTCCAGTTCACTGAGCAGGGAGTAGGCCTTGTCTATTACATATTTGGCTTATGGAGCGGTCTCTGAGCTAATTTCAAACCCATGTTTTATGCCTCACCCCACCTCACCTTTCCCATTAAGGAGCCATAGTGTGTCTTCTAAAGGTGTGACTCTGTTCTGTTTTGTAATTCAGTTCAAGTGTAGCGATTTTGACATTCCCTCTATAAGCGATATCTTAGGATAAGTGTCTTTTTCTGTGTGACTTATTTCACTTAGAATCATCGTACCTAAATCCACTCATCATGCTGCTAACTGGCCTTATGACATTGATTTCATGGCTGAGTGATATTCCATTGTGCCAAGTACCACCATTTCTTTATCCATTTTTCTCTTTCCTGGGATATTGAAGGTGTACCGAAGTGGAGGTTCTTGGAAACAGAGCAGCCGTAAACTGTAGGGTGCCTGTGTCTTGTTGATTTTTAGTTTTCCCAATTTATACGCCCATGAGTGGAAGTGCCCTATGCTCTCAACGCTGTGTTTATTACTTGTTTCAGGACACACCGTACTCTTCTCCAGAGTGCCTGTTGGCAATTTATATCCCGCCCATCAGCATAGCAAGGCTCCCATGTCTCCATGGCCTGTCCTGCTTTTCTGGTTTTTACACTTTGTTCAGCATGGCCCTTTTGACCGAGGGCAAGCGAGACTTCTTTGTAGTGCTGATTTGCCCTTCCGGCTTGCTTGGTTGGCCAAAAAGGGCGTATGCGTTTTTTCCTGAATATATTCAGGAAAAAACGCATACGCCCTTTTTGGCCAAGGGCATCATTGTCAACGTTTTGCCGCTTTTCATGTGCTTTAAAGGCGAGTCGAATCTACCTCCTGAAATCTGTTTCCTGCAAATCTGCCTTGCTTTCAAATCCTCTTCGTTGCCTTCCCTCAATATATTTGTGGACGAGAGTTCTCATTTATAACTCTGCACGTTTGTGAATTGCAGTGCCCCTGAGCTCCATTTGTCTCCTCGCTTTTCGGGAGCTGGCCGCAATAGCACAGGATTGCTTCAGGCACTATTTTGGTTCTGGGCGGCAGGCTGAGCCTGTGGTTCATTCTTCTTCCTGATGGGAAAATGGAGTGACCTGTGCCTGTCCCAACACCTGGGGCTAGTCTCTCGTTTGTTCCCCATCTTCCCGTTCATCCTCAGGACAAATTGCAAACAGGAGGACGAAACAGGAGGTTAAAGGTGCTGATTCTCCAAGTAGGGAGATGGTTAGTCAAGTGGCTGGAATGGCGAACCCGAGCACAAGGAGAGGAGAAATGAGGTGCGTTTTAGACACCTTTCCCGATCTCACGGCATACCATCTTCTGGGTTTCCCATGCATGTTTTGATGTAGGAAGATGCCCTTGTACCTGGAGATTTGAGACCCATGGGGTGGGTACCAAGCGGTATTACTTTAAAGTATCTGCATTTGCTCACCCAACCTCGCCAATCCTCTCAGCCCCAAGAGTGTCCAGCCTTATGTCTCATCCAGCTGTGGGTCTAGATATGGTCAATCCAGGTTGCATCATAGACCCTGAACGGATTTTGTAAGAATTTCTCTCTCTTTCACTGTCTTTGCTTTGTGGCTTTTTTAAAGTAATGTATGTTTAGAATGGGGATTGGCTGCTTTTCCCTGCTGTGTTGATGCCGCTTTACACCCTCTTGATTCACTTGCAGAGAGATATCGATACATAGGGTTTCAGATTCTTACTAGTCAGATATATTCTTGTGTGGTGACTAGGGTGTGTTGAGTCCAGTTCACTGAGCAGGGAGTAGGCCTTGTCTATTACATATTTGGCTTATGGAGCAGTCTCTGAGCTAATTTCAAACCCTTGTTTTATGCATCACCCCACCTCACCTTTCCCGTTAAGCAGCCATAGTGTGTCTTCTAAAGGTGTGACTCTGTTCTGTTTTGTAATTCAGTTCAAGTGTAGCGATTTTGACATTCCCTCCATAAGCGATATCTTAGGATATGTGTCTTTTTCTGTGTGACTTATTTCACTTAGCATCATCGTACCTAAATACACTCATCATGCTGCTAACTGGCCTTATGACATTGATTTCATGGCTGAGTGATATTCCATTGTGCCAAGTACCACCATTTCTTTATCCATTTTTCTCTTTCCTGGGATATTGAATGTGTACCGAAGTGGAGGTTCTTGGAAACAGAGCAGCCGTAAAGTGTAGGGTGCCTGTGTCTTGTTGATTTTTAGTTTTCCCAATTTATACGCCCATGAGTGGAAGTGCCCTATGCTCTCAACGCTGTGTTTATTACTTGTTTCAGGACACACCGTACTCTTCTCCAGAGTGCCTGTTGGCAATTTATATCCCGCCCATCAGCGTAGCAAGGCTCCCATGTCTCCATGGCCTGTCCTGCTTTTATGGTTTTTACAGTTTGTTCAGCATGGCCCTTTTGACCGAGGGCAAGCGAGACTTCTTTGTGGTGCTGATTTGCCCTTCCGGCTTGCTTGGTTGGCCAAAAAGGGCGTATGCGTTTTTTCCTGAATATATTCAGGAAAAAACGCATACGCCCTTTTTGGCCAAGGGCATCATTGTCAACATTTTGCCGCTTTTCATGTGCTTTAAAGGCGAGTCGAATCTACCTCCTGAAATCTGTTTCCTGCAAATCTGCCTTGCTTTCAAATCCTCTTCGTTGCCTTCCCTCAATATATTTGTGGACGAGAGTTCTCATTTATAACTCTGCACGTTTGTGAATTGCAGTGCCCCTGAGCTCCATTTGTCTCCTCGCTTTTTTGGGAGCTGGCCGCAAAAGCGCAGGATTGCTTCAGGCCCTATTTTGGTTCTGGGGGGCAGGCTGAGCCTGTGGTTCATTCTTCTTCCTGATGGGAAAATGGAGTGACCTATGCCTGTCCCAAAACCTAGGGCTCGTCTCTCGTTGGTTCCGCGTCTTCCCGTTCATCCTCAGGACAAATTGCAACCTGTACAATCAGGAGGTTAAAGGTGCTGATTCTCCAAGTAGGGAGATGGTTAGTCAAGCGGCTGGAATGGCGAACCCGAGCACAAGGAGAGGAGAAATGAGGTGCGTTTTAGAAACCTTTCCCGATCTCATGGCATACCATCTTCTGGGTTTCCCATGCATGTTTTGATGTAGGAAGATGCCCTTGTACCTGGAGATTTGAGACCCATGGGGTGTGTTCCCCGCAGTGTTACTTTAAAGTATCTGCGTTTGCTCACCCAACCTCACCAATCCTCTCAGCCCCAAGAGTGTCCAGCCTTATGTCTCATCCAGCTGTGGGTCTAGATATGGTCAATCCAGTTTGCATCATAGACACTGAACGGATTTTGTATGAATTTCTCTCTCTTTCACTGTCTTTGTTTTGTGGGTTTTTTAAAGTAATTTATGTTTAGAATCGGGCTTGGCTGCTTTTCCCTGCTGTGTTGATGCCGCTTTACACCCTCTTGATTCACTTGCAGAGAGATATCGATACATAGGTTTTCAGATTCTTACTAGTCAGATATATTCTTGTGTGGTGACTAGGGTGTGTTGAGTCCAGTTCACTGAGCAGGGAGTAGGCCTTGTCTATTACATATTTGGCTTATGGAGCGGTCTCTAAGCTAATTTCAAACCCTTGTTTTATGCATCACCCCACCTCACCTTTCCCGTTAAGCAGCCATAGTGTGTCTTCTAAATGTGTGACTCTGTTCTGTTTTGTAATTCAGTTCAAGTGTAGCGATTTTGACATTCCCTCTATAAGCGATATCTTAGGATAAGTGTCTTTTTCTGTGTGACTTATTTCACTTAGAATCATCGTACCTAAATCCACTCATCATGCTGCTAACTAGCCTTATGACATTGATTTCATGGCTGAGTGATATTCCATTGTGCCAAGTACCACCATTTCTTTATCCATTTTTCTCTTTCCTGGGATATTGAAGGTGTACCGAAGCGGAGGTTCTTGGAAACAGAGCAGCCGTAAACTTTAGGGTGCCTGTGTCTTGTTGATTTATAGTTTTCCCAATTTATACGCCCATGAGTGGAAGTGCCCTATGCTCTCTACGCTGTGTTTATTACTTGTTTCAGGACACACCGTACTCTTCTCCAGAGTGCCTGTTGGCAATTTACATCCCGCCCATCAGCGTAGTAAGGCTCCCATGTCTCCATGGCCTGTCCTGCTTTTCTGGGTTTTACACTTTGTTTAGCATGGCCCTTTTGACCGAGGGCAAGCGAGACTTCTTTGTAGCGCTGATTTGCCCTTCCGGCTTGCTTGGTTGGCCAAAAAGGGCGTATGCGTTTTTTCCTGAATATATTCAGGAAAAAACGCATACGCCCTTTTTGGCCAAGGGCATCATTGTCAACGTTTTGCCGCTTTTCATGTGCTTTAAAGGCGAGTCGAATCTACCTCCTGAAATCTGTTTCCTGCAAATCTGCCTTGCTTTCAAATCCTCTTCGTTGCCTTCCCTCAATATATTTGTGGACGAGAGTTCTCATTTATAACTCTGCACGTTTGTGAATTGCAGTGCCCCTGAGCTCCATTTGTCTCCTCGCTTTTTTGGGAGCTGGCCGCAAAAGCGCAGGATTGCTTCAGGCCCTATTTTGGTTCTGGGGGGCAGGCTGAGCCTGTGGTTCATTCTTCTTCCTGATGGGAAAATGGAGTGACCTATGCCTGTCCCAACACCTAGGGCTCGTCTCTCGTTGGTTCCGCGTCTTCCCGTTCATCCTCAGGACAAATTGCAACCTGTACAATCAGGAGGTTAAAGGTGCTGATTCTCCAAGTAGGCAGATTGTTAGTCAAGCGGCTGGAATGGCGAACCCGAGCACAAGGAGGGGAGAAATGAGGTGCGTTTTAGAAACCTTTCCCGATCTCATGGAATACCATCTTCTGGGTTTCCCATGCATGTTTTGATGTAGGAAGATGCCCTTGTACCTGGAGATTTGAGACCCATGGGGTGTGTTCCCCGCAGTGTTACTTTAAAGTATCTGCATTTGCTCACCCAACCTCACCAATCCTCTCAGCCCCAAGAGTGTCCAGCCTTATGTCTCATCCAGCTGTGGGTCTAGATATGGTCAATCCAGGTTGCATCATAGACCCTGAACGGATTTTGTAAGAATTTCTCTCTCTTTCACTGTCTTTGTTTTGTGGGTTTTTTAAAGTAATTTACGTTTAGAATGGGGCTTGGCTGCTTTTCCCTGCTGTGTTGATGTCGCTTTACACCCGCTTGATTCACTTGCAGAGAGATATCGATACATAGGTTTTCAGAATCTTACTAGTCAGATATATTCTTGTGTGGTGACTAGGGTGTGTTGAGTCCAGTTCACTGAGCAGGGAGTAGGCCTTGTCTATTACATATTTGGCTTATGGAGCGGTCTCTGAGCTAATTTCAAACCCTTGTTTTATGCATCACCCCACCTCACCTTTCCCGTTAAGCAGCCATAGTGTGTCTTCTAAAGGTGTGACTCTGTTCTGTTTTGTAATTCAGTTCAAGTGTAGCGATTTTGACATTCCCTCTATAAGCGATATCTTAGGATAAGTGTCTTTTTCTGTGTGACTTATTTCACTTAGAATCATCGTACCTAAATCCACTCATCATGCTGCTAACTAGCCTTATGACATTGATTTCATGGCTGAGTGATATTCCATTGTGCCAAGTACCACCATTTCTTTATCCATTTTTCTCTTTCCTGGGATATTGAAGGTGTACCGAAGCAGAGGTTCTTGGAAACAGAGCAGCCGTAAACTTTAGGATGCCTGTGTCTTGTTGATTTTTAGTTTTCCCAATTTATACGCCCATGAGTGGAAGTGCCCTATGCTCTCAACGCTGTGTTTATTACTTGTTTCAGGACACACCGTACTCTTCTCCAGAGTGCCTGTTGGCAATTTACATCCCGCCCATCTGTGTAGCAAGGCTCCCATGTCTCCATGGCCTGTCCTGCTTTTCTGGTTTTTACACTTTGTTCAGCATGGCCCTTTTGACCGAGGGCAAGCGAGACTTTTTGTAGCGCTGATTTGCCCTTCCGGCTTGCTTGGTTGGCCAAAAAGGGCGTATGCGTTTTTTCCTGAATATATTCAGGAAAAAACGCATACGCCCTTTTTGGCCAAGGGCATCATTGTCAAAGTTTTGCCGCTTTTCATGTGCTTTAAAGGCGAGTCGAATCTACCTCCTGAAATCTGTTTCCTGCAAATCTGCCTTGCTTTCAAATCCTCTTCGTTGCCTTCCCTCAATATATTTGTGGACGAGAGTTCTCATTTATAACTCTGCACGTTTGTGAATTGCAGTGCCCCTGAGCTCCATTTGTCTTCTCGCTTTTTTGGGAGCTGGCCGCAAAAGCGCAGGATTGCTTCAGGCCCTATTTTGGTTCTGGGGGGCAGGCTGAGCCTGTGGTTCATTCTTCTTCCTGATGGGAAAATGGAGTGACCTATGCCTGTCCCAACACCTAGGGCTCGTCTCTCGTTGGTTCCGCGTCTTCCCGTTCATCCTCAGGACAAATTGCAACCTGTACAATCAGGAGGTTAAAGGTGCTGATTCTCCAAGTAGGCAGATGGTTAGTCAAGCGGCTGGAATGGCGAACCCGAGCACAAGGATAGGAGAAATGAGGTGCGTTTTAGAAACCTCTCCCGGTCTCATGGCATACCATCTTCTGGGTTTCCCATGCATGTTTTGATGTAGGAAGATGCCCTTGTACCTGGAGATTTGAGACCCATGGGGTGTGTTCCCCGCAGTGTTACTTTAAAGTATCTGCATTTGCTCACCCAACCTCACCAATCCTCTCAGCCCCAAGAGTGTCCAGCCTTATGTCTCATCCAGCTGTGGGTCTAGATATGGTCAATCCAGTTTGCATCATAGACACTGAACGGATTTTGTAAGAATTTCTCTCTCTTTCACTGTCTTTGTTTTGTGGGTTTTTTAAAGTAATTTACGTTTAGAATAGGGCTTGGCTGCTTTTCCCTGCTGTGTTGATGCCGCTTTACACCCTCTTGATTCACTTGCAGAGAGATATCGATACATAGGTTTTCAGATTCTTACTAGTCAGATATATTCTTGTGTGGTGACTAGGGTGTGTTGAGTCCAGTTCACTGAGCAGGGAGTAGGCCTTGTCTATTACATATTTGGCTTATGGAGCGGTCTCTGAGCTAATTTCAAACCCTTGTTTTATGCATCACCCCACCTCACCTTTCCCGTTAAGCAGCCATAGTGTGTCTTCTAAAGGTGTGACTCTGTTCTGTTTTGTAATTCAGTTCAAGTGTAGCGATTTTGACATTCCCTCTATAAGCGATATCTTAGGATAAGTGTCTTTTTCTGTGTGACTTATTTCACTTAGAATCTTCGTACCTAAATCCACTCATCATGCTGCTAACTAGCCTTATGACATTGATTTCATGGCTGAGTGATATTCCATTGTGCCAAGTACCACCATTTCTTTATCCATTTTTCTCTTTCCTGGGATATTGAAGGTGTACCGAAGCGGAGGTTCTTGGCAACAGAGCAGCCGTAAAGTTTTGGGTGCCTATGTCTTGTTGATTTTTAGTTTTCCCAATTTATACGCCCATGAGTGGAAGTGCCCTATGCTCTCTACGCTGTGTTTATTACTTGTTTCAGGACACACCGTACTCTTCTCCAGAGTGCCTGTTGGCAATTTACATCCCGCCCATCAGCGTAGCAAGGCTCCCATGTCTCCATGGCCTGTCCTGCTTTTCTGGTTTTTACACTTTGTTCAGCATGGCCCTTTTGACCGAGGGCAAGCGAGACTTCTTTGTAGCGCTGATTTGCCCTTCCGGCTTGCTTGGTTGGCCAAAAAGGGCGTATGCGTTTTTTCCTGAATATATTCAGGAAAAAACGCATACGCCCTTTTTGGCCAAGGGCATCATTGTCAACGTTTTGCCGCTTTTCATGTGCTTTAAAGGCGAGTCGAATCTACCTCCTGAAATCTGTTTCCTGCAAATCTGCCTTGCTTTCAAATCCTCTTCGTTGCCTTCCCTCAATATATTTGTGGACGAGAGTTCTCATTTATAACTCTGCACGTTTGTGAATTGCAGTGCCCCTGAGCTCCATTTGTCTCCTCGCATTTTTGGGAGCTGGCCGCAAAAGCGCAGGATTGCTTCAGGCCCCATTTTGGTTCTGGGGGGCAGGCTGAACCTGTGGTTCATTCTTCTTCCTGATGGGAAAATGGAGTGACCTATGCCTGTCCCAACACCTAGGGCTCGTCTCTCGTTGGTTCCGCGTCTTCCCGTTCATCCTCAGGACAAATTGCAACCTGTACAATCAGGAGGTTAAAGGTGCTGATTCTCCAAGTAGGCAGATGGTTAGTCAAGCGGCTGGAATGGCGAACCCGAGCACAAGGAGAGGAGAAATGAGGTGCGTTTTAGAAACCTTTCCCGATCTCACGGCATACCATCTTCTGGGTTTCCCATGCATGTTTTGATGTAGGAAGATTCCCTTGTACCTTGAGATTTGAGACCCATGGGGTGGGTACCCCGCGGTATTACTTTAAACTATCTGCATTTGCTCACCCAACCTCACCAATCCTCTCAGCCCCAAGAGTGTCCAGCCTTATGTCTCATCCAGCTGTGGGTCTAGATATGGTCAATCCAGGTTGCATCAGAGACCCAGAACGGATTTTGTAAGAATTTCTCTATCTTTCACTGTCTTTGCTTTGTGAGTTTTTTAAAGTAATGTATTTTTAGAATGGGGTTTGGCTGCTTTTCCCTGCTGTGTTTATGCCGCTTTACACCCTCTTGATTCACTTGCAGAGAGATATCAATACATAGGTTTTCAGATTCATACTAGTCAGATATATTCTTGTGCGGTGACTAGGGGGTGTTGAGTCCAGTTCACTGAGCAGGGAGTAGGCCTTGTCTATTACATATTTGGCTTATGGAGCGGTGTCTGAGCTAATTTCAAACCCTTGTTTTATGCATCACCCCACCTCACCTTTCCGGTTAAGCAGCCATAGTGTGTCTTCTAAAGGTGTGACTCTGTTCTGTTTTGTAATTCAGTTCAAGTGTAGCGATTTTGACATTCCCTCTATAAGCGATATCTTAGGATAAGTGTCTTTTTCTGTGTGACTTATTTCACTTAGAATCATCGTACCTAAATCCACTCATCATGCTGCTAACTAGCCTTATGACATTGATTTCATGGCTGAGTGATATTCCATTGTGCCAAGTACCACCATTTCTTTATCCATTTTTCTCTTTCCTGGGATATTGAAGGTGTACCGAAGCGGAGGTTCTTGGAAACAGAGCAGCCGTAAACTTTAGGGTGCCTGTGTCTTGTTGATTTTTAGTTTTCCCAATTTATACGCCCATGAGTGGAAGTGCCCTATGCTCTCTACGCTGTGTTTATTACTTGTTTCAGGACACACCGTACTCTTCTCCAGAGTGCCTGTTGGCAATTTACATCCCGCCCATCAGCGTAGCAAGGCTCCCATATCTCCATGGCCTGTCCTGCTTTTCTGGTTTTTACCATTTTTTCAGCATGGCCTTTTTGACCGAGGGCAAGCGAGACTTCTTTGTAGCGCTGATTTGCTCTTCCGGCTTGCTTGGTTGCCCTAAAAGGGCGTATGCGTTTTTTCCTGAATATATTCAAGAAAAAACGTATACGCCCTTTTTGGCCAAGGGCATCATTGTCAACGTTTGGCCGCTTTTCATGTGCTTTAAAGGCGAGTCGAATCTACCTCCTGAAATCTGTTTCCTGCAAATCTGCCTTGCTTTCAAATCCTCTTCGTTGCCTTCCCTCAATATATTTGTGGACGAGAGTTCTCATTTATAACTCTGCACGTTTGTGAATTGCAGTGCCCCTGAGCTCCATTTGTCTCCTCGCATTTTTGGGAGCTGGCCGCAAAAGCGCAGGATTGCTTCAGGCCCCATTTTGGTTCTGGGGGGCAGGCTGAGCCTGTGGTTCATTCTTCTTCCTGATGGGAAAATGGAGTGACCTATGCCTGTCCCAACACCTAGGGCTCGTCTCTCGTTGGTTCCGCGTCTTCCCGTTCATCCTCAGGACAAATTGCAACCTGTACAATCAGGAGGTTAAAGGTGCTGATTCTCCAAGTAGGCAGATGGTTAGTCAAGCGGCTGGAATGGTGAACCCGAGCACAAGGAGAGGAGAAATGAGGTGCGTTTTAGAAACCTTTCCCGATCTCATGGCATACCATCTTCTGGGTTTCCCATGCATGTTTTGATGTAGGAAGATGCCCTTGTACCTGGAAATTTGAGACCCATGGGGTGTGTTCCCCGCAGTGTTACTTTAAAGTATCTGCTTTTGCTCACCCAACCTCACCAATCCTCTCAGCCCCAAGAGTGTCCAGCCTTATGTCTCATCCAGCTGTGGGTCTAGATATGGTCAATCCAGTTTGCATCATAGACACTGAACGGATTTTGTAAGAATTTCTCTCTCTTTCACTGTCTTTGTTTTGTGGGTTTTTTAAAGTAATTTTTGTTTAGAATCGGGCTTGGCTGCTTTTCCCTGCTGTGTTGATGCCGCTTTAAACCCTCTTGATTCACTTTCAGAGAGATATCGATACATAGGTTTTCAGATTCTTACTAGTCAGATATATTCTTGTGTGGTGACTAGGGTGTGTTGAGTCCAGTTCACTGAGCAGGGAGTAGGCCTTGTCTATTACATATTTGGCTTATGGAGTGGTCTCTGAGCTAATTTCAAACCCTTGTTTTATGCATCACCCCACCTCACCTTTCCCGTTAAGCAGCCATAGTGTGTCTTCTAAAGGTGTGACTCTGTTCTGTTTTGTAATTCAGTTCAAGTGTAGCGATTTTGACATTCCCTCTATAAGCGATATCTTAGGATAAGTGTCTTTTTCTGTGTGACTTATTTCACTTAGAATCATCGTACCTAAATCCACTCATCATGCTGCTAACTAGCCTTATGACATTGATTTCATGGCTGAGTGATATTCCATTGTGCCAAGTACCACCATTTCTTTATCCATTTTTCTCTTTCCTGGGATATTGAAGGTGTACCGAAGCGTAGGTTCTTGGCAACAGAGCAGCCGTAAAGTTTGGGGTGCCTATGTCTTGTTGATTTTTAGTTTTCCCAATTTATACGCCCATGAGTGGAAGTGCCCTATGCTCTCTACGCTGTGTTTATTACTTGTTTCAGGACACACCGTACTCTTCTCCAGAGTGCCTGTTGGCAATTTACATGCCGCCCATCAGCGTAGCAAGGCTCCCATGTCTCCATGGCCTGTCCTGCTTTTCTGGTTTTTACACTTTGTTCAGCATGGCCCTTTTGACCGAGGGCAAGCGAGACTTCTTTGTAGCGCTGATTTGCCCTTCCGGCCTGCTTGGTTGGCCAAAAAGGGCGTATGCGTTTTTTCCTGAATATATTCAGGAAAAAACGCATACGGCCTTTTTGGCCAAGGGCATCATTGTCAACGTTTTGCCGCTTTTCATGTGCTTTAAAGGCGAGTCGTATCTACCTCCTGAAATCTGTTTCCTGTAAATCTGCCTTGCTTTCAAATCCTCTTCGTTGCCTTCCCTCAATATATTTGTGGACGAGAGTTCTCATTTATAACTCTGCACGTTTGTGAATTGCAGTGCCCCTGAGCTCCATTTGTCTACTCGCTTTTTTGGGAGCTGGCCGCAAAAGCGCAGGATTGCTTCAGGCCCTATTTTGGTTCTGGGGGGCAGGCTGAGCCTGTGGTTCATTCTTCTTCCTGATGGGAAAATGGAGTGACCTGTGCCTGTCCCAACACCTAGGGCTAGTCTCTCGTTGGTTCCCCGTCTTCCCGTTCATCCTCAGGACAAATTGCAACCTGGACGAAACAGTAGGTTAAAGGTGCTGATTCTCCAAGTAGGGAGATGGTTAGTCAAGTGGCTGGAATGGCGAACCCGAGCACAAGGAGAGGAGAAATGAGGTGCGTTTTAGAAACCTTTCCCGATCTCACGGCATACCATCTTCTGGGTTTCCCATGCATGTTTTGATGTAGGAAGATTCCCTTGTACCTTGAGATTTGAGACCCATGGGGTGGGTACCCCGCGGTATTACTTTAAAGTATCTGCATTTGCTCACCCAACCTCACCAATCCTCTCAGCCCCAAGAGTGTCCAGCCTTATGTCTCATCCAGCTGTGGGTCTAGATATGGTCAATCCAGGTTGCATCAGAGACCCTAAACGGATTTTGTAAGAATTTCTCTCTCTTTCACTGTCTTTGCTTTGTGGGTTTTTTAAAGTAATGTATGTTTAGAATGGGGATTGGCTGCTTTTCCCTGCTGTGTTTATGCCGCTTTACACCCTCTTGATTCACTTGCAGAGAGATATCGATACATAGGTTTTCAGATTCTTACTAGTCAGATATATTCTTGTGCGGTGACTAGGGGGTGTTGAGTCCAGTTCACTGAGCAGGGAGTAGGCCTTGTCTATTACATATTTGGCTTATGGAGCGGTGTCTGAGCTAATTTCAAACCCTTGTTTTATGCATCACCCCACCTCACCTTTCCCGTTAAGCAGCCATAGTGTGTCTTCTAAAGGTGTGACTGTGTTCTGTTTTGTAATTCAGTTCAAGTGTAGCGATTTTGACATTCCCTCTATAAGCGATATCTTAGGATAAGTGTCTTTTTCTGTGTGACTTATTTCACTTAGAATCGTCGTACCTAAATCCACACATCATGCTGCTAACTAGCCTTATGACATTGATTTCATGGCTGAGTGATATTCCATTGTGCCAAGTACCACCATTTCATTATCCATTTTTCTCTTTCCTGGGATATTGAAGGTGTACCGAAGCGGAGGTTCTTGGAAACAGAGCAGCCGTAAACTTTAGGGTGCCTGTGTCTTGTTGATTTTTAGTTTTCCCAATTATACGCCCATGAGTGGAAGTGCCCTATGCTCTCTACGCTGTGTTTATTACTTGTTTCAGGACACACCGTACTCTTCTCCAGAGTGCCTGTTGGCAATTTATATCCTGCCCATCAGCGTAGCAAGGCTCCCATGTCTCCATGGCCTGTCCTGCTTTTCTGGTTTTTACACTTTGTTCAGCATGGCCCTTTTGACCGAGGGCAAGCGAGACTTCTTTGTAGCGCTGATTTGCCCTTCCGGCTTGCTTGGTTGGCCAAAAAGGGCGTATGCGTTTTTTCCTGAATATATTCAGGAAAAAACGCATACGCCCTTTTTGGCCAAGGGCATCATTGTCAACGTTTTGCCGCTTTTCATGTGCTTTAAAGGCGAGTCGAATCTACCTCCTGAAATCTGTTTCCTGCAAATCTGCCTTGCTTTCAAATCCTCTTCGTTGCCTTCCCTCAATATATTTGTGGACGAGAGTTCTCATTTATAACTCTGCACGTTTGTGAATTGCAGTGCCCCTGAGCTCCATTTGTCTCCTCGCTTTTTTGGGAGCTGGCCGCAAAAGCGCAGGATTGCTTCAGGCCCTATTTTGGTTCTGGGGGGCAGGCTGAGCCTGTGGTTCATTCTTCTTCCTGATGGGAAAATGGAGTGACCTATGCCTGTCCCAACACCTAGGGCTCGTCTCTCGTTGGTTCCGCGTCTTCCCGTTCATCCTCAGGACAAATTGCAACCTGTACAATCAGGAGGTTAAAGGTGCTGATTCTCCAAGTAGGGAGATGGTTAGTCAAGCGGCTGGAATGGCGAACCCGAGCACAAGGAGAGGAGAAATGAGGTGCGTTTTAGAAACCTTTCCCGATCTCATGGCATACCATCTTCTGGGTTTCCAATGCATGTTTTGATGTAGGAAGATGCCCTTGTACCTGGAGATTTGAGACCCATGGGGTGTGTTCCCCGCAGTGTTACTTTAAAGTTTCTGCGTTTGCTCACCCCACCTCACCAATCCTCTCAGCCCCAAGAGTGTCCAGCCTTATGTCTCATCCAGCTGTGGGTCTAGATATGGTCAATCCAGGTTGCATCATAGACCCTGAACGGATTTTGTAAGAATTTCTCTCTCTTTCACTGTCTTTGTTTTGTGGGTGTTTTAAAGTAATTTATGTTTAGAATCGGGCTTGGCTGCTTTTCCCTGCTGTATTGATGCCGCTTTACACCCTCTTGATTCACTTGCAGAGAGATATCGATACATAGGTTTTCAGATTCTTACTAGTCAGATATATTCTTGTGTGGTGACTAGGGTGTGTTGAGTCCAGTTCACTGAGCAGGGAGTAGGCCTTGTCTATTACATATTTGGCTTATGGAGTGGTCTCTGAGCTAATTTCAAACCCTTGTTTTATGCATCACCCCACCTCACCTTTCCCGTTAAGCAGCCATAGTGTGTCTTCTAAAGGTGTGACTCTGTTCTGTTTTGTAATTCAGTTCAAGTGTAGCGATTTTGACATTCCCTCTATAAGCGATATCTTAGGATAAGTGTCTTTTTCTGTGTGACTTATTTCACTTAGAATCATCGTACCTAAATCCACTCATCATGCTGCTAACTAGCCTTATGACATTGATTTCATGGCTGAGTGATATTCCATTGTGCCAAGTACCACCATTTCTTTATCCATTTTTCTCTTTCCTGGGATATTGAAGGTGTACCGAAGTGGAGGTTCTTGGAAACAGAGCAGCCGTAAACTTTAGGGTGCCTGTGTCTTGTTGATTTTTAGTTTTCCCAATTTATACGCCCTTGAGTGGAAGTGCCCTATGCTCTCTACGCTGTGTTTATTACTTGTTTCAGGACACACCGTACTCTTCTCCAGAGTGCCTGTTGGCAATTTACATCCCGCCCATCAGCGTAGCAAGGCTCCCATGTCTCCATGGCCTGTCCTGCTTTTCTGGTTTTTACACTTTGTTCAGCATGGCCCTTTTGACCGAGGGCAAGCGAGACTTCTTTGTAGCGCTGATTTGCCCTTCCGGCTTGCTTGGTTGGCCAAAAAGGGCGTATGCGTTTTTTCCTGAATATATTCAGGAAAAAACGCATACGCCCTTTTTGGCCAAGGGCATCATTGTCAACGTTTTGCCGCTTTTCATGTGCTTTAAAGGCGAGACGAATCTACCTCCTGAAATCTGTTTCCTGCAAATCTGCCTTGCTTTCAAATCCTCTTCGTTGCCTTCCCTCAATATATTTGTGGACGAGAGTTCTCATTTATAACTCTGCACGTTTGTGAATTGCAGTGCCCCTGAGCTCCATTTGTCTCCTCGCTTTTTTGGGAGCTGGCCGCAAAAGCGCAGGATTGCTTCAGGCCCTATTTTGGTTCTGGGGGGCAGGCTGAGCCTGTGGTTCATTCTTCTTCCTGATGGGAAAATGGAGTGACCTGTGCCTGTCCCAACACCTAGGGCTAGTCTTTCGTTGGTTCCCCGTCTTCCCGTTCATCCTCAGGACAAATTGCAACCTGGACGAAACAGTAGGTTAAAGGTGCTGATTCTCCAAGTAGAGAGATGGTTAGTCAAGCGACTGGAATGGCGAACCCGAGCACAAGGAGAGGAGAAATGAGGTGCGTTTTAGAAACCTTTCCCGATCTCACGGCATACCATCTTCTGGGTTTCCCATGCATGTTTTGATGTAGGAAGATTCCCTTGTACCTTGAGATTTGAGACCCATGGGGTGGGTACCCCGCGGTATTACTTTAAACTATCTGCATTTGCTCACCCAACCTCACCAATCCTCTCAGCCCCAAGAGTGTCCAGCCTTATGTCTCCTCCAGCTGTGGGTCTAGATATGGTCAATCCAGGTTGCATCAGAGACCCTGAACGGATTTTGTAAGAATTTCTCTCTCTTTCACTGTCTTTGCTTTGTGAGTTTTTTAAAGTAATGTATTTTTAGAATGGGGTTTGGCTGCTTTTCCCTGCTGTGTTTATGCCGCTTTACACCCTCTTGATTCACTTGCAGAGAGATATCAATACATAGGTTTCAGATTCATACTAGTCAGATATATTCTTGTGCGGTGACTAGGGGGTGTTGAGTCCAGTTCACTGAGCAGGGAGTAGGCCTTGTCTATTACATATTTGGCTTATGGAGCGGTGTCTGAGCTAATTTCAAACCCTTGTTTTATGCATCACCCCACCTCACCTTTCCCGTTAAGCAGCCATAGTGTGTCTTCTAAAGGTGTGACTCTGTTCTGTTTTGTAATTCAGTTCAAGTGTAGCGATTTTGACATTCCCTCTATAAGCGATATCTTAGGATAAGTGTCTTTTTCTGTGTGACTTATTTCACTTAGAATCATCGTACCTACATCCACTCATCATGCTGCTAACTAGCCTTATGACATTGATTTCATGGCTGAGTGATATTCCATTGTGCCAAGTACCACCATTTCATTATCCATTTTTCTCTTTCCTGGGATATTGAAGGTGTACCGAAGCGGAGGTTCTTGGAAACAGAGCAGCCGTAAACTTTAGGGTGCCTGCGTCTTGTTGATTTTTAGTTTTCCCAATTTATACGCCCATGAGTGGAAGTGCCCTATGCTCTCTACGCTGTGTTTATTACTTGTTTCAGGACACACCGTACTCTTCAACAGAGTGCCTGTTGGTAATTTATATCCTGCCCATCAGCGTAGCAAGGCTCCCATGTCTCCATGGCCTGTCCTGCTTTTCTGGTTTTTACACTTTGTTCAGCATGGCCCTTTTGACCGAGGGCAAGCGAGACTTCTTTGTAGCGCTGATTTGCCCTTCCGGCTTGCTTGGTTGGCCAAAAAGGGCGTATGCGTTTTTTCCTGAATATATTCAGGAAAAAACGCATACGCCCTTTTTGGCCAAGGGCATCATTGTCAACGTTTTGCCGCTTTTCATGTGCTTTAAAGGCGAGTCGAATCTACCTCCTGAAATCTGTTTCCTGCAAATCTGCCTTGCTTTCAAATCCTCTTCGTTGCCTTCCCTCAATATATTTGTGGACGAGAGTTCTCATTTATAACTCTGCACGTTTGTGAATTGCAGTGCCCCTGAGCTCCATTTGTCTCCTCGCTTTTTTGGGAGCTGGCCGCAAAAGCGCAGGATTGCTTCAGGCCCTATTTTGGTTCTGGGGGGCAGGCTGAGCCTGTGGTTCATTCTTCTTCCTGATGGGAAAATGGAGTGACCTATGCCTGTCCCAACACCTAGGGCTCGTCTCTCGTTGGTTCCGCGTCTTCCCGTTCATCCTCAGGACAAATTGCAACCTGTACAATCAGGAGGTTAAAGGTGCTGATTCTCCAAGTAGGGAGATGGTTAGTCAAGCGGCTGGAATGGCGAACCCGAGCACAAGGAGAGGAGAAATGAGGTGCGTTTTAGAAACCTTTCCCGATCTCATGGCATACCATCTTCTGGGTTTCCCATGCATGTTTTGATGTAGGAAGATGCCCTTGTACCTGGAGATTTGAGACCCATGGGGTGTGTTCCCCGCAGTGTTACTTTAAAGTATCTGCGTTTGCTCACCCAACCTCACCAATCCTCTCAGCCCCAAGAGTGTCCAGCCTTATGTCTCATCCAGCTGTGGGTCTAGATATGGTCAATCCAGTTTGCATCATAGACCCTGAACAGATTTTGTAAGAATTTCTCTCTCTTTCACTGTCTTTGTTTTGTCGGTTTTTTAAAGTAATTTATGTTTAGAATCGGGCTTGGCTGCTTTTCCCTGCTGTGTTGATGCCGCTTTACACCCTCTTGATTCACTTGCAGAGAGATATCGATACATAGGTTTTCAGATTCTTACTAGTCAGATATATTCTTGTGTGGTGACTAGGGTGTGTTGAGTCCAGTTCACTGAGCAGGGAGTAGGCCTTGTCTATTACATATTTGGCTTATGGAGCGGTCTCTGAGCTAATTTCAAACCCTTGTTTTATGCATCACCCCACCTCACCTTTCCCGTTAAGCAGCCATAGTGTGTCTTCTAAAGGTGTGACTCTGTTCTGTTTTGTAATTCAGTTCAAGTGTAGCGATTTTGACATTCCCTCTATAAGCGATATCTTAGGATAAGTGTCTTTTTCTGTGTGACTTATTTCACTTAGAATCATCGTACCTAAATCCACTCATCATGCTGCTAACTAGCCTTATGACATTGATTTCATGGCTGAGTGATATTCCATTGTGCCAAGTACCACCATTTCTTTATCCATTTTTCTCTTTCCTGGGATATTGAAGGTGTACCGAAGTGGAGGTTCTTGGAAACAGAGCAGCCGTAAACTTTAGGGTGCCTGTGTCTTGTTGATTTTTAGTTTTCCCAATTTATACGCCCTTGAGTGGAAGTGCCCTATGCTCTCTACGCTGTGTTTATTACTTGTTTCAGGACACACGGTACTCTTCTCCAGAGTGCCTGTTGGCAATTTACATCCCGCCCATCAGCGTAGCAAGGCTCCCATGTCTCCATGGCCTGTCCTGCTTTTCTGGTTTTTACACTTTGTTCAGCATGGCCCTTTTGACCGAGGGCAAGCGAGACTTCTTTGTAGTGCTGATTTGCCCTTCCGGCTTGCTTGTTTGGCCATAAAGGGCGTATGCGTTGTTTCCTGAATATATTCAGGAAACAACGCATACGCCCTTTTTGGCCAAGGGCATCATTGTCAACCTTTTGCCGCTTTTCATGTGCTTTAAAGGCGAGTCGAATCTACCTCCTGAAATCTGTTTCCTGCAAATCTGCCTTGCTTTCAAATCCTCTTCGTTGCCTTCCCTCAATATATTTGTGGACGAGAGTTCTCATTGATAACTCTGCCCGTTTGTGAATTGCAGTGCCCCTGAGCTCCATTTGTCTCCTCGCTTTTTTGGGAGCTGGCCGCAAAAGCGCAGGATTGCTTCAGGCCCTATTTTGGTTCTGGGGGGCAGGCTGAGCCTGTGGTTCATTCTTCTTCCTGATGGGAAAATGGAGTGACCTGTGCCTGTCCCAACACCTAGGGCTAGTCTGTCGTTGGTTCCCCGTCTTCCCGTTCATCCTCAGGACAAATTGCAACCTGGACGAAACAGTAGGTTAAAGGTGCTGATTCTCCAAGTAGGGAGATGGTTAGTCAAGCGGCTGGAATGGTGAACCCGAGCACAAGGAGAGGAGAAATGAGGTGCGTTTTAGAAACCTTTCCCGATCTCATGGCATACCATCTTCTGGGTTTCCAATGCATGTTTTGATGTAGGAAGATGCCCTTGTACCTGGAGATTTGAGACCCATGGGGTGTGTTCCCCGCAGTGTTACTTTAAAGTATCTGCGTTTGCTCACCCAACCTCACCAATCCTCTCAGCCCCAAGAGTGTCCAGCCTTATGTCTCATCCAGCTGTGGGTCTAGATATGGTCAACCCAGGTTGCATCATAGACCCTGAACGGATTTTGTAAGAATTTCTCTCTCTTTCACTGTCTTTGTTTTGTGGGTTTTTTAAAGTAATTTATGTTTAGAATCGGGCTTGGCTGCTTTTCCCTGCTGTGTTGATGCCGCTTTACACCCTCTTGATTCACTTGCAGAGAGATATCGATACATAGGTTTTCAGATTCGTACTAGTCAGAATTATTCTTGTGTGGTGACTAGGGGGTGTTGAGTCCAGTTCACTGAGCAGGGAGTAGGCCTTGTCTATTACATATTTGGCTTATGGAGCGGTCTCTGAGCTAATTTCAAACCCTTGTTTTATGCATCACCCCACCTCAGCTTTCCCGTTAAGCAGCCATAGTGTGTCTTCTACAGGTGTGACTCTGTTCTGTTTTGTAATTCAGTTCAAGTGTAGCGATTTTGACATTCCCTCTATAAGCGATATCTTAGGATAAGTGTCTTTTTCTGTGTGACTTATTTCACTTAGAATCATCGTCGCTAAATCCACTCATCATGCTGCTAACTAGCCTTATGACATTGATTTCATGGCTGAGTGATATTCCATTGTGCCAAGTACCACCATTTCTTTATCCATTTTTCTCTTTCCTGGGATATTGAAGGTGTTCCGAAGCGGAGGTTCTTGGAAACAGAGCAGCCGTAAACTTTAGGGTGCCTGTGTCTTGTTTATTTTTAGTTTTGCCAATTTATACGCCCATGAGTGGAAGTGCCCTATGCTCTCTACGCTGTGTTTATTACTTGTTTCAGGACACACCGTACTCTTCTCCAGAGTGCCTGTTGGCAATTTATATCCCGCCCATCAGCGTAGCAAGGCTCCCATGTCTCCATGGCCTGTCCTGCTTTTCTGGTTTTTACTGTTTGTTCAGCATGGCCCTTTTGACCGAGGGCAAGCGAGACTTCTTTGTAGCGCTGATTTGCCCTTCCGGCTTGCTTGGTTGGCCAAAAAGGGCGTATGCGTTTTTTCCTGAATATATTCAGGATAAAACGCATACGCCCTTTTTGGCCAAGGGCATCATTGTCAACGTTTTGCCGCTTTTCATGTGCTTTAAAGGCGAGTCGAATCTACCTCCTGAAATCTGTTTCCTGCAAATCTGCCTTGCTTTCAAATCCTCTTCGTTGCCTTCCCTCAATATATTTGTGGACGAGAGTTCTCATTTATAACTCTGCACGTTTGTGAATTGCAGTGCCCCTGAGCTCCATTTGTCTCCTCGCTTTTTTGGGAGCTGGCCGCAAAAGCGCAGGATTGCTTCAGGCCCTATTTTGGTTCTGGGGGGCAGGCTGAGCCTGTGGTTCATTCTTTTCCTGATGGGAAAATGGAGTGACCTATGCCTGTCCCAACACCTAGGGCTCGTCTCTCGTTGGTTCTGCGTCTTCCCGTTCATCCTCAGGACAAATTGCAACCTGTACAATCAGGAGGTTAAAGGTGCTGATTCTCCAAGTAGGGAGATGGTTAGTCAAGCGGCTGGAATGGTGAACCCGAGCACAAGGAGAGGAGAAATGAGGTGCGTTTTAGAAACCTTTCCCGATCTCACGGCATACCATCTTCTGGCTTTCCCATGCATGTTTTGATGTAGGAAGATGCCCTTGTACCTGGAGATTTGAGACCCATGGGGTGTGTTCCCCGCAGTGTTACTTTAAAGTATCTGCGTTTGCTCACCCAACCTCACCAATCCTCTCAGCCCCAAGAGTGTCCAGCCTTATGTCTCATCCAGCTGTGGGTCTAGATATGGTCAATCCAGGTTGCATCATAGACCCTGAACGGATTTTGTAAGAATTTCTCTCTCTTTCACTGTCTTTGTTTTGTCGGTTTTTTAAAGTAATTTATGTTTAGAATCGGGCTTGGCTGCTTTTCCCTGCTGTGTTGATGCCGCTTTACACCCTCTTGATTCACTTGCAGAGAGATATCGATACATAGGTTTTCAGATTCGTACTAGTCAGAATTATTCTTGTGCGGTGACTAGGGGGTGTTGAGTCCAGTTCACTGAGCAGGGAGTAGGCCTTGTCTATTACATATTTGGCTTATGGAGCGGTGTCTGAGCTAATTTCAAACCCTTGTTTTATGCATCACCCCACCTCACCTTTCCCGTTAAGCAGCCATAGTGTGTCTTCTAAAGGTGTGACTCTGTTCTGTTTTGTAATTCAGTTCAAGTGTAGCGATTTTGACATTCCCTCTATAAGCGATATCTTAGGATAAGTGTCTTTTTCTGTGTGACTTATTTCACTTAGAATCATCGTACCTAAATCCACACATCATGCTGCTAACTAGCCTTATGACATTGATTTCATGGCTGAGTGATATTCCATTGTGCCAAGTACCACCATTTCTTTATCCATTTTTCTCTTTCCTGGGATATTGAAGGTGTACCGAAGCGGAGGTTCTTGGAAACAGAGCAGCCGTAAACTTTAGGGTGCCTGTGTCTTGTTGATTTTTAGTTTTCCCAATTTATACGCCCATGAGTGGAAGTGCCCTATGCTCTCTACGCTGTGTTTATTACTTGTTTCAGGACACACCGTACTCTTCTCCAGATTGCCTGTTGGCAATTTATATCCCGCCCATCAGCGTAGCAAGGCTCCCATGTCTCCATGGCCTGTCCTGCTTTTCTGGTTTTTACTGTTTGTTCAGCATGGCCCTTTTGACCGAGGGCAAGCGAGACTTCTATGTAGCGCTGATTTGCCCTTCCGGCTTGCTTGGTTGGCCAAAAAGGGCGTATGCGTTTTTTCCTGAATATATTCAGGAAAAAACGCATACGCCCTTTTTGGCCAAGGGCATCATTGTCAACGTTTTGCCGCTTTTCATGTGCTTTAAAGGAGAGTCGAATCTACCTCCTGAAATCTGTTTCCTGCAAATCTGCCTTGCTTTCAAATCCTCTTCGTTGCCTTCCCTCAATATATTTGTGGACGAGAGTTCTCATTTATAACTCTGCACGTTTGTGAATTGCAGTGCCCCTGAGCTCCATTTGTCTCCTCGCTTTTTTGGGAGCTGGCCGCAAAAGCGCAGGATTGCTTCAGGTCCTATTTTGGTTCTGGGGGGCAGGCTGAGCCTGTGGTTCATTCTTCTTCCTGATGGGAAAATGGAGTGACCTATGCCTGTCCCAACACCTAGGGCTCGTCTCTCGTTGGTTCCGCGTCTTCCCGTTCATCCTCAGGACAAATTGCAACCTGTACAATCAGGAGGTTAAAGGTGCTGATTCTCCAAGTAGGGAGATGGTTAGTCAAGCGGCTGGAATGGCGAACCCGAGCACAAGGAGAGGAGAAATGAGGTGCGTTTTAGAAACCTTTCCCAATCTCATGGCATACCATCTTCTGGGTTTCCCATGCATGTTTTGATGTAGGAAGATTCCCTTGTACCTGGAGATTTGAGACCCATGGGGTGTGTTCCCCGCAGTGTTACTTTAAAGTATCTGCGTTTGCTCACCCAACCTCACCAATCCTCTCAGCCCCAAGAGTGTCCAGCCTTATGTCTCATCCAGCTGTGGGTCTAGATATGGTCAATCCAGGTTGCATCATAGACCCTGAACGGATTTTGTAAGAATTTCTCTCTCTTTCACTGTCTTTGCTTTGTGGGTTTTTTAAAGTAATGTATGTTTAGAATGGGGTTTGGCTGCTTTTCCCTGCTGTGTTTATGCCGCTTTACACCCTCTTGATTCACGTGCAGAGAGATATCGATACATAGGTTTTCAGATTCATACTAGTCAGATATATTCTTGTGCGGTGACTAGGGGGTGTTGAGTCAAGTTCACTGAGCAGGGAGTAGGCCTTGTCTATTACATATTTGGCTTATGGAGCGGTGTCTGAGCTAATTCCAAACCCTTGTTTTATGCATCACCCCACCTCACCTTTCCCGTTAAGCAGCCATAGTGTGTCTTCTAAAGGTGTGACTCTGTTCTGTTTTGTAATTCAATTCAAGTGTAGCGATTTTGACATTCCCTCTATAAGCGATATCTTAGGATAAGTGTCTTTTTCTGTGTGACTTATTTCACTTAGAATCATCGTACCTAAATCCACTCATCATGCTGCTAACTAGCCTTATGACATTGATTTCATGGCTGAGTGATATTCCATTGTGCCAAGTACCACCATTTCTTTATCCATTTTTCTCTTTCCTGGGATATTGAAGGTGTACCGAAGTGGAGGTTCTTGGAAACAGAGCAGCCGTAAACTTTAGGGTGCCTGTGTCTTGTTGATTTTTAGTTTTCCCAATTTATACGCCCTTGAGTGGAAGTGCCCTATGCTCTCTACGCTGTGTTTATTACTTGTTTCAGGACACACCGTACTCTTCTCCAGAGTGCCTGTTGGCAATTTACATCCCGCCCATCAGCGTAGCAAGGCTCCCATGTCTCCATGGCCTGTCCCGCTTTTCTGGTTTTTACACTTTGTTCAGCATGGCCCTTTTGACCGAGGGCAAGCGAGACTTCTTTGTAGCGCTGATTTGCCCTTCCGGCTTGCTTGGTTGGCCAAAAAGGGCGTATGCGTTTTTTCCTGAATATATTCAGGAAAAAACGCATACGCCCTTTTTGGCCAAGGGCATCATTGTCAACGTTTTGCCGCTTTTCATGTGCTTTAAAGGCGAGTCGAATCTACCTCCTGAAATCTGTTTCCTGCAAATCTGCCTTGCTTTCAAATCCTCTTCGTTGCCTTCCCTCAATATATTTGTGGACGAGAGTTCTCATTTATAACTCTGCACGTTTGTGAATTGCAGTGCCCCTGAGCTCCATTTGTCTCCTCGCTTTTTTGGGAGCTGGCCGCAAAAGCGCAGGATTGCTTCAGGCCCTATTTTGGTTCTGGGGGGCAGGCTGAGCCTGTGGTTCATTCTTCTTCCTGATTGGAAAATGGAGTGACCTGTGCCTGTCCCAACACCTAGGGCTAGTCTTTCGTTGGTTCCCCGTCTTCCCGTTCATCCTCAGGACAAATTGCAACCTGGACGAAACAGTAGGTTAAAGGTGCTGATTCTCCAAGTAGGGAGATGGTTAGTCAAGCGGCTGGAATGGCGAACCCGAGCACAAGGAGAGGAGAAATGAGGTGCGTTTTAGAAACCTTTCCCGATCTCACGGCATACCATCTTCTGGGTTTCCCATGCATGTTTTGATGTAGGAAGATTCCCTTGTACCTGGAGATTTGAGACCCATGGGGTGTGTTCCCCGCAGTGTTACTTTAAAGTATCTGCATTTGCTCACCCAACCTCACCAACCCTCTCAGCCCCAAGAATGTCCAGCCTTATGTCTCATCCAGCTGTGGGTCTTGATATGGTCAATCCAGGTTGCATCATAGACCCTGAACGGATTTTGTAAGAATTTCTCTCTCTTTCACTGTCTTTGTTTTGTGGGTTTTTTAAAGTAATTTATGTTTAGAATCGGGCTTGGCTGCTTTTCCCTGCTGTGTTGATGCCGCTTTACACCCTCTTGATTCACTTGCAGAGAGATATCGATACATAGGTTTTCAGATTCTTACTAGTCAGATATATTCTTGTGTGGTGTCTAGGGTGTGTTGAGTCCAGTTCACTGAGCAGGGAGTAGGCCTTGTCTATTACATATTTGGCTTATGGAGCGGTGTCTGAGCTAATTTCAAACCCTTGTTTTATGCATCACCCCACCTCACCTTTCCCGTTAAGCAGCCATAGTGTGTCTTCTAAAGGTGTGACTCTGTTCTGTTTTGTAATTCAGTTCAAGTGTAGCGATTTTGACATTCCCTCTATAAGCGATATCTTAGGATAAGTGTCTTTTTCTGTGTGACTTATTTCACTTAGAATCATCGTACCTAAATCCACTCATCATGCTGCTAACTAGCCTTATGACATTGATTTCATGGCTGAGTGATATTCCATTGTGCCAAGTACCACCATTTCTTTATCCATTTTTCTCTTTCCTGGGATATTGAAGGTGTACCGAAGTGGAGGTTCTTGGAAACAGAGCAGCCGTAAACTTTAGGGTGCCTGTGTCTTGTTGATTTTTAGTTTTCCCAATTTATACGCCCTTGAGTGGAAGTGCCCTATGCTCTCTACGCTGTGTTTATTACTTGTTTCAGGACACACCGTACTCTTCTCCAGAGTGCCTGTTGGCAATTTACATCCCGCCCATCAGCGTAGCAAGGCTCCCATGTCTCCATGGCCTGTCCTGCTTTTCTGGTTTTTACACTTTGTTCAGCATGGCCCTTTTGACCGAGGGCAAGCGAGACTTCTTTGTAGCGCTGATTTGCCCTTCCGGCTTGCTTGGTTGGCCAAAAAGGGCGTATGCGTTTTTTCCTGAATATATTCAGGAAAAAACGCATACGCCCTTTTTGGCCAAGGGCATCATTGTCAACGTTTGGCCGCTTTTCATGTGCTTTAAAGGCGAGTCGAATCTACCTCCTGAAATCTGTTTCCTGCAAATCTGCCTTGCTTTCAAATCCTCTTCGTTGCCTTCCCTCAATATATTTGTGGACGAGAGTTCTCATTTATAACTCTGCACGTTTGTGAATTGCAGTGCCCCTGAGCTCCATTTGTCTCCTCGCTTTTTTGGGAGCTGGCCGCAAAAGCGCAGGATTGCTTCAGGCCCTATTTTGGTTCTGGGGGGCAGGCTGAGCCTGTGGTTCATTCTTCTTCCTGATGGGAAAATGGAGTGACCTATGCCTGTCCCAACACCTAGGGCTCGTCTCTCGTTGGTTCCGCGTCTTCCCGTTCATCCTCAGGACAAATTGCAACCTGTACAATCAGGAGGTTAAAGGTGCTGATTCTCCAAGTAGGGAGATGGTTAGTCAAGCGGCTGGAATGGCGAACCCGAGCACAAGGAGAGGAGAAATGAGGTGCGTTTTAGAAACCTTTCCCGATCTCATGGCATACCATCTTCTGGGTTTCCCATGCATGTTTTGATGTAGGAAGATTCCCTTGTACCTGGAGATTTGAGACCCATGGGGTGTGTTCCCCGCAGTGTTACTTTAAAGTATCTGCATTTGCTCACCCAACCTCACCAATCCTCTCAGCCCCAAGAGTGTCCAGCCTTATGTCTCATCCAGCTGTGGGTCTAGATATGGTCAATCCAGGTTGCATCAGAGACCCTGAACGGATTTTGTAAGAATTTCTCTCTCTTTCACTGTCTTTGCTTTGTGGGTTTTTTAAAGTAATGTATGTTTAGAATGGGGTTTGGCTGCTTTTCCCTGCTGTGTTTATGCCGCTTTACACCCTCTTGATTCACTTGCAGAGAGATATCGATACATAGGTTTTCAGATTCATACTAGTCAGATATATTCTTGTGCGGTGACTAGGGGGTGTTGAGTCCAGTTCACTGAGCAGGGAGTAGGCCTTGTCTATTACATATTTGGCTTATGGAGCGGTGTCTGAGCTAATTCCAAACCCTTGTTTTATGCATCACCCCACCTCACCTTTCCCGTTAAGCAGCCATAGTGTGTCTTCTAAAGGTGTGACTCTGTTCTGTTTTGTAATTCAGTTCAAGTGTAGCGATTTTGACATTCCCGCTATAAGCGATATCTTAGGATAAGTGTCTTTTTCTGTGTGACTTATTTCACTTAGAGTCATCGTACCTAAATCCACTCATCATGCTGCTAACTAGCCTTATGACATTGATTTCATGGCTGAGTGATATTCCATTGTGCCAAGTACCACCATTTCTTTATCCATTTTTCTCTTTCCTGGGATATTGAAGGTGTACCGAAGTGGAGGTTCTTGGAAACAGAGCAGCCGTAAACTTTAGGGTGCCTGTGTCTTGTTGATTTTTAGTTTTCCCAATTTATACGCCCTTGAGTGGAAGTGCCCTATGCTCTCTACGCTGTGTTTATTACTTGTTTCAGGACACACCGTACTCTTCTCCAGAGTGCCTGTTGGCAATTTACATCCCGCCCATCAGCGTAGCAAGGCTCCCATGTCTCCATGGCCTGTCCTGCTTTTCTGGTTTTTACTGTTTGTTCAGCATGGCCCTTTTGACCGAGGGCAAGCGAGACTTCTTTGTAGCGCTGATTTGCCCTTCCGGCTTGCTTGGTTGGCCAAAAAGGGCGTATGCGTTTTTTCCTGAATATATTCAGGAAAAAACGCATACGCCCTTTTTGGCCAAGGGCATCATTGTCAACGTTTTGCCGCTTTTCATGTGCTTTAAAGGCGAGTCGAATCTACCTCCTGAAATCTGTTTCCTGCAAATCTGCCTTGCTTTCAAATCCTCTTCGTTGCCTTCCCTCAATATATTTGTGGACGAGAGTTCTCATTTATAACTCTGCACGTTTGTGAATTGCAGTGCCCCTGAGCTCCATTTGTCTCCTCGCTTTTTTGGGAGCTGGCCGCAAAAGCGCAGGATTGCTTCAGGCCCTATTTTGGTTCTGGGGGGCAGGCTGAGCCTGTGGTTCATTCTTCTTCCTGATGGGAAAATGGAGTGACCTATGCCTGTCCCAACACCTAGGGCTCGTCTCTCGTTGTTTCCGTGTCTTCCCGTTCATCCTCAGGACAAATTGCAACCTGTACAATCAGGAGGTTAAAGGTGCTGATTCTCCAAGTAGGGAGATGGTTAGTCAAGCGGCTGGAATGGCGAACCCGAGCACAAGGAGAGGAGAAATGAGGTGCAGTTTAGAAACCTTTCCCGATCTCATGGCATACCATCTTCTGGGTTTCCCATGCATGTTTTGATGTAGGAAGATGCCCTTGTACCTGGAGATTTGAGACCCATGGGGTGTGTTCCCCGCAGTGTTACTTTAAAGTATCTGCATTTGCTCACCCAACCTCACCAACCCTTTCAGCCCCAAGAATGTCCAGCCTTATGTCTCATCCAGCTGTGGGTCTTGATATGGTCAATCCAGGTTGCATCATAGACCCTGAACGGATTTTGTAAGAATTTCTCTCTCTTTCACTGTCTTTGTTTTGTGGGTTTTTTAAAGTAATTTATGTTTAGAATCGGTCTTGGCTGCTTTTCCCTGCTGTGTTGATGCTGCTTTACACCCTCTTGATTCACTTGCAGAGAGATATCGATACATAGGTTTTCAGATTCTTACTAGTCAGATATATTCTTGTGCGGTGACTAGGGGGTGTTGAGTCCAGTTCACTGAGCAGGGAGTAGGCCTTGTCTATTACATATTTGGCTTATGGAGCGGTGTCTGAGCTAATTTCAAACCCTTGTTTTATGCATCACCCCACCTCACCTTTCCCGTTAAGCAGCCATAGTGTGTCTTCTAAAGGTGTGACTCTGTTCTGTTTTGTAATTCAGTTCAAGTGTAGCGATTTTGATATTCCCTCTATAAGCGATATCTTAGGATAAGTGTCTTTTTCTGTGTGACTTATTTCACTTAGAATCATCGTATCTAAATCCACTCATCATGCTGCTAACTAGCCTTATGACATTGATTTCATGGCTGAGTGATATTCCACTGTGCCAAGTACCACCATTTCTTTATCCATTTTTCTCTTTCCTGGGATATTGAAGGTGTACCGAAGTGGAGGTTCTTGGAAACAGAGCAGCCGTAAACTTTAGGGTGCCTGTGTCTTGTTGATTTTTAGTTTTCCCAATTTATACGCCCATGAGTGGAAGTGCCGTATGCTCTCAACGCTGTGTTTATTACTTGTTTCAGGACACACCGTACTCTTCTCCAGAGTGCCTGTTGGCAATTTACATCCCGCCCATCAGCGTAGCAAGGCTTCCATGTCTCCATGGCCTGTCCTGCTTTTCTGGTTTTTACACTTTGTTCAGCATGGCCCTTTTGACCGAGGGCAAGCGAGACTTCTTTGTAGCGCTGATTTGCCCTTCCGGCTTGCTTGGTTGGCCAAAAAGGGCGTATGCGTTTTTTCCTGAATATATTCAGGAAAAAACGCATACGCCCTTTTTGGCCAAGGGCATCATTGTCAACGTTTTGCCGCTTTTCATGTGCTTTAAAGGCGAGTCGAATCTACCTCCTGAAATCTGTTTCCTGCAAATCTGCCTTGCTTTCAAATCCTCTTCGTTGCCTTCCCTCAATATATTTGTGGACGAGAGTTCTCATTTATAACTCTGCACGTTTGTGAATTGCAGTGCCCCTGAGCTCCATTTGTCTCCTCGCTTTTTTGGGAGCTGGCCGCAAAAGCGCAGGATTGCTTCAGGCCCTATTTTGGTTCTGGGGGGCAGGCTGAGCCTGTGGTTCATTCTTCTTCCTGATGGGAAAATGGAGTGACCTGTGCCTGTCCCAACACCTAGGGCTAGTCTTTCGTTGGTTCCCCGTCTTCCCGTTCATCCTCAGGACAAATTGCAACCTGGACGAAACAGTAGGTTAAAGGTGCTGATTCTCCAAGTAGGGAGATGGTTAGTCAAGCGGCTGGAATGGCGAACCCGAGCACAAGGAGAGGAGAAATGAGGTGCGTTTTAGAAACCTTTCCCGATCTCACGGCATACCATCTTCTGGGTTTCCCATGCATGTTTTGATGTAGGAAGATTCCCTTGTACCTGGAGATTTGAGACCCATGGGGTGGGTACCCCGCGGTATTACTTTAAAGTATCTGCATTTGCTCACCCAACCTCACCAATCCTCTCAGCCCCAAGAGTGTCCAGCCTTATGTCTCATCCAGCTGTGGGTCTAGATATGGTCAATCCAGGTTGCATCAGAGACCCTGAACGGATTTTGTAAGAATTTCTCTCTCTTTCACTGTCTTTGCTTTGTGGGTTTTTTAAAGTAATGTATGTTTAGAATGGGGTTTGGCTGCTTTTCCCTGCTGTGTTGATGCCGCTTTACACCCTCTTGATTCACTTGCAGAGAGATATCGATACATAGGTTTTCAGATTCATACTAGTCAGATATATTCTTGTGCGGTGACTAGGGGGTGTTGAGTCCAGTTCACTGAGCAGGGAGTAGGCCTTGTCTATTACATATTTGGCTTATGGAGCGGTGTCTGAGCTAATTCCAAACCCTTGTTTTATGCATCACCCCACCTCACCTTTCCCGTTAAGCAGCCATAGTGTGTCTTCTAAAGGTGTGACTCTGTTCTGTTTTGTAATTCAGTTCAAGTGTAGCGATTTTGACATTCCCTCTATAAGCGATATCTTAGGATAAGTGTCTTTTTCTGTGTGACTTATTTCACTTAGAGTCATCGTACCTAAATCCACTCATCATGCTGCTAACTAGCCTTATGACATTGATTTCATGGCTGAGTGATATTCCATTGTGCCAAGTACCACCATTTCTTTATCCATTTTTCTCTTTCCTGGGATATTGAAGGTGTACCGAAGTGGAGGTTCTTGGAAACAGAGCAGCCGTAAACTTTAGGGTGCCTGTGTCTTGTTGATTTTTAGTTTTCCCAATTTATACGCCCTTGAGTGGAAGTGCCCTATGCTCTCTACGCTGTGTTTATTACTTGTTTCAGGACACACCGTACTCTTCTCCAGAGTGCCTGTTGGCAATTTACATCCCGCCCATCAGCGTAGCAAGGCTCCCATGTCTCCATGGCCTGTCCTGCTTTTCTGGTTTTTACTGTTTGTTCAGCATGGCCCTTTTGACCGAGGGCAAGCGAGACTTCTTTGTAGCGCTGATTTGCCCTTCCGGCTTGCTTGGTTGGCCAAAAAGGGCGTATGCGTTTTTTCCTGAATATATTCAGGAAAAAACGCATACGCCCTTTTTGGCCAAGGGCATCATTGTCAACGTTTTGCCGCTTTTCATGTGCTTTAAAGGCGAGTCGAATCTACCTCCTGAAATCTGTTTCCTGCAAATCTGCCTTGCTTTCAAATCCTCTTCGTTGCCTTCCCTCAATATATTTGTGGACGAGAGTTCTCATTTATAACTCTGCACGTTTGTGAATTGCAGTGCCCCTGAGCTCCATTTGTCTCCTCGCTTTTTTGGGAGCTGGCCGCAAAAGCGCAGGATTGCTTCAGGCCCTATTTTGGTTCTGGGGGGCAGGCTGAGCCTGTGGTTCATTCTTCTTCCTGATGGGAAAATGGAGTGACCTATGCCTGTCCCAACACCTAGGGCTCGTCTCTCGTTGGTTCCGCGTCTTCCCGTTCATCCTCAGGACAAATTGCAACCTGTACAATCAGGAGGTTAAAGGTGCTGATTCTCCAAGTAGGGAGATGGTTAGTCAAGCGGCTGGAATGGCGAACCCGAGCACAAGGAGAGGAGAAATGAGGTGCGTTTTAGAAACCTTTCCCGATCTCATGGCATACCATCTTCTGGGTTTCCCATGCATGTTTTGATGTAGGAAGATTCCCTTGTACCTGGAGATTTGAGACCCATGGGGTGTGTTCCCCGCAGTGTTACTTTAAAGTATCTGCATTTGCTCACCCAACCTCACCAACCCTCTCAGCCCCAAGAATGTCCAGCCTTATGTCTCATCCAGCTGTGGGTCTTGATATGGTCAATCCAGGTTGCATCATAGACCCTGAACGGATTTTGTAAGAATTTCTCTCTCTTTCACTGTCTTTGTTTTGTGGGTTTTTTAAAGTAATTTATGTTTAGAATCGGGCTTGGCTGCTTTTCCCTGCTGTGTTGATGCCGCTTTACACCCTCTTGATTCACTTGCAGAGAGATATCGATACATAGGTTTTCAGATTCTTACTAGTCAGATATATTCTTGTGCGGTGACTAGGGGGTGTTGAGTCCAGTTCACTGAGCAGGGAGTAGGCCTTGTCTATTACATATTTGGCTTATGGAGCGGTGTCTGAGCTAATTTCAAACCCTTGTTTTATGCATCACCCCACCTCACCTTTCCCGTTAAGCAGCCATAGTGTGTCTTCTAAAGGTGTGACTCTGTTCTGTTTTGTAATTCAGTTCAAGTGTAGCGATTTTGACATTCCCTCTATAAGCGATATCTTAGGATAAGTGTCTTTTTCTGTGTGACTTATTTCACTTAGAATCATTGTACCTAAATCCACTCATCATGCTGCTAACTAGCCTTATGACATTGATTTCATGGCTGAGTGATATTCCATTGTGCCAAGTACCACCATTTCTTTATCCATTTTTCTCTTTCCTGGGATATTGAAGGTGTACCGAAGTGGAGGTTCTTGGAAACAGAGCAGCCGTAAACTTTAGGGTGCCTGTGTCTTGTTGATTTTTAGTTTTCCCAATTTATACGCCCTTGAGTGGAAGTGCCCTATGCTCTCTACGCTGTGTTTATTACTTGTTTCAGGACACACCGTACTCTTCTCCAGAGTGCCTGTTGGCAATTTACATCCCGCCCATCAGCGTAGCAAGGCTCCCATGTCTCCATGGCCTGTCCTGCTTTTCTGGTTTTTACTGTTTGTTCAGCATGGCCCTTTTGACCGAGGGCAAGCGAGACTTCTTTGTAGCGCTGATTTGCCCTTCCGGCTTGCTTGGTTGGCCAAAAAGGGCGTATGCGTTTTTTCCTGAATATATTCAGGAAAAAACGCATACGCCCTTTTTGGCCAAGGGCATCATTGTCAACGTTTGGCCGCTTTTCATGTGCTTTAAAGGCGAGTCGAATCTACCTCCTGAAATCTGTTTCCTGCAAATCTGCCTTGCTTTCAAATCCTCTTCGTTGCCTTCCCTCAATATATTTGTGGACGAGAGTTCTCATTTATAACTCTGCACGTTTGTGAATTGCAGTGCCCCTGAGCTCCATTTGTCTCCTCGCTTTTTTGGGAGCTGGCCGCAAAAGCGCAGGATTGCTTCAGGCCCTATTTTGGTTCTGGGGGGCAGGCTGAGCCTGTGGTTCATTCTTCTTCCTGATGGGAAAATGGAGTGACCTATGCCTGTCCCAACACCTAGGGCTCGTCTCTCGTTGGTTCCGCGTCTTCCCGTTCATCCTCATGACAAATTGCAACCTGTACAATCAGGAGGTTAAAGGTGCTGATTCTCCAAGTAGGGAGATGGTTAGTCAAGCGGCTGGAATGGCGAACCCGAGCACAAGGAGAGGAGAAATGAGGTGCGTTTTAGAAACCTTTCCCGATCTCATGGCATACCATCTTCTGGGTTTCCCATGCATGTTTTGATGTAGGAAGATTCCCTTGTACCTGGAGATTTGAGACCCATGGGGTGTGTTCCCCGCAGTGTTACTTTAAAGTATCTGCATTTGCTCACCCAACCTCACCAACCCTCTCAGCCCCAAGAATGTCCAGCCTTATGTCTCATCCAGCTGTGGGTCTTGATATGGTCAATCCAGGTTGCATCATAGACCCTGAACGGATTTTGTAAGAATTTCTCTCTCTTTCACTGTCTTTGTTTTGTGGGTTTTTTAAAGTAATTTATGTTTAGAATCGGGCTTGGCTGCTTTTCCCTGCTGTGTTGATGCCGCTTTACACCCTCTTGATTCACTTGCAGAGAGATATCGATACATAGGTTTTCAGATTCTTACTAGTCAGATATATTCTTGTGCGGTGACTAGGGGGTGTTGAGTCCAGTTCACTGAGCAGGGAGTAGGCCTTGTCTATTACATATTTGGCTTATGGAGCGGTGTCTGAGCTAATTTCAAACCCTTGTTTTATGCATCACCCCACCTCACCTTTCCCGTTAAGCAGCCATAGTGTGTCTTCTAAAGGTGTGACTCTGTTCTGTTTTGTAATTCAGTTCAAGTGTAGCGATTTTGACATTCCCTCTATAAGCGATATCTTAGGATAAGTGTCTTTTTCTGTGTGACTTATTTCACTTAGAATCATTGTACCTAAATCCACTCATCATGCTGCTAACTAGCCTTATGACATTGATTTCATGGCTGAGTGATATTCCATTGTGCCAAGTACCAACATTTCTTTATCCATTTTTCTCTTTCCTGGGATATTGAAGGTGTACCGAAGTGGAGGTTCTTGGAAACAGAGCAGCCGTAAACTTTAGGGTGCCTGTGTCTTGTTGATTTTTAGTTTTCCCAATTTATACGCCCTTGAGTGGAAGTGCCCTATGCTCTCTACGCTGTGTTTATTACTTGTTTCAGGACACACCGTACTCTTCTCCAGAGTGCCTGTTGGCAATTTACATCCCGCCCATCAGCGTAGCAAGGCTCCCATGTCTCCATGGCCTGTCCTGCTTTTCTGGTTTTTACTGTTTGTTCAGCATGGCCCTTTTGACCGAGGGCAAGCGAGACTTCTTTGTAGCGCTGATTTGCCCTTCCGGCTTGCTTGGTTGGCCAAAAAGGGCGTATGCGTTTTTTCCTGAATATATTCAGGAAAAAACGCATACGCCCTTTTTGGCCAAGGGCATCATTGTCAACGTTTGGCCGCTTTTCATGTGCTTTAAAGGCGAGTCGAATCTACCTCCTGAAATCTGTTTCCTGCAAATCTGCCTTGCTTTCAAATCCTCTTCGTTGCCTTCCCTCAATATATTTGTGGACGAGAGTTCTCATTTATAACTCTGCACGTTTGTGAATTGCAGTGCCCCTGAGCTCCATTTGTCTCCTCGCTTTTTTGGGAGCTGGCCGCAAAAGCGCAGGATTGCTTCAGGCCCTATTTTGGTTCTGGGGGGCAGGCTGAGCCTGTGGTTCATTCTTCTTCCTGATGGGAAAATGGAGTGACCTATGCCTGTCCCAACACCTAGGGCTCGTCTCTCGTTGGTTCCGCGTCTTCCCGTTCATCCTCAGGACAAATTGCAACCTGTACAATCAGGAGGTTAAAGGTGCTGATTCTCCAAGTAGGGAGATGGTTAGTCAAGCGGCTGGAATGGCGAACCCGAGCACAAGGAGAGGAGAAATGAGGTGCGTTTTAGAAACCTTTCCCGATCTCATGGCATACCATCTTCTGGGTTTCCCATGCATGTTTTGATGTAGGAAGATTCCCTTGTACCTGGAGATTTGAGACCCATGGGGTGTGTTCCCCGCAGTGTTACTTTAAAGTATCTGCATTTGCTCACCCAACCTCACCAACCCTCTCAGCCCCAAGAATGTCCAGCCTTATGTCTCATCCAGCTGTGGGTCTTGATATGGTCAATCCAGGTTGCATCATAGACCCTGAACGGATTTTGTAAGAATTTCTCTCTCTTTCACTGTCTTTGTTTTGTGGGTTTTTTAAAGTAATTTATGTTTAGAATCGGGCTTGGCTGCTTTTCCCTGCTGTGTTGATGCCGCTTTACACCCTCTTGATTCACTTGCAGAGAGATATCGATACATAGGTTTTCAGATTCTTACTAGTCAGATATATTCTTGTGCGGTGACTAGGGGGTGTTGAGTCCAGTTCACTGAGCAGGGAGTAGGCCTTGTCTATTACATATTTGGCTTATGGAGCGGTGTCTGAGCTAATTTCAAACCCTTGTTTTATGCATCACCCCACCTCACCTTTCCCGTTAAGCAGCCATAGTGTGTCTTCTAAAGGTGTGACTCTGTTCTGTTTTGTAATTCAGTTCAAGTGTAGCGATTTTGACATTCCCTCTATAAGCGATATCTTAGGATAAGTGTCTTTTTCTGTGTGACTTATTTCACTTAGAATCATCGTATCTAAATCCACTCATCATGCTGCTAACTAGCCTTATGACATTGATTTCATGGCTGAGTGATATTCCACTGTACCAAGTACCACCATTTCTTTATCCATTTTTCTCTTTCCTGGGATATTGAAGGTGTACCGAAGTGGAGGTTCTTGGAAACAGAGCAGCCGTAAACTTTAGGGTGCCTGTGTCTTGTTGATTTTTAGTTTTCCCAATTTATACGCCCATGAGTGGAAGTGCCCTATGCTCTCAACGCTGTGTTTATTACTTGTTTCAGGACACACCGTACTCTTCTCCAGAGTGCCTGTTGGCAATTTACATCCCGCCCATCAGCGTAGCAAGGCTTCCATGTCTCCATGGCCTGTCCTGCTTTTCTGGTTTTTACACTTTGTTCAGCATGGCCCTTTTGACCGAGGGCAAGCGAGACTTCTTTGTAGCGCTGATTTGCCCTTCCGGCTTGCTTGGTTGGCCAAAAAGGGCGTATGCGTTTTTTCCTGAATATATTCAGGAAAAAACGCATACGCCCTTTTTGGCCAAGGGCATCATTGTCAACGTTTTGCCGCTTTTCATGTGCTTTAAAGGCGAGTCGAATCTACCTCCTGAAATCTGTTTCCTGCAAATCTGCCTTGCTTTCAAATCCTCTTCGTTGCCTTCCCTCAATATATTTGTGGACGAGAGTTCTCATTTATAACTCTGCACGTTTGTGAATTGCAGTGCCCCTGAGCTCCATTTGTCTCCTCGCTTTTTTGGGAGCTGGCCGCAAAAGCGCAGGATTGCTTCAGGCCCTATTTTGGTTCTGGGGGGCAGGCTGAGCCTGTGGTTCATTCTTCTTCCTGATGGGAAAATGGAGTGACCTGTGCCTGTCCCAACACCTAGGGCTAGTCTTTCGTTGGTTCCCCGTCTTCCCGTTCATCCTCAGGACAAATTGCAACCTGGACGAAACAGTAGGTTAAAGGTGCTGATTCTCCAAGTAGGGAGATGGTTAGTCAAGCGGCTGGAATGGCGAACCCGAGCACAAGGAGAGGAGAAATGAGGTGCGTTTTAGAAACCTTTCCCGATCTCACGGCATACCATCTTCTGGGTTTCCCATGCATGTTTTGATGTAGGAAGATTCCCTTGTACCTGGAGATTTGAGACCCATGGGGTGGGTACCCCGCGGTATTACTTTAAAGTATCTGCATTTGCTCACCCAACCTCACCAATTCTCTCAGCCCCAAGAGTGTCCAGCCTTATGTCTCATCCAGCTGTGGGTCTAGATATGGTCAATCCAGGTTGCATCAGAGACCCTGAACGGATTTTGTAAGAATTTCTCTCTCTTTCACTGTCTTTGCTTTGTGGGTTTTTTAAAGTAATGTATGTTTAGAATGGGGTTTGGCTGCTTTTCCCTGCTGTGTTTATGCCGCTTTACACCCTCTTGATTCACTTGCAGAGAGATATCGATACATAGGTTTTCAGATTCATACTAGTCAGATATATTCTTGTGCGGTGACTAGGGGGTGTTGAGTCCAGTTCACTGAGCAGGGAGTAGGCCTTGTCTATTACATATTTGGCTTATGGAGCGGTGTCTGAGCTAATTCCAAACCCTTGTTTTATGCATCACCCCACCTCACCTTTCCCGTTAAGCAGCCATAGTGTGTCTTCTAAAGGTGTGACTCTGTTCTGTTTTGTAATTCAGTTCAAGTGTAGCGATTTTGACATTCCCTCTATAAGCGATATCTTAGGATAAGTGTCTTTTTCTGTGTGACTTATTTCACTTAGAGTCATCGTACCTAAATCCACTCATCATGCTGCTAACTAGCCTTATGACATTGATTTCATGGCTGAGTGATATTCCATTGTGCCAAGTACCACCATTTCTTTATCCATTTTTCTCTTTCCTGGGATATTGAAGGTGTACCGAAGCGGAGGTTCTTGGAAACAGAGCAGCCGTAAACTTTAGGGTGCCTGTGTCTTGTTGATTTTTAGTTTTCCCAATTTATACGCCCTTGAGTGGAAGTGCCCTATGCTCTCTACGCTGTGTTTATTACTTGTTTCAGGACACACCGTACTCTTCTCCAGAGTGCCTGTTGGCAATTTACATCCCGCCCATCAGCGTAGCAAGGCTCCCATGTCTCCATGGCCTGTCCTGCTTTTCTGGTTTTTACTGTTTGTTCAGCATGGCCCTTTTGACCGAGGGCAAGCGAGACTTCTTTGTAGCGCTGATTTGCCCTTCCGGCTTGCTTGGTTGGCCAAAAAGGGCGTATGCGTTTTTTCCTGAATATATTCAGGAAAAAACGCATACGCCCTTTTTGGCCAAGGGCATCATTGTCAACGTTTGGCCGCTTTTCATGTGCTTTAAAGGCGAGTCGAATCTACCTCCTGAAATCTGTTTCCTGCAAATCTGCCTTGCTTTCAAATCCTCTTCGTTGCCTTCCCTCAATATATTTGTGGACGAGAGTTCTCATTTATAACTCTGCACGTTTGTGAATTGCAGTGCCCCTGAGCTCCATTTGTCTCCTCGCTTTTTTGGGAGCTGGCCGCAAAAGCGCAGGATTGCTTCAGGCCCTATTTTGGTTCTGGGGGGCAGGCTGAGCCTGTGGTTCATTCTTCTTCCTGATGGGAAAATGGAGTGACCTATGCCTGTCCCAACACCTAGGGCTCGTCTCTCGTTGGTTCCGCGTCTTCCCGTTCATCCTCAGGACAAATTGCAACCTGTACAATCAGGAGGTTAAAGGTGCTGATTCTCCAAGTAGGGAGATGGTTAGTCAAGCGGCTGGAATGGCGAACCCGAGCACAAGGAGAGGAGAAATGAGGTGCGTTTTAGAAACCTTTCCCGATCTCATGGCATACCATCTTCTGGGTTTCCCATGCATGTTTTGATGTAGGAAGATTCCCTTGTACCTGGAGATTTGAGACCCATGGGGTGTGTTCCCCGCAGTGTTACTTTAAAGTATCTGCATTTGCTCACCCAACCTCACCAACCCTCTCAGCCCCAAGAATGTCCAGCCTTATGTCTCATCCAGCTGTGGGTCTTGATATGGTCAATCCAGGTTGCATCATAGACCCTGAACGGATTTTGTAAGAATTTCTCTCTCTTTCACTGTCTTTGTTTTGTGTGTTTTTTAAAGTAATTTATGTTTAGAATCGGGCTTGGCTGCTTTTCCCTGCTGTGTTGATGCCGCTTTACACCCTCTTGATTCACTTGCAGAGAGATATCGATACATAGGTTTTCAGATTCTTACTAGTCAGATATATTCTTGTGTGGTGACTAGGGTGTGTGGAGTCCAGTTCACTGAGCAGGGAGTAGGCCTTGTCTATTACATATTTGGCTTATGGAGCGGTGTCTGAGCTAATTTCAAACCCTTGTTTTATGCATCACCCCACCTCACCTTTCCCGTTAAGCAGCCATAGTGTGTCTTCTAAAGGTGTGACTCTGTTCTGTTTTGTAATTCAGTTCAAGTGTAGCGATTTTGACATTCCCTCTATAAGCGATATCTTAGGATAAGTGTCTTTTTCTGTGTGACTTATTTCACTTAGAATCATCGTATCTAAATCCACTCATCATGCTGCTAACTAGCCTTATGACATTGATTTCATGGCTGAGTGATATTCCACTGTGCCAAGTACCACCATTTCTTTATCCATTTTTCTCTTTCCTGGGATATTGAAGGTGTACCGAAGTGGAGGTTCTTGGAAACAGAGCAGCCGTAAACTTTAGGGTGCCTGTGTCTTGTTGATTTTTAGTTTTCCCAATTTATACGCCCATGAGTGGAAGTGCCCTATGCTCTCAACGCTGTGTTTATTACTTGTTTCAGGACACACCGTACTCTTCTCCAGAGTGCCTGTTGGCAATTTACATCCCGCCCATCAGCGTAGCAAGGCTTCCATGTCTCCATGGCCTGTCCTGCTTTTCTGGTTTTTACACTTTGTTCAGCATGGCCCTTTTGACCGAGGGCAAGCGAGACTTCTTTGTAGCGCTGATTTGCCCTTCCGGCTTGCTTGGTTGGCCAAAAAGGGCGTATGCGTTTTTTCCTGAATATATTCAGGAAAAAACGCATACGCCCTTTTTGGCCAAGGGCATCATTGTCAACGTTTTGTCACTTTTCATGTGCTTTAAAGGCGAGTCGAATCTACCTCCTGAAATCTGTTTCCTGCAAATCTGCCTTGCTTTCAAATCCTCTTCGTTGCCTTCCCTCAATATATTTGTGGACGAGAGATCTCATTTATAACTCTGCACGTTTGTGAATTGCAGTGCCCCTGAGCTCCATTTGTCTCCTCGCTTTTTTGGGAGCTGGCCGCAAAAGCGCAGGATTGCTTCAGGCCCTATTTTGGTTCTGGGGGGCAGGCTGAGCCTGTGGTTCATTCTTCTTCCTGATGGGAAAATGGAGTGACCTGTGCCTGTCCCAACACCTAGGGCTAGTCTTTCGTTGGTTCCCTGTCTTCCCGTTCATCCTCAGGACAAATTGCAACCTGGACGAAACAGTAGGTTAAAGGTGCTGATTCTCCAAGTAGGGAGATGGTTAGTCAAGCGGCTGGAATGGCGAACCCGAGCACAAGGAGAGGAGAAATGAGGTGCGTTTTAGAAACCTTTCCCGATCTCACGGCATACCATCTTCTGGGTTTCCCATGCATGTTTTGATGTAGGAAGATTCCCTTGTACCTGGAGATTTGAGACCCATGGGGTGGGTACCCCGCGGTATTACTTTAAAGTATCTGCATTTGCTCACCCAACCTCACCAATCCTCTCAACCCCAAGAGTGTCCAGCCTTATGTCTCATCCAGCTGTGGGTCTAGATATGGTCAATCCAGGTTGCATCAGAGACCCTGAACGGATTTTGTAAGAATTTCTCTCTCTTTCACTGTCTTTGCTTTGTGGGTTTTTTAAAGTAATGTATGTTTAGAATGGGGTTTGGCTGCATTTCCCTGCTGTGTTTATGCCGCTTTACACCCTCTTGATTCACTTGCAGAGAGATATCGATACATAGGTTTTCAGATTCATACTAGTCAGATATATTCTTGTGCGGTGACTAGGGGGTGTTGAGTCCAGTTCACTGAGCAGGGAGTAGGCCTTGTCTATTACATATTTGGCTTATGGAGCGGTGTCTGAACTAATTCCAAACCCTTGTTTTATGCATCACCCCACCTCACCTTTCCCGTTAAGCAGCCATAGTGTGTCTTCTAAAGGTGTGACTCTGTTCTGTTTTGTAATTCAGTTCAAGTGTAGCGATTTTGACATTCCCTCTATAAGCGATATCTTAGGATAAGTGTCTTTTTCTGTGTGACTTATTTCACTTAGAGTCATCGTACCTAAATCCACTCATCATGCTGCTAACTAGCCTTATGACATTGATTTCATGGCTGAGTGATATTCCATTGTGCCAAGTACCACCATTTCTTTATCCATTTTTCTCTTTCCTGGGATATTGAAGGTGTACCGAAGTGGAGGTTCTTGGAAACAGAGCAGCCGTAAACTTTAGGGTGCCTGTGTCTTGTTGATTTTTAGTTTTCCCAATTTATACGCCCTTGAGTGGAAGTGCCCTATGCTCTCTACGCTGTGTTTATTACTTGTTTCAGGACACACCGTACTCTTCTCCAGAGTGCCTGTTGGCAATTTACATCCCGCCCATCAGCGTAGCAAGGCTCCCATGTCTCCATGGCCTGTCCTGCTTTTCTGGTTTTTACTGTTTGTTCAGCATGGCCCTTTTGACCGAGGGCAAGCGAGACTTGTTTGTAGCGCTGATTTGCCCTTCCGGCTTGCTTGGTTGGCCAAAAAGGGCGTATGCGTTTTTTCCTGAATATATTCAGGAAAAAACGCATACGCCCTTTTTGGCCAAGGGCATCATTGTCAACGTTTTGCCGCTTTTCATGTGCTTTAAAGGCGAGTCGAATCTACCTCCTGAAATCTGTTTCCTGCAAATCTGCCTTGCTTTCAAATCCTCTTCGTTGCCTTCCCTCAATATATTTGTGGACGAGAGTTCTCATTTATAACTCTGCACGTTTGTGAATTGCAGTGCCCCTGAGCTCCATTTGTCTCCTCGCTTTTTTGGGAGCTGGCCGCAAAAGCGCAGGATTGCTTCAGGCCCTATTTTGGTTCTGGGGGGCAGGCTGAGCCTGTGGTTCATTCTTCTTCCTGATGGGAAAAAGGAGTGACCTATGCCTGTCCCAACACCTAGGGCTCGTCTCTCGTTGGTTCCGCGTCTTCCCGTTCATCCTCAAGACAAATTGCAACCTGTACAATCAGGAGGTTAAAGGTGCTGATTCTCCAAGTAGGGAGATGGTTAGTCAAGCGGCTGGAATGGCGAACCCGAGCACAAGGAGAGGAGAAATGAGGTGCGTTTTAGAAACCTTTCCCGATCTCATGGCATACCATCTTCTGGGTTTCCCATGCATGTTTTGATGTAGGAAGATTCCCTTGTACCTGGAGATTTGAGACCCATGGGGTGTGTTCCCCGCAGTGTTACTTTAAAGTATCTGCATTTGCTCACCCAACCTCACCAACCCTCTCAGCCCCAAGAGTGTCCAGCCTTATGTCTCATCCAGCTGTGTGTCTTGATATGGTCAATCCAGGTTGCATCATAGACCCTGAACGGATTTTGTAAGAATTTCTCTCTCTTTCACTGTCTTTGTTTTGTGGGTTTTTTAAAGTAATTTATGTTTAGAATCGGGCTTGGCTGCTTTTCCCTGCTGTGTTGATGCCGCTTTACACCCTCTTGATTCACTTGCAGAGAGATATCGATACATAGGTTTTCAGATTCTTACTAGTCAGATATATTCTTGTGTGTTGACTAGGGTGTGTTGAGACCAGTTCACTGAGCAGGGAGTAGGCCTTGTCTATTACATATTTGGCTTATGGAGCGGTGTCTGAGCTAATTTCAAACCCTTGTTTTATGCATCACCCCACCTCACCTTTCCCGTTAAGCAGCCATAGTGTGTCTTCTAAAGGTGTGACTCTGTTCTGTTTTGTAATTCAGTTCAAGTGTAGCGATTTTGACATTCCCTCTATAAGCGATATCTTAGGATAAGTGTCTTTTTCTGTGTGACTTATTTCACTTAGAATCATCGTATCTAAATCCACTCATCATGCTGCTAACTAGCCTTATGACATTGATTTCATGGCTGAGTGATATTCCACTGTGCCAAGTACCACCATTTCTTTATCCATTTTTCTCTTTCCTGGGATATTGAAGGTGTACCGAAGTGGAGGTTCTTGGAAACAGAGCAGCCGTAAACTTTAGGGTGCCTGTGTCTTGTTGATTTTTAGTTTTCCCAATTTATACGCCCATGAGTGGAAGTGCCCTATGCTCTCAACGCTGTGTTTATTACTTGTTTCAGGACACACCGTACTCTTCTCCAGAGTGCCTGTTGGCAATTTACATCCCGCCCATCAGCGTAGCAAGGCTTCCATGTCTCCATGGCCTGTCCTGCTTTTCTGGTTTTTACACTTTGTTCAGCATGGCCCTTTTGACCGAGGGCAAGCGAGACTTCTTTGTAGCGCTGATTTGCCCTTCCGGCTTGCTTGGTTGGCCAAAAAGGGCGTATGCGTTTTTTCCTGAATATATTCAGGAAAAAACGCATACGCCCTTTTTGGCCAAGGGCATCATTGTCAACGTTTTGCCGCTTTTCATGTGCTTTAAAGGCGAGTCGAATCTACCTCCTGAAATCTGTTTCCTGCAAATCTGCCTTGCTTTCAAATCCTCTTCGTTGCCTTCCCTCAATATATTTGTGGACGAGAGTTCTCATTTATAACTCTGCACGTTTGTGAATTGCAGTGCCCCTGAGCTCCATTTGTCTCCTCGCTTTTTTGGGAGCTGGCCGCAAAAGCGCAGGATTGCTTCAGGCCCTATTTTGGTTCTGGGGGGCAGGCTGAGCCTGTGGTTCATTCTTCTTCCTGATGGGAAAATGGAGTGACCTGTGCCTGTCCCAACACCTAGGGCTAGTCTTTCGTTGGTTCCCTGTCTTCCCGTTCATCCTCAGGACAAATTGCAACCTGGACGAAACAGTAGGTTAAAGGTGCTGATTCTCCAAGTAGGGAGATGGTTAGTCAAGCGGCTGGAATGGCGAACCCGAGCACAAGGAGAGGAGAAATGAGGTGCGTTTTAGAAACCTTTCCCGATCTCATGGCATACCATCTTCTGGGTTTCCCATGCATGTTTTGATGTAGGAAGATTCCCTTGTACCTGGAGATTTGAGACCCATGGGGTGGGTACCCCGCGGTATTACTTTAAAGTATCTGCATTTGCTCACCCAACCTCACCAATCCTCTCAGCCCCAAGAGTGTCCAGCCTTATGTCTCATCCAGCTGTGGGTCTAGATATGGTCAATCCAGGTTGCATCAGAGACCCTGAACGGATTTTGTAAGAATTTCTCTCTCTTTCACTGTCTTTGCTTTGTGGGTTTTTTAAAGTAATGTATGTTTAGAATGGGGTTTGGCTGCTTTTCCCTGCTGTGTTTATGCCGCTTTACACCCTCTTGATTCACTTGCAGAGAGATATCGATACATAGGTTTTCAGATTCATACTAGTCAGATATATTCTTGTGCGGTGACTAGGGGGTGTTGAGTCCAGTTCACTGAGCAGGGAGTAGGCCTTGTCTATTACATATTTGGCTTATGGAGCGGTGTCTGAACTAATTCCAAACCCTTGTTTTATGCATCACCCCACCTCACCTTTCCCGTTAAGCAGCCATAGTGTGTCTTCTAAAGGTGTGACTCTGTTCTGTTTTGTAATTCAGTTCAAGTGTAGCGATTTTGACATTCCCTCTATAAGCGATATCTTAGGATAAGTGTCTTTTTCTGTGTGACTTATTTCACTTAGAGTCATCGTACCTAAATCCACTCATCATGCTGCTAACTAGCCTTATGACATTGATTTCATGGCTGAGTGATATTCCATTGTGCCAAGTACCACCATTTCTTTATCCATTTTTCTCTTTCCTGGGATATTGAAGGTGTACCGAAGTGGAGGTTCTTGGAAACAGAGCAGCCGTAAACTTTAGGGTGCCTGTGTCTTGTTGATTTTTAGTTTTCCCAATTTATACGCCCTTGAGTGGAAGTGCCCTATGCTCTCTACGCTGTGTTTATTACTTGTTTCAGGACACACCGTACTCTTCTCCAGAGTGCCTGTTGGCAATTTACATCCCGCCCATCAGCGTAGCAAGGCTCCCATGTCTCCATGGCCTGTCCTGCTTTTCTGGTTTTTACTGTTTGTTCAGCATGGCCCTTTTGACCGAGGGCAAGCGAGACTTCTTTGTAGCGCTGATTTGCCCTTCCGGCTTGCTTGGTTGGCCAAAAAGGGCGTATGCGTTTTTTCCTGAATATATTCAGGAAAAAACGCATACGCCCTTTTTGGCCAAGGGCATCATTGTCAACGTTTTGCCGCTTTTCATGTGCTTTAAAGGCGAGTCGAATCTACCTCCTGAAATCTGTTTCCTGCAAATCTGCCTTGCTTTCAAATCCTCTTCGTTGCCTTCCCTCAATATATTTGTGGACGAGAGTTCTCATTTATAACTCTGCACGTTTGTGAATTGCAGTGCCCCTGAGCTCCATTTGTCTCCTCGCTTTTTTGGGAGCTGGCCGCAAAAGCGTAGGATTGCTTCAGGCCCTATTTTGGTTCTGGGGGGCAGGCTGAGCCTGTGGTTCATTCTTCTTCCTGATAGGAAAAAGGAGTGACCTATGCCTGTCCCAACACCTAGGGCTCGTCTCTCGTTGGTTCCGCGTCTTCCCGTTCATCCTCAAGACAAATTGCAACCTGTACAATCAGGAGGTTAAAGGTGCTGATTCTCCAAGTAGGGAGATGGTTAGTCAAGCGGCTGGAATGGCGAACCCGAGCACAAGGAGAGGAGAAATGAGGTGCGTTTTAGAAACCTTTCCCGATCTCATGGCATACCATCTTCTGGGTTTCCCATGCATGTTTTGATGTAGGAAGATTCCCTTGTACCTGGAGATTTGAGACCCATGGGGTGTGTTCCCCGCAGTGTTACTTTAAAGTATCTGCATTTGCTCACCCAACCTCACCAACCCTCTCAGCCCCAAGAGTGTCCAGCCTTATGTCTCATCCAGCTGTGTGTCTTGATATGGTCAATCCAGGTTGCATCATAGACCCTGAACGGATTTTGTAAGAATTTCTCTCTCTTTCACTGTCTTTGTTTTGTGGGTTTTTTAAAGTAATTTATGTTTAGAATCGGGCTTGGCTGCTTTTCCCTGCTGTGTTGATGCCGCTTTACACCCTCTTGATTCACTTGCAGAGAGATATCGATACATAGGTTTTCAGATTCTTACTAGTCAGATATATTCTTGTGTGGTGACTAGGGTGTGTTGAGTCCAGTTCACTGAGCAGGGAGTAGGCCTTGTCTATTACATATTTGGCTTATGGAGCGGTGTCTGAGCTAATTTCAAACCCTTGTTTTATGCATCACCCCACCTCACCTTTCCCGTTAAGCAGCCATAGTGTGTCTTCTAAAGGTGTGACTCTGTTCTGTTTTGTAATTCAGTTCAAGTGTAGCGATTTTGACATTCCCTCTATAAGCGATATCTTAGGATAAGTGTCTTTTTCTGTGTGACTTATTTCACTTAGAATCATCGTATCTAAATCCACTCATCATGCTGCTAACTAGCCTTATGACATTGATTTCATGGCTGAGTGATATTCCACTGTGCCAAGTACCACCATTTCTTTATCCATTTTTCTCTTTCCTGGGATATTGAAGGTGTACCGAAGTGGAGGTTCTTGGAAACAGAGCAGCCGTAAACTTTAGGGTGCCTGTGTCTTGTTGATTTTTAGTTTTCCCAATTTATACGCCCATGAGTGGAAGTGCCCTATGCTCTCAACGCTGTGTTTATTACTTGTTTCAGGACACACCGTACTCTTCTCCAGAGTGCCTGTTGGCAATTTACATCCCGCCCATCAGCGTAGCAAGGCTTCCATGTCTCCATGGCCTGTCCTGCTTTTCTGGTTTTTACACTTTGTTCAGCATGGCCCTTTTGACCGAGGGCAAGCGAGACTTCTTTGTAGCGCTGATTTGCCCTTCCGGCTTGCTTGGTTGGCCAAAAAGGGCGTATGCGTTTTTTCCTGAATATATTCAGGAAAAAACGCATACGCCCTTTTTGGCCAAGGGCATCATTGTCAACGTTTTGCCGCTTTTCATGTGCTTTAAAGGCGAGTCGAATCTACCTCCTGAAATCTGTTTCCTGCAAATCTGCCTTGCTTTCAAATCCTCTTCGTTGCCTTCCCTCAATATATTTGTGGACGAGAGTTCTCATTTATAACTCTGCACGTTTGTGAATTGCAGTGCCCCTGAGCTCCATTTGTCTCCTCGCTTTTTTGGGAGCTGGCCGCAAAAGCGCAGGATTGCTTCAGGCCCTATTTTGGTTCTGGGGGGCAGGCTGAGCCTGTGGTTCATTCTTCTTCCTGATGGGAAAATGGAGTGACCTGTGCCTGTCCCAACACCTAGGGCTAGTCTTTCGTTGGTTCCCCGTCTTCCCGTTCATCCTCAGGACAAATTGCAACCTGGACGAAACAGTAGGTTAAAGGTGCTGATTCTCCAAGTAGGGAGATGGTTAGTCAAGCGGCTGGAATGGCGAACCCGAGCACAAGGAGAGGAGAAATGAGGTGCGTTTTAGAAACCTTTCCCGATCTCACGGCATACCATCTTCTGGGTTTCCCATGCATGTTTTGATGTAGGAAGATTCCCTTGTACCTGGAGATTTGAGACCCATGGGGTGGGTACCCCGCGGTATTACTTTAAAGTATCTGCATTTGCTCACCCAACCTCACCAATCCTCTCAGCCCCAAGAGTGTCCAGCCTTATGTCTCATCCAGCTGTGGGTCTAGATATGGTCAATCCAGGTTGCATCAGAGACCCTGAACGGATTTTGTAAGAATTTCTCTCTCTTTCACTGTCTTTGCTTTGTGGGTTTTTTAAAGTAATGTATGTTTAGAATGGGGTTTGGCTGCTTTTCCCTGCTGTGTTTATGCCGCTTTACACCCTCTTGATTCACTTGCAGAGAGATATCGATACATAGGTTTTCAGATTCATACTAGTCAGATATATTCTTGTGCGGTGACTAGGGGGTGTTGAGTCCAGTTCACTGAGCAGGGAGTAGGCCTTGTCTATTACATATTTGGCTTATGGAGCGGTGTCTGAGCTAATTCCAAACCCTTGTTTTATGCATCACCCCACCTCACCTTTCCCATTAAGCAGCCATAGTGTGTCTTCTAAAGGTGTGACTCTGTTCTGTTTTGTAATTCAGTTCAAGTGTAGCGATTTTGACATTCCCTCTATAAGCGATATCTTAGGATAAGTGTCTTTTTCTGTGTGACTTATTTCACTTAGAGTCATCGTACCTAAATCCACTCATCATGCTGCTAACTAGCCTTATGACATTGATTTCATGGCTGAGTGATATTCCATTGTGCCAAGTACCACCATTTCTTTATCCATTTTTCTCTTTCCTGGGATATTGAAGGTGTACCGAAGCGGAGGTTCTTGGAAACAGAGCAGCCGTAAACTTTAGGGTGCCTGTGTCTTGTTGATTTTTAGTTTTCCCAATTTATACGCCCATGAGTGGAAGTGCCCTATGCTCTCTACGCTGTGTTTATTACTTGTTTCAGGACACACCGTACTCTTCTCCAGAGTGCCTGTTGGCAATTTATATCCCGCCCATCAGCGTAGCAAGGCTCCCATGTCTCCATGGCCTGTCCTGCTTTTCTGGTTTTTACTGTTTGTTCAGCATGGCCCTTTTGACCGAGGGCAAGCGAGACTTCTTTGTAGCGCTGATTTGCCCTTCCGGCTTGCTTGGTTGGCCAAAAAGGGCGTATGCGTTTTTTCCTGAATATATTCAGGAAAAAACGCATACGCCCTTTTTGGCCAAGGGCATCATTGTCAACGTTTTGCCGCTTTTCATGTGCTTTAAAGGCGAGTCGAATCTACCTCCTGAAATCTGTTTCCTGCAAATCTGCCTTGCTTTCAAATCCTCTTCGTTGCCTTCCCTCAATATATTTGTGGACGAGAGTTCTCATTTATAACTCTGCACGTTTGTGAATTGCAGTGCCCCTGAGCTCCATTTGTCTCCTCGCTTTTTTGGGAGCTGGCCGCAAAAGCGCAGGATTGCTTCAGGCCCTATTTTGGTTCTGGGGGGCAGGCTGAGCCTGTGGTTCATTCTTCTTCCTGATGGGAAAATGGAGTGACCTATGCCTGTCCCAACACCTAGGGCTCGTCTCTCGTTGGTTCCGCGTCTTCCCGTTCATCCTCAGGACAAATTGCAACCTGTACAATCAGGAGGTTAAAGGTGCTGATTCTCCAAGTAGGGAGATGGTTAGTCAAGCGGCTGGAATGGCGAACCCGAGCACAAGGAAAGGAGAAATGAGGTGCGTTTTAGAAACCTTTCCCGATCACATGGCATACCATCTTCTGGGTTTCCCATGCATGTTTTGATGTAGGAAGATTCCCTTGTACCTGGAGATTTGAGACCCATGGGGTGTGTTCCCCGCAGTGTTACTTTAAAGTATCTGCATTTGCTCACCCAACCTCACCAACCCTCTCAGCCCCAAGAATGTCCAGCCTTATGTCTCATCCAGCTGTGGGTCTTGATATGGTCAATCCAGGTTGCATCATAGACCCTGAACGGATTTTGTAAGAATTTCTCTCTCTTTCACTGTCTTTGTTTTGTGGGTTTTTTAAAGTAATTTATGTTTAGAATCGGGCTTGGCTGCTTTTCCCTGCTGTGTTGAAGCCGCTTTACACCCTCTTGATTCACTTGCAGAGAGATATCGATACATAGGTTTTCAGATTCTTACTAGTCAGATATATTCTTGTGCGGTGACTAGGGGGTGTTGAGTCCAGTTCACTGAGCAGGGAGTAGGCCTTGTCTATTACATATTTGGCTTATGGAGCGGTGTCTGAGCTAATTTCAAACCCTTGTTTTATGCATCACCCCACCTCACCTTTCCCGTTAAGCAGCCATAGTGTGTCTTCTAAAGGTGTGACTCTGTTCTGTTTTGTAATTCAGTTCAAGTGTAGCGATTTTGACATTCCCTCTATAAGCGATATCTTAGGATAAGTGTCTTTTTCTGTGTGACTTATTTCACTTAGAATCATCGTATCTAAATCCACTCATCATGCTGCTAACTAGCCTTATGACATTGATTTCATGGTTGAGTGATATTCCACTGTGCCAAGTACCACCATTTCTTTATCCATTTTTCTCTTTCCTGGGATATTGAAGGTGTACCGAAGTGGAGGTTCTTGGAAACAGAGCAGCCGTAAACTTTAGGGTGCCTGTGTCTTGTTGATTTTTAGTTTTCCCAATTTATACGCCCATGAGTGGAAGTGCCCTATGCTCTCAACGCTGTGTTTATTACTTGTTTCAGGACACACCGTACTCTTCTCCAGAGTGCCTGTTGGCAATTTACATCCCGCCCATCAGCGTAGCAAGGCTTCCATGTCTCCATGGCCTGTCCTGCTTTTCTGGTTTTTACACTCTGTTCAGCATGGCCCTTTTGACCGAGGGCAAGCGAGACTTCTTTGTAGCGCTGATTTGCCCTTCCGGCTTGCTTGGTTGGCCAAAAAGGGCGTATGCGTTTTTTCCTGAATATATTCAGGAAAAAACGCATACGCCCTTTTTGGCCAAGGGCATCATTGTCAACGTTTTGCCGCTTTTCATGTGCTTTAAAGGCGAGTCGAATCTACCTCCTGAAATCTGTTTCCTGCAAATCTGCCTTGCTTTCAAATCCTCTTCGTTGCCTTCCCTCAATATATTTGTGGACGAGAGTTCTCATTTATAACTCTGCACGTTTGTGAATTGCAGTGCCCCTGAGCTCCATTTGTCTCCTCGCTTTTTTGGGAGCTGGCCGCAAAAGCGCAGGATTGCTTCAGGCCCTATTTTGGTTCTGGGGGGCAGGCTGAGCCTGTGGTTCATTCTTCTTCCTGATGGGAAAATGGAGTGACCTGTGCCTGTCCCAACACCTAGGGCTAGTGTTTCGTTGGTTCCCCGTCTTCCCGTTCATCCTCAGGACAAATTGCAACCTGGACGAAACAGTAGGTTAAAGGTGCTGATTCTCCAAGTAGGGAGATGGTTAGTCAAGCGGCTGGAATGGCGAACCCGAGCACAAGGAGAGGAGAAATGAGGTGCGTTTTAGAATCCTTTCCCGATCTCACGGCATACCATCTTCTGGGTTTCCCATGCATGTTTTGATGTAGGAAGATGCCCTTGTACCTGGAGATTTGAGACCCATGGGGTGGGTACCCCGCGGTATTACTTTAAAGTATCTGCATTTGCTCACCCAACCTCACCAATCCTCTCAGCCCCAAGAGTGTCCAGCCTTATGTCTCATCCAGCTGTGGGTCTAGATATGGTCAATCCAGGTTGCATCAGAGACCCTGAACGGATTTTGTAAGAATTTCTCTCTCTTTCACTGTCTTTGCTTTGTGGGTTTTTTAAAGTAATGTATGTTTAGAATGGGGTTTGGCTGCTTTTCCCTGCTGTGTTTATGCCGCTTTACACCCTCTTGATTCACTTGCAGAGAGATATCGATACATAGGTTTTCAGATTCATACTAGTCAGATATATTCTTGTGTGTTGACTAGGGTGTGTTGAGTCCAGTTCACTGAGCAGGGAGTAGGCCTTGTCTATTACATATTTGGCTTATGGAGCGGTGTCTGAGCTAATTCCAAACCCTTGTTTTATGCATCACCCCACCTCACCTTTCCCGTTAAGCAGCCATAGTGTGTCTTCTAAAGGTGTGACTCTGTTCTGTTTTGTAATTCAGTTCAAGTGTAGCGATTTTGACATTCCCTCTATAAGCGATATCTTAGGATAAGTGTCTTTTTCTGTGTGACTTATTTCACTTAGAGTCATCGTACCTAAATCCACTCATCATGCTGCTAACTAGCCTTATGACATTGATTTCATGGCTGAGTGATATTCCACTGTGCCAAGTACCACCATTTCTTTATCCATTTTTCTCTTTCCTGGGATATTGAAGGTGTACCGAAGTGGAGGTTCTTGGAAACAGAGCAGCCGTAAACTTTAGGGTGCCTGTGTCTTGTTGATTTTTAGTTTTCCCAATTTATACGCCCATGAGTGGAAGTGCCCTATGCTCTCAACGCTGTGTTTATTACTTGTTTCAGGACACACCGTACTCTTCTCCAGAGTGCCTGTTGGCAATTTACATCCCGCCCATCAGCGTAGCAAGGCTTCCATGTCTCCATGGCCTGTCCTGCTTTTCTGGTTTTTACACTTTGTTCAGCATGGCCCTTTTGACCGAGGGCAAGCGAGACTTCTTTGTAGCGCTGATTTGCCCTTCCGGCTTGCTTGGTTGGCCAAAAAGGGCGTATGCGTTTTTTCCTGAATATATTCAGGAAAAAACGCATACGCCCTTTTTGGCCAAGGGCATCATTGTCAACGTTTTGCCGCTTTTCATGTGCTTTAAAGGCGAGTCGAATCTACCTCCTGAAATCTGTTTCCTGCAAATCTGCCTTGCTTTCAAATCCTCTTCGTTGCCTTCCCTCAATATATTTGTGGACGAGAGTTCTCATTTATAACTCTGCACGTTTGTGAATTGCAGTGCCCCTGAGCTCCATTTGTCTCCTCGCTTTTTTGGGAGCTGGCCGCAAAAGCGCAGGATTGCTTCAGGCCCTATTTTGGTTCTGGGGGGCAGGCTGAGCCTGTGGTTCATTCTTCTTCCTGATGGGAAAATGGAGTGACCTGTGCCTGTCCCAACACCTAGGGCTAGTGTTTCGTTGGTTCCCCGTCTTCCCGTTCATCCTCAGGACAAATTGCAACCTGGACGAAACAGTAGGTTAAAGGTGCTGATTCTCCAAGTAGGGAGATGGTTAGTCAAGCGGCTGGAATGGCGAACCCGAGCACAAGGAGAGGAGAAATGAGGTGCGTTTTAGAATCCTTTCCCGATCTCACGGCATACCATCTTCTGGGTTTCCCATGCATGTTTTGATGTAGGAAGATGCCCTTGTACCTGGAGATTTGAGACCCATGGGGTGGGTACCCCGCGGTATTACTTTAAAGTATCTGCATTTGCTCACCCAACCTCACCAATCCTCTCAGCCCCAAGAGTGTCCAGCCTTATGTCTCATCCAGCTGTGGGTCTAGATATGGTCAATCCAGGTTGCATCAGAGACCCTGAACGGATTTTGTAAGAATTTCTCTCTCTTTCACTGTCTTTGCTTTGTGGGTTTTTTAAAGTAATGTATGTTTAGAATGGGGTTTGGCTGCTTTTCCCTGCTGTGTTTATGCCGCTTTACACCCTCTTGATTCACTTGCAGAGAGATATCGATACATAGGTTTTCAGATTCATACTAGTCAGATATATTCTTGTGTGTTGACTAGGGTGTGTTGAGTCCAGTTCACTGAGCAGGGAGTAGGCCTTGTCTATTACATATTTGGCTTATGGAGCGGTGTCTGAGCTAATTCCAAACCCTTGTTTTATGCATCACCCCACCTCACCTTTCCCGTTAAGCAGCCATAGTGTGTCTTCTAAAGGTGTGACTCTGTTCTGTTTTGTAATTCAGTTCAAGTGTAGCGATTTTGACATTCCCTCTATAAGCGATATCTTAGGATAAGTGTCTTTTTCTGTGTGACTTATTTCACTTAGAGTCATCGTACCTAAATCCACTCATCATGCTGCTAACTAGCCTTATGACATTGATTTCATGGCTGAGTGATATTCCATTGTGCCAAGTACCACCATTTCTTTATCCATTTTTCTCTTTCCTGGGATATTGAAGGTGTACCGAAGCGGAGGTTCTTGGAAACAGAGCAGCCGTAAACTTTAGGGTGCCTGTGTCTTGTTGATTTTTAGTTTTCCCAATTTATACGCCCTTGAGTGGAAGTGCCCTATGCTCTCTACGCTGTGTTTATTACTTGTTTCAGGACACACCGTACTCTTCTCCAGAGTGCCTGTTGGCAATTTACATCCCGCCCATCAGCGTAGCAAGGCTCCCATGTCTCCATGGCCTGTCCTGCTTTTCTGGTTTTTACTGTTTGTTCAGCATGGCCCTTTTGACCGAGGGCAAGCGAGACTTCTTTGTAGCGCTGATTTGCCCTTCCGGCTTGCTTGGTTGGCCAAAAAGGGCGTATGCGTTTTTTCCTGAATATATTCAGGAAAAAGCGCATACGCCCTTTTTGGCCAAGGGCATCATTGTCAACATTTTGCCGCTTTTCATGTGCTTTAAAGGCGAGTCGAATCTACCTCCTGAAATCTGTTTCCTGCAAATCTGCCTTGCTTTCAAATCCTCTTCGTTGCCTTCCCTCAATATATTTGTGGACGAGAGTTCTCATTTATAACTCTGCACGTTTGTGAATTGCAGTGCCCCTGAGCTCCATTTGTCTCCTCGCTTTTTTGGGAGCTGGCCGCAAAAGCGCAGGATTGCTTCAGGCCCTATTTTGGTTCTGGGGGGCAGGCTGAGCCTGTGGTTCATTCTTCTTCCTGATGGGAAAATGGAGTGACCTATGCCTGTCCCAACACCTAGGGCTCGTCTCTCGTTGGTTCCGCGTCTTCCCGTTCATCCTCAGGACAAATTGCAACCTGTACAATCAGGAGGTTAAAGGTGCTGATTCTCCAAGTAGGGAGATGGTTAGTCAAGCGGCTGGAATGGCGAACCCGAGCACAAGGAGAGGAGAAATGAGGTGCGTTTTAGAAACCTTTCCCGATCTCATGGCATACCATCTTCTGGGTTTCCCATGCATGTTTTGATGTAGGAAGATTCCCTTGTACCTGGAGATTTGAGACCCATGGGGTGTGTTCCCCGCAGTGTTACTTTAAAGTATCTGCATTTGCTCACCCAACCTCACCAACCCTCTCAGCCCCAAGAATGTCCAGCCTTATGTCTCATCCAGCTGTGGGTCTTGATATGGTCAATCCAGGTTGCATCATAGACCCTGAACGGATTTTGTAAGAATTTCTCTCTCTTTCACTGTCTTTGTTTTGTGGGTTTTTTAAAGTAATTTATGTTTAGAATCGGGCTTGGCTGCTTTTCCCTGCTGTGTTGATGCCGCTTTACACCCTCTTGATTCACTTGCAGAGAGATATCGATACATAGGTTTTCAGATTCTTACTAGTCAGATATATTCTTGTGCGGTGACTAGGGGGTGTTGAGTCCAGTTCACTGAGCAGGGAGTAGGCCTTGTCTATTACATATTTGGCTTATGGAGCGGTGTCTGAGCTAATTTCAAACCCTTGTTTTATGCATCACCCCACCTCACCTTTCCCGTTAAGCAGCCATAGTGTGTCTTCTAAAGGTGTGACTCTGTTCTGTTTTGTAATTCAGTTCAAGTGTAGCGATTTTGACATTCCCTCTATAAGCGATATCTTAGGATAAGTGTCTTTTTCTGTGTGACTTATTTCACTTAGAATCATCGTACCTAAATCCACTCATCATGCTGCTAACTAGCCTTATGACATTGATTTCATGGCTGAGTGATATTCCACTGTGCCAAGTACCACCATTTCTTTATCCATTTTTCTCTTTCCTGGGATATTGAAGGTGTACCGAAGTGGAGGTTCTTGGAAACAGAGCAGCCGTAAACTTTAGGGTGCCTGTGTCTTGTTGATTTTTAGTTTTCCCAATTTATACGCCCATGAGTGGAAGTGCCCTATGCTCTCAACGCTGTGTTTATTACTTGTTTCAGGACACACCGTACTCTTCTCCAGAGTGCCTGTTGGCAATTTACATCCCGCCCATCAGCGTAGCAAGGCTTCCATGTCTCCATGGCCTGTCCTGCTTTTCTGGTTTTTACACTTTGTTCAGCATGGCCCTTTTGACCGAGGGCAAGCGAGACTTCTTTGTAGCGCTGATTTGCCCTTCCGGCTTGCTTGGTTGGCCAAAAAGGGCGTATGCGTTTTTTCCTGAATATATTCAGGAAAAAACGCATACGCCCTTTTTGGCCAAGGGCATCATTGTCAACGTTTTGCCGCTTTTCATGTGCTTTAAAGGCGAGTCGAATCTACCTCCTGAAATCTGTTTCCTGCAAATCTGCCTTGCTTTCAAATCCTCTTCGTTGCCTTCCCTCAATATATTTGTGGACGAGAGTTCTCATTTATAACTCTGCACGTTTGTGAATTGCAGTGCCCCTGAGCTCCATTTGTCTCCTCGCTTTTTTGGGAGCTGGCCGCAAAAGCGCAGGATTGCTTCAGGCCCTATTTTGGTTCTGGGGGGCAGGCTGAGCCTGTGGTTCATTCTTCTTCCTGATGGGAAAATGGAGTGACCTGTGCCTGTCCCAACACCTAGGGCTAGTCTTTCGTTGGTTCCCCGTCTTCCCGTTCATCCTCAGGACAAATTGCAACCTGGACGAAACAGTAGGTTAAAGGTGCTGATTCTCCAAGTAGGGAGATGGTTAGTCAAGCGGCTGGAATGGCGAACCCGAGCACAAGGAGAGGAGAAATGAGGTGCGTTTTAGAAACCTTTCCTGATCTCACGGCATACCATCTTCTGGGTTTCTCATGCATGTTTTGATGTAGGAAGATTCCCTTGTACCTGGAGATTTGAGACCCATGGGGTGGGTACCCCGCGGTATTACTTTAAAGTATCTGCATTTGCTCACCCAACCTCACCAATCCTCTCAGCCCCAAGAGTGTCCAGCCTTATGTCTCATCCAGCTGTGGGTCTAGATATGGTCAATCCAGGTTGCATCAGAGACCCTGAACGGATTTTGTAAGAATTTCTCTCTCTTTCACTGTCTTTGCTTTGTGGGTTTTTTAAAGTAATGTATGTTTAGAATGGGGTTTGGCTGCTTTTCCCTGCTGTGTTTATGCCGCTTTACACCCTCTTGATTCACTTGCAGAGAGATATCGATACATAGGTTTTCAGATTCATACTAGTCAGATATATTCTTGTGCGGTGACTAGGGGGTGTTGAGTCCAGTTCACTGAGCAGGGAGTAGGCCTTGTCTATTACATATTTGGCTTATGGAGCGGTGTCTGAGCTAATTCCAAACCCTTGTTTTATGCATCACCCCACCTCACCTTTCCCGTTAAGCAGCCATAGTGTGTCTTCTAAAGGTGTGACTCTGTTCTGTTTTGTAATTCAGTTCAAGTGTAGCGATTTTGACATTCCCTCTATAAGCGATATCTTAGGATAAGTGTCTTTTTCTGTGTGACTTATTTCACTTAGAGTCATCGTACCTAAATCCACTCATCATGCTGCTAACTAGCCTTATGACATTGATTTCATGGCTGAGTGATATTCCATTGTGCCAAGTACCACCATTTCTTTATCCATTTTTCTCTTTCCTGGGATATTGAAGGTGTACCGAAGTGGAGGTTCTTGGAAACAGAGCAGCCGTAAACTTTAGGGTGCCTGTGTCTTGTTGATTTGTAGTTTTCCCAATTTATACGCCCATGAGTGGAAGTGCCCTATGCTCTCTACGCTGTGTTTATTACTTGTTTCAGGACACACCGTACTCTTCTCCAGAGTGCCTGTTGGCAATTTACATCCTGCCCATCAGCGTAGCAAGGCTCCCATGTCTCCATGGCCTGTCCTGCTTTTCTGGTTTTTACTGTTTGTTCAGCATGGCCCTTTTGACCGAGGGCAAGCGAGACTTCTTTGTAGCGCTGATTTGCCCTTCCGGCTTGCTTGGTTGGCCAAAAAGGGCGTATGCGTTTTTTCCTGAATATATTCAGGAAAAAACGCATACGCCCTTTTTGGCCAAGGGCATCATTGTCAACGTTTTGCCGCTTTTCATGTGCTTTAAAGGCGAGTCGAATCTACCTCCTGAAATCTGTTTCCTGCAAATCTGCCTTGCTTTCAAATCCTCTTCGTTGCCTTCCCTCAATATATTTGTGGACGAGAGTTCTCATTTATAACTCTGCACGTTTGTGAATTGCAGTGCCCCTGAGCTCCATTTGTCTCCTCGCTTTTTTGGGAGCTGGCCGCAAAAGCGCAGGATTGCTTCAGGCCCTATTTTGGTTCTGGGGGGCAGGCTGAGCCTGTGGTTCATTCTTCTTCCTGATGGGAAAATGGAGTGACCTATGCCTGTCCCAACACCTAGGGCTCGTCTCTCGTTGGTTCCGCGTCTTCCCGTTCATCCTCAGGACAAATTGCAACCTGTACAATCAGGAGGTTAAAGGTGCTGATTCTCCAAGTAGGGAGATGGTTAGTCAAGCGGCTGGAATGGCGAACCCGAGCACAAGGAGAGGAGAAATGAGGTGCGTTTTAGAAACCTTTCCCGATCTCATGGCATACCATCTTCTGGGTTTCCCATGCATGTTTTGATGTAGGAAGATTCCCTTGTACCTGGAGATTTGAGACCCATGGGGTGTGTTCCCCGCAGTGTTACTTTAAAGTATCTGCATTTGCTCACCCAACCTCACCAACCCTCTCAGCCCCAAGAATGTCCAGCCTTATGTCTCATCCAGCTGTGGGTCTTGATATGGTCAATCCAGGTTGCATCATAGACCCTGAACGGATTTTGTAAGAATTTCTCTCTCTTTCACTGTCTTTGTTTTGTGGGTTTTTTAAAGTAATTTATGTTTAGAATCGGGCTTGGCTGCTTTTCCCTGCTGTGTTGATGCCGCTTTACACCCTCTTGATTCACTTGCAGAGAGATATCGATACATAGGTTTTCAGATTCTTACTAGTCAGATATATTCTTGTGTGTTGACTAGGGTGTGTTGAGTCCAGTTCACTGAGCAGGGAGTAGGCCTTGTCTATTACATATTTGGCTTATGGAGCGGTGTCTGAGCTAATTTCAAACCCTTGTTTTATGCATCACCCCACCTCACCTTTCCCGTTAAGCAGCCATAGTGTGTCTTCTAAAGGTGTGATTCTGTTCTGTTTTGTAATTCAGTTCAAGTGTAGCGATTTTGACATTCCCTCTATAAGCGATATCTTAGGATAAGTGTCTTTTTCTGTGTGACTTATTTCACTTAGAATCATCGTATCTAAATCCACTCATCATGCTGCTAACTAGCCTTATGACATTGATTTCATGGCTGAGTGATATTCCACTGTGCCAAGTACCACCATTTCTTTATCCATTTTTCTCTTTCCTGGGATATTGAAGGTGTACCGAAGTGGAGGTTCTTGGAAACAGAGCAGCCGTAAACTTTAGGGTGCCTGTGTCTTGTTGATTTTTAGTTTTCCCAATTTATACGCCCATGAGTGGAAGTGCCCTATGCTCTCAACGCTGTGTTTATTACTTGTTTCAGGACACACCGTACTCTTCTCCAGAGTGCCTGTTGGCAATTTACATCCCGCCCATCAGCGTAGCAAGGCTTCCATGTCTCCATGGCCTGTCCTGCTTTTCTGGTTTTTACACTTTGTTCAGCATGGCCCTTTTGACCGAGGGCAAGCGAGACTTCTTTGTAGCGCTGATTTGCCCTTCCGGCTTGCTTGGTTGGCCAAAAAGGGCGTATGCGTTTTTTCCTGAATATATTCAGGAAAAAACGCATACGCCCTTTTTGGCCAAGGGCATCATTGTCAACGTTTTGCCGCTTTTCATGTGCTTTAAAGGCGAGTCGAATCTACCTCCTGAAATCTGTTTCCTGCAAATCTGCCTTGCTTTCAAATCCTCTTCGTTGCCTTCCCTCAATATATTTGTGGACGAGAGTTCTCATTTATAACTCTGCACGTTTGTGAATTGCAGTGCCCCTGAGCTCCATTTGTCTCCTCGCTTTTTTGGGAGCTGGCCGCAAAAGCGCAGGATTGCTTCAGGCCCTATTTTGGTTCTGGGGGGCAGGCTGAGCCTGTGGTTCATTCTTCTTCCTGATGGGAAAATGGAGTGACCTGTGCCTGTCCCAACACCTAGGGCTAGTCTTTCGTTGGTTCCCCGTCTTCCCGTTCATCCTCAGGACAAATTGCAACCTGGACGAAACAGTAGGTTAAAGGTGCTGATTCTCCAAGTAGGGAGATGGTTAGTCAAGCGGCTGGAATGGCGAACCCGAGCACAAGGAGAGGAGAAATGAGGTGCGTTTTAGAAACCTTTCCCGATCTCACGGCATACCATCTTCTGGGTTTCTCATGCATGTTTTGATGTAGGAAGATTCCCTTGTACCTGGAGATTTGAGACCCATGGGGTGGGTACCCCGCGGTATTACTTTAAAGTATCTGCATTTGCTCACCCAACCTCACCAATCCTCTCAGCCCCAAGAGTGTCCAGCCTTATGTCTCATCCAGCTGTGGGTCTAGATATGGTCAATCCAGGTTGCATCAGAGACCCTGAACGGATTTTGTAAGAATTTCTCTCTCTTTCACTGTCTTTGCTTTGTGGGTTTTTTAAAGTAATGTATGTTTAGAATGGGGTTTGGCTGCTTTTCCCTGCTGTGTTTATGCCGCTTTACACCCTCTTGATTCACTTGCAGAGAGATATCGATACATAGGTTTTCAGATTCATACTAGTCAGATATATTCTTGTGCGGTGACTAGGGGGTGTTGAGTCCAGTTCACTGAGCAGGGAGTAGGCCTTGTCTATTACATATTTGGCTTATGGAGCGGTGTCTGAGCTAATTCCAAACCCTTGTTTTATGCATCACCCCACCTCACCTTTCCCGTTAAGCAGCCATAGTGTGTCTTCTAAAGGTGTGACTCTGTTCTGTTTTGTAATTCAGTTCAAGTGTAGCGATTTTGACATTCCCTCTATAAGCGATATCTTAGGATAAGTGTCTTTTTCTGTGTGACTTATTTCACTTAGAGTCATCGTACCTAAATCCACTCATCATGCTGCTAACTAGCCTTATGACATTGATTTCATGGCTGAGTGATATTCCATTGTGCAAAGTACCACCATTTCTTTATCCATTTTTCTCTTTCCTGGGATATTGAAGGTGTACCGAAGTGGAGGTTCTTGGAAACAGAGCAGCCGTAAACTTTAGGGTGCCTGTGTCTTGTTGATTTGTAGTTTTCCCAATTTATACGCCCATGAGTGGAAGTGCCCTATGCTCTCTACGCTGTGTTTATTACTTGTTTCAGGACACACCGTACTCTTCTCCAGAGTGCCTGTTGGCAATTTACATCCCGCCCATCAGCGTAGCAAGGCTCCCATGTCTCCATGGCCTGTCCTGCTTTTCTGGTTTTTACTGTTTGTTCAGCATGGCCCTTTTGACCGAGGGCAAGCGAGACTTCTTTGTAGCGCTGATTTGCCCTTCCGGCTTGCTTGGTTGGCCAAAAAGGGCGTATGCGTTTTTTCCTGAATATATTCAGGAAAAAACGCATACGCCCTTTTTGGCCAAGGGCATCAATGTCAACGTTTTGCCGCTTTTCATGTGCTTTAAAGGCGAGTCGAATCTACCTCCTGAAATCTGTTTCCTGCAAATCTGCCTTGCTTTCAAATCCTCTTCGTTGCCTTCCCTCAATATATTTGTGGACGAGAGTTCTCATTTATAACTCTGCACGTTTGTCAATTGCAGTGCCCCTGAGCTCCATTTGTCTCCTCGCTTTTTTGGGAGCTGGCCGCAAAAGCGCAGGATTGCTTCAGGCCCTATTTTGGTTCTGGGGGGCAGGCTGAGCCTGTGGTTCATTCTTCTTCCTGATGGGAAAATGGAGTGACCTATGCCTGTCCCAACACCTAGGGCTCGTCTCTCGTTGGTTCCGCGTCTTCCCGTTCATCCTCAGGACAAATTGCAACCTGGACGAAACAGTAGGTTAAAGGTGCTGATTCTCCAAGTAGGGAGATGGTTAGTCAAGCGGCTGGAATGGCGAACCCGAGCACAAGGAGAGGAGAAATGAGGTGCGTTTTAGAAACCTTTCCCGATCTCACGGCATACCATCTTCTGGGTTTCCCATGCATGTTTTGATGTAGGAAGATTCCCTTGTACCTGGAGATTTGAGACCCATGGGGTGGGTACCCCGCGGTATTACTTTAAAGTATCTGCATTTGCTCACCCAACCTCACCAATCCTCTCAGCCCCAAGAGTGTCCAGCCTTATGTCTCATCCAGCTGTGGGTCTAGATATGGTCAATCCAGGTTGCATCAGAGACCCTGAACGGATTTTGTAAGAATTTCTCTCTCTTTCACTGTCTTTGCTTTGTGGGTTTTTTAAAGTAATGTATGTTTAGAATGGGGTTTGGCTGCTTTTCCCTGCTGTGTTTATGCCGCTTTACACCCTCTTGATTCACTTGCAGAGAGATATCGATACATAGGTTTTCAGATTCATACTAGTCAGATATATTCTTGTGCGGTGACTAGGGGGTGTTGAGTCCAGTTCACTGAGCAGGGAGTAGGCCTTGTCTATTACATATTTGGCTTATGGAGCGGTGTCTGAGCTAATTCCAAACCCTTGTTTTATGCATCACCCCACCTCACCTTTCCCGTTAAGCAGCCATAGTGTGTCTTCTAAAGGTGTGACTCTGTTCTGTTTTGTAATTCAGTTCAAGTGTAGCGATTTTGACATTCCCTCTATAAGCGATATCTTAGGATAAGTGTCTTTTTCTGTGTGACTTATTTCACTTAGAGTCATCGTACCTAAATCCACTCATCATGCTGCTAACTAGCCTTATGACATTGATTTCATGGCTGAGTGATATTCCATTGTGCCAAGTACCACCATTTCTTTATCCATTTTTCTCTTTCCTGGGATATTGAAGGTGTACCGAAGTGGAGGTTCTTGGAAACAGAGCAGCCGTAAACTTTAGGGTGCCTGTGTCTTGTTGATTTTTAGTTTTCCCAATTTATACGCCCTTGAGTGGAAGTGCCCTATGCTCTCTACGCTGTGTTTATTACTTGTTTCAGGACACACCGTACTCTTCTCCAGAGTGCCTGTTGGCAATTTACATCCCGCCCATCAGCGTAGCAAGGCTCCCATGTCTCCATGGCCTGTCCTGCTTTTCTGGTTTTTACTGTTTGTTCAGCATGGCCCTTTTGACCGAGGGCAAGCGAGACTTCTTTGTAGCGCTGATTTGCCCTTCCGGCTTGCTTGGTTGGCCAAAAAGGGCGTATGCGTTTTTTCCTGAATATATTCAGGAAAAAACGCATACGCCCTTTTTGGCCAAGGGCATCATTGTCAACGTTTTGCCGCTTTTCATGTGCTTTAAAGGCGAGTCGAATCTACCTCCTGAAATCTGTTTCCTGCAAATCTGCCTTGCTTTCAAATCCTCTTCGTTGCCTTCCCTCAATATATTTGTGGACGAGAGTTCTCATTTATAACTCTGCACGTTTGTGAATTGCAGTGCCCCTGAGCTCCATTTGTCTCCTCGCTTTTTTGGGAGCTGGCCGCAAAAGCGCAGGATTGCTTCAGGCCCTATTTTGGTTCTGGGGGGCAGGCTGAGCCTGTGGTTCATTCTTCTTCCTGATGGGAAAATGGAGTGACCTATGCCTGTCCCAACACCTAGGGCTCGTCTCTCGTTGGTTCCGCGTCTTCCCGTTCATCCTCAGGACAAATTGCAACCTGTACAATCAGGAGGTTAAAGGTGCTGATTCTCCAAGTAGGGAGATGGTTAGTCAAGCGGCTGGAATGGCGAACCCGAGCACAAGGAGAGGAGAAATGAGGTGCGTTTTAGAAACCTTTCCCGATCTCATGGCATACCATCTTCTGGGTTTCCCATGCATGTTTTGATGTAGGAAGATTCCCTTGTACCTGGAGATTTGAGACCCATGGGGTGTGTTCCCCGCAGTGTTACTTTAAAGTATCTGCATTTGCTCACCCAACCTCACCAACCCTCTCAGCCCCAAGAATGTCCAGCCTTATGTCTCATCCAGCTGTGGGTCTTGATATGGTCAATCCAGGTTGCATCATAGACCCTGAACGGATTTTGTAAGAATTTCTCTCTCTTTCACTGTCTTTGTTTTGTGGGTTTTTTAAAGTAATTTATGTTTAGAATCGGGCTTGGCTGCTTTTCCCTGCTGTGTTGATGCCGCTTTACACCCTCTTGATTCACTTGCAGAGAGATATCGATACATAGGTTTTCAGATTCTTACTAGTCAGATATATTCTTGTGCGGTGACTAGGGGGTGTTGAGTCCAGTTCACTGAGCAGGGAGTAGGCCTTGTCTATTACATATTTGGCTTATGGAGCGGTGTCTGAGCTAATTTCAAACCCTTGTTTTATGCATCACCCCACCTCACCTTTCCCGTTAAGCAGCCATAGTGTGTCTTCTAAAGGTGTGACTCTGTTCTGTTTTGTAATTCAGTTCAAGTGTAGCGATTTTGACATTCCCTCTATAAGCGATATCTTAGGATAAGTGTCTTTTTCTGTGTGACTTATTTCACTTAGAATCATCGTATCTAAATCCACTCATCATGCTGCTAACTAGCCTTATGACATTGATTTCATGGCTGAGTGATATTCCACTGTGCCAAGTACCACCATTTCTTTATCCATTTTTCTCTTTCCTGGGATATTGAAGGTGTACCGAAGTGGAGGTTCTTGGAAACAGAGCAGCCGTAAACTTTAGGGTGCCTGTGTCTTGTTGATTTTTAGTTTTCCCAATTTATACGCCCATGAGTGGAAGTGCCCTATGCTCTCAACGCTGTGTTTATTACTTGTTTCAGGACACACCGTACTCTTCTCCAGAGTGCCTGTTGGCAATTTACATCCCGCCCATCAGCGTAGCAAGGCTTCCATGTCTCCATGGCCTGTCCTGCTTTTCTGGTTTTTACACTTTGTTCAGCATGGCCCTTTTGACCGAGGGCAAGCGAGACTTCTTTGTAGCGCTGATTTGCCCTTCCGGCTTGCTTGGTTGGCCAAAAAGGGCGTATGCGTTTTTTCCTGAATATATTCAGGAAAAAACGCATACGCCCTTTTTGGCCAAGGGCATCATTGTCAACGTTTTGCCGCTTTTCATGTGCTTTAAAGGCGAGTCGAATCTACCTCCTGAAATCTGTTTCCTGCAAATCTGCCTTGCTTTCAAATCCTCTTCGTTGCCTTCCCTCAATATATTTGTGGACGAGAGTTCTCATTTATAACTCTGCACGTTTGTGAATTGCAGTGCCCCTGAGCTCCATTTGTCTCCTCGCTTTTTTGGGAGCTGGCCGCAAAAGCGCAGGATTGCTTCAGGCCCTATTTTGGTTCTGGGGGGCAGGCTGAGCCTGTGGTTCATTCTTCTTCCTGATGGGAAAATGGAGTGACCTGTGCCTGTCCCAACACCTAGGGCTAGTCTTTCGTTGGTTCCCCGTCTTCCCGTTCATCCTCAGGACAAATTGCAACCTGGACGAAACAGTAGGTTAAAGGTGCTGATTCTCCAAGTAGGGAGATGGTTAGTCAAGCGGCTGGAATGGCGAACCCGAGCACAAGGAGAGGAGAAATGAGGTGCGTTTTAGAAACCTTTCCCGATCTCACGGCATACCATCTTCTGGGTTTCCCATGCATGTTTTGATGTAGGAAGATTCCCTTGTACCTGGAGATTTGAGACCCATGGGGTGGGTACCCCGCGGTATTACTTTAAAGTATCTGCATTTGCTCACCCAACCTCACCAATCCTCTCAGCCCCAAGAGTGTCCAGCCTTATGTCTCATCCAGCTGTGGGTCTAGATATGGTCAATCCAGGTTGCATCAGAGACCCTGAACGGATTTTGTAAGAATTTCTCTCTCTTTCACTGTCTTTGCTTTGTGGGTTTTTTAAAGTAATGTATGTTTAGAATGGGGTTTGGCTGCTTTTCCCTGCTGTGTTTATGCCGCTTTACACCCTCTTGATTCACTTGCAGAGAGATATCGATACATAGGTTTTCAGATTCATACTAGTCAGATATATTCTTGTGCGGTGACTAGGGGGTGTTGAGTCCAGTTCACTGAGCAGGGAGTAGGCCTTGTCTATTACATATTTGGCTTATGGAGCGGTGTCTGAGCTAATTCCAAACCCTTGTTTTATGCATCACCCCACCTCACCTTTCCCGTTAAGCAGCCATAGTGTGTCTTCTAAAGGTGTGACTCTGTTCTGTTTTGTAATTCAGTTCAAGTGTAGCGATTTTGACATTCCCTCTATAAGCGATATCTTAGGATAAGTGTCTTTTTCTGTGTGACTTATTTCACTTAGAGTCATCGTACCTAAATCCACTCATCATGCTGCTAACTAGCCTTATGACATTGATTTCATGGCTGAGTGATATTCCATTGTGCCAAGTACCACCATTTCTTTATCCATTTTTCTCTTTCCTGGGATATTGAAGGTGTACCGAAGTGGAGGTTCTTGGAAACAGAGCAGCCGTAAACTTTAGGGTGCCTGTGTCTTGTTGATTTTTAGTTTTCCCAATTTATACGCCCTTGAGTGGAAGTGCCCTATGCTCTCTACGCTGTGTTTATTACTTGTTTCAGGACACACCGTACTCTTCTCCAGAGTGCCTGTTGGCAATTTACATCCCGCCCATCAGCGTAGCAAGGCTCCCATGTCTCCATGGCCTGTCCTGCTTTTCTGGTTTTTACTGTTTGTTCAGCATGGCCCTTTTGACCGAGGGCAAGCGAGACTTCTTTGTAGCGCTGATTTGCCCTTCCGGCTTGCTTGGTTGGCCAAAAAGGGCGTATGCGTTTTTTCCTGAATATATTCAGGAAAAAACGCATACGCCCTTTTTGGCCAAGGGCATCATTGTCAACGTTTTGCCGCTTTTCATGTGCTTTAAAGGCGAGTCGAATCTACCTCCTGAAATCTGTTTCCTGCAAATCTGCCTTGCTTTCAAATCCTCTTCGTTGCCTTCCCTCAATATATTTGTGGACGAGAGTTCTCATTTATAACTCTGCACGTTTGTGAATTGCAGTGCCCCTGAGCTCCATTTGTCTCCTCGCTTTTTTGGGAGCTGGCCGCAAAAGCGCAGGATTGCTTCAGGCCCTATTTTGGTTCTGGGGGGCAGGCTGAGCCTGTGGTTCATTCTTCTTCCTGATGGGAAAATGGAGTGACCTATGCCTGTCCCAACACCTAGGGCTCGTCTCTCGTTGGTTCCGCGTCTTCCCGTTCATCCTCAGGACAAATTGCAACCTGTACAATCAGGAGGTTAAAGGTGCTGATTCTCCAAGTAGGGAGATGGTTAGTCAAGCGGCTGGAATGGCGAACCCGAGCACAAGGAGAGGAGAAATGAGGTGCGTTTTAGAAACCTTTCCCGATCTCATGGCATACCATCTTCTGGGTTTCCCATGCATGTTTTGATGTAGGAAGATTCCCTTGTACCTGGAGATTTGAGACCCATGGGGTGTGTTCCCCGCAGTGTTACTTTAAAGTATCTGCATTTGCTCACCCAACCTCACCAACCCTCTCAGCCCCAAGAATGCCCAGCCTTATGTCTCATCCAGCTGTGGGTCTTGATATGGTCAATCCAGGTTGCATCATAGACCCTGAACGGATTTTGTAAGAATTTCTCTCTCTTTCACTGTCTTTGTTTTGTGGGTTTTTTAAAGTAATTTATGTTTAGAATCGGGCTTGGCTGCTTTTCCCTGCTGTGTTGATGCCGCTTTACACCCTCTTGATTCACTTGCAGAGAGATATCGATACATAGGTTTTCAGATTCTTACTAGTCAGATATATTCTTGTGCGGTGACTAGGGGGTGTTGAGTCCAGTTCACTGAGCAGGGAGTAGGCCTTGTCTATTACATATTTGGCTTATGGAGCGGTGTCTGAGCTAATTTCAAACCCTTGTTTTATGCATCACCCCACCTCACCTTTCCCGTTAAGCAGCCATAGTGTGTCTTCTAAAGGTGTGACTCTGTTCTGTTTTGTAATTCAGTTCAAGTGTAGCGATTTTGACATTCCCTCTATAAGCGATATCTTAGGATAAGTGTCTTTTTCTGTGTGACTTATTTCACTTAGAATCATCGTATCTAAATCCACTCATCATGCTGCTAACTAGCCTTATGACATTGATTTCATGGCTGAGTGATATTCCACTGTGCCAAGTACCACCATTTCTTTATCCATTTTTCTCTTTCCTGGGATATTGAAGGTGTACCGAAGTGGAGGTTCTTGGAAACAGAGCAGCCGTAAACTTTAGGGTGCCTGTGTCTTGTTGATTTTTAGTTTTCCCAATTTATACGCCCATGAGTGGAAGTGCCCTATGCTCTCAACGCTGTGTTTATTACTTGTTTCAGGACACACCGTACTCTTCTCCAGAGTGCCTGTTGGCAATTTACATCCCGCCCATCAGCGTAGCAAGGCTTCCATGTCTCCATGGCCTGTCCTGCTTTTCTGGTTTTTACACTTTGTTCAGCATGGCCCTTTTGACCGAGGGCAAGCGAGACTTCTTTGTAGCGCTGATTTGCCCTTCCGGCTTGCTTGGTTGGCCAAAAAGGGCGTATGCGTTTTTTCCTGAATATATTCAGGAAAAAACGCATACGCCCTTTTTGGCCAAGGGCATCATTGTCAACGTTTTGCCGCTTTTCATGTGCTTTAAAGGCGAGTCGAATCTACCTCCTGAAATCTGTTTCCTGCAAATCTGCCTTGCTTTCAAATCCTCTTCGTTGCCTTCCCTCAATATATTTGTGGACGAGAGTTCTCATTTATAACTCTGCACGTTTGTGAATTGCAGTGCCCCTGAGCTCCATTTGTCTCCTCGCTTTTTTGGGAGCTGGCCGCAAAAGCGCAGGATTGCTTCAGGCCCTATTTTGGTTCTGGGGGGCAGGCTGAGCCTGTGGTTCATTCTTCTTCCTGATGGGAAAATGGAGTGACCTATGCCTGTCCCAACACCTAGGGCTCGTCTCTCGTTGGTTCCGCGTCTTCCCGTTCATTCTCAGGACAAATTGCAACCTGTACAATCAGGAGGTTAAAGGTGCTGATTCTCCAAGTAGGCAGATGGTTAGTCAAGCGGCTGGAATGGCGAACCCGAGCACAAGGAGAGGAGAAATGAGGTGCGTTTTAGAAACCTTTCCCGATCTCACGGCATACCATCTTCTGGGTTTCCCATGCATGTTTTGATGTAGGAAGATTCCCTTGTACCTGGAGATTTGAGACCCATGGGGTGGGTACCCCGCGGTATTACTTTAAAGTATCTGCATTTGCTCACCCAACCTCACCAATCCTCTCAGCCCCAAGAGTGTCCAGCCTTATGTCTCATCCAGCTGTGGGTCTAGATATGGTCAATCCAGGTTGCATCAGAGACCCTGAACGGATTTTGTAAGAATTTCTCTCTCTTTCACTGTCTTTGCTTTGTGGGTTTTTTAAAGTAATGTATGTTTAGAATGGGGTTTGGCTGCTTTTCCCTGCTGCGTTTATGCCGCTTTACACCCTCTTGATTCACTTGCAGAGAGATATCGATACATAGGTTTTCAGATTCATACTAGTCAGATATATTCTTGTGCGGTGACTAGGGGGTGTTGAGTCCAGTTCACTGAGCAGGGAGTAGGCCTTGTCTATTACATATTTGGCTTATGGAGCGGTGTCTGAGCTAATTTCAAACCCTTGTTTTATGCATCACCCCACCTCACCTTTCCCGTTAAGCAGCCATAGTGTGTCTTCTAAAGGTGTGACTCTGTTCTGTTTTGTAATTCAGTTCAAGTGTAGCGATTTTGACATTCCCTCTATAAGCGATATCTTAGGATAAGTGTCTTTTTCTGTGTGACTTATTTCACTTAGAATCATCGTACCTAAATCCACTCATCATGCTGCTAACTAGCCTTATGACATTGATTTCATGGCTGAGTGATATTCCATTGTGCCAAGTACCACCATTTCTTTATCCATTTTTCTCTTTCCTGGGATATTGAGGGTGTACCGAAGTGGAGGTTCTTGGAAACAGAGCAGCCGTAAACTTTAGGGTGCCTGTGTCTTGTTGATTTTTAGTTTTCCCAATTTATACGCCCTTGAGTGGAAGTGCCCTATGCTCTCTACGCTGTGTTTATTACTTGTTTCAGGACACACGGTACTCTTCTCCAGAGTGCCTGTTGGCAATTTACATCCCGCCCATCAGCGTAGCAAGGCTCCCATGTCTCCATGGCCTGTCCTGCTTTTCTGGTTTTTACTGTTTGTTCAGCATGGCCCTTTTGACCGAGGGCAAGCGAGACTTCTTTGTAGCGCTGATTTGCCCTTCCGGCTTGCTTGGTTGGCCAAAAAGGGCGTATGCGTTTTTTCCTGAATATATTCAGGAAAAAACGCATACGCCCTTTTTGGCCAAGGGCATCATTGTCAACGTTTTGCCGCTTTTCATGTGCTTTAAAGGCGAGTCGAATCTACCTCCTGAAATCTGTTTCCTGCAAATCTGCCTTGCTTTCAAATCCTCTTCGTTGCCTTCCTTCAATATATTTGTGGACGAGAGTTCTCATTTATAACTCTGCACGTTTGTGAATTGCAGTGCCCCTGAGCTCCATTTGTCTCCTCGCTTTTTTGGGAGCTGGCCGCAAAAGCGCAGGATTGCTTCAGGCCCTATTTTGGTTCTGGGGGGCAGGCTGAGCCTGTGGTTCATTCTTCTTCCTGATGGGAAAATGGAGTGACCTATGCCTGTCCCAACACCTAGGGCTCGTCTCTCGTTGGTTCCGCGTCTTCCCGTTCATCCTCAGGACAAATTGCAACCTGTACAATCAGGAGGTTTAAGGTGCTGATTCTCCAAGTAGGGAGATGGTTAGTCAAGCGGCTGGAATGGCGAACCCGAGCACAAGGAGAGGAGAAATGAGGTGCGTTTTAGAAACCTTTCCCGATCTCATGGCATACCATCTTCTGGGTTTCCCATGCATGTTTTGATGTAGGAAGATTCCCTTGTACCTGGAGATTTGAGACCCATGGGGTGGGTACCCCGCGGTATTACTTTAAAGTATCTGCATTTGCTCACCCAACCTCACCAACCCTCTCAGCCCCAAGAGTGTCCAGCCTTATGTCTCATCCAGCTGTGGGTCTTGATATGGTCAATCCAGGTTGCATCATAGACCCTGAACGGATTTGGTAAGAATTTCTCTCTGTTTCACTGTCTTTGTTTTGTGGGTTTTTTAAAGTAATTTATGTTTAGAATGGGGCTTGGCTGCTTTTCCCTGCTGTGTTGATGCCGCTTTACACCCTCTTGATTCACTTGCAGAGAGATATCGATACATAGGTTTTCAGATTCTTACTAGTCAGATATATTCTTGTGTGTTGACTAGGGTGTGTTGAGTCCAGTTCACTGAGCAGGGAGTAGGCCTTGTCTATTACATATTTGGCTTATGGAGCGGTGTCTGAGCTAATTTCAAACCCTTGTTTTATGCATCACCCCACCTCACCTTTCCCGTTAAGCAGCCATAGTGTGTCTTCTAAAGGTGTGACTCTGTTCTGTTTTGTAATTCAGTTCAAGTGTAGCGATTTTGACATTCCCTCTATAAGCGATATCTTAGGATAAGTGTCTTTTTCTGTGTGACTTATTTCACTTAGAATCATCGTATCTAAATCCACTCATCATGCTGCTAACTAGCCTTATGACATTGATTTCATGGCTGAGTGATATTCCACTGTGCCAAGTACCACCATTTCTTTATCCATTTTTCTCTTTCCTGGGATATTGAAGGTGTACCGAAGTGGAGGTTCTTGGAAACAGAGCAGCCGTAAACTTTAGGGTGCCTGTGTCTTGTTGATTTTTAGTTTTCCCAATTTATACGCCCTTGAGTGGAAGTGCCCTATGCTCTCTACGCTGTGTTTATTACTTGTTTCAGGACACACCGTACTCTTCTCCAGAGTGCCTGTTGGCAATTTACATCCCGCCCATCAGCGTAGCAAGGCTCCCATGTCTCCATGGCCTGTCCTGCTTTTTTGGTTTTTACACTTTGTTCAGCATGGCCCTTTTGACCGAGGGCAAGCGAGACTTCTTTGTAGCGCTGATTTGCCCTTCCGGCTTGCTTGGTTGGCCAAAAAGGGCGTATGCGTTTTTTCCTGAATATATTCAGGAAAAAACGCATACGCCCTTTTTGGCCAAGGGCATCATTGTCAACGTTTTGCCGCTTTTCATGTGCTTTAAAGGCGAGTCGAATCTACCTCCTGAAATCTGTTTCCTGCAAATCTGCCTTGCTTTCAAATCCTCTTCGTTGCCTTCCCTCAATATATTTGTGGACGAGAGTTCCCATTTATAACTCTGCACGTTTGTGAATTGCAGTGCCCCTGAGCTCCATTTGTCTCCTCGCTTTTTTGGGAGCTGGCCGCAAAAGCGCAGGATTGCTTCAGGCCCTATTTTGGTTCTGGGGGGCAGGCTGAGCCTGTGGTTCATTCTTCTTCCTGATGGGAAAATGGAGTGACCTGTGCCTGTCCCAACACCTAGGGCTAGTCTTTCGTTGGTTCCCCGTCTTCCCGTTCATCCTCAGGACAAATTGCAACCTGGACGAAACAGTAGGTTAAAGGTGCTGATTCTCCAAGTAGGGAGATGGTTAGTCAAGCGGCTGGAATGGCGAACCCGAGCACAAGGAGAGGAGAAATGAGGTGCGTTTTAGAAGCCTTTCCCGATCTCACAGCATACCATCTTCTGGGTTTCCCATGCATGTTTTGATGTATGAAGATGCCCTTGTACCTGGAGATTTGAGACCCATGGGGTGGGTACCCCGCGGTATTATTTTAAAGTATCTGCATTTGCTCACCCAACCTCACCAATCCTCTCAGCCCCAAGAGTGTCCAGCCTTATGTCTCATCCAGCTGTGGGTCTAGATATGGTCAATCCAGGTTGCATCAGAGACCCTGAACGGATTTTGTAAGAATTTCTCTCTCTTTCACTGTCTTTGCTTTTTGGGTTTTTTAAAGTAATTTATGTTTAGAATCGGGCTTGGCTGCTTTTCCCTGCTGTGTTTATGCCGCTTTACACCCTCTTGATTCACTTGCAGAGAGATATCGATACATAGTTTTTCAGATTCATACTAGTCAGATATATTCTTGTGCGGTGACTAGGGGGTGTTGAGTCCAGTTCACTGAGCAGGGAGTAGGCCTTGTCTATTACATATTTGGCTTATGGAGCGGTGTCTGAGCTAATTTCAAACCCTTGTTTTATGCATCACCCCACCTCACCTTTCCCGTTAAGCAGCCATAGTGTGTCTTCTAAAGGTGTGACTCTGTTCTGTTTTGTAATTCAGTTCAAGTGTAGCGATTTTGACATTCCCTCTATAAGCGATATCTTAGGATAAGTGTCTTTTTCTGTGTGACTTATTTCACTTAGAATCATCGTACCTAAATCCACTCATCATGCTGCTAACTAGCCTTATGACATTGATTTCATGGCTGAGTGATATTCCATTGTGCGAAGTACCACCATTTCTTTATCCATTTTTCTCTTTCCTGGGATATTGAAGGTGTACCGAAGCGGAGGTTCTTGGAAACAGAGCAGCCGTAAACTTTAGGGTGCCTGTGTCTTGTTGATTTTTAGTTTTCCCAATTTATACGCCCATGAGTGGAAGTGCCCTATGCTCTCTACGCTGTGTTTATTACTTGTTTCAGGACACACCGTACTCTTCTCCAGAGTGCCTGTTGGCAATTTATATCCCGCCCATCAGCGTAGCAAGGCTCTCATGTCTCCATGGCCTGTCCTGCTTTTCTGGATTTTACTGTTTGTTCAGCATGGCCCTTTTGACCGAGGGCAAGCGAGACTTCTTTGTAGCGCTGATTTGCCCTTCCGGCTTGCTTGGTTGGCCAAAAAGGGCGTATGCGTTTTTTCCTGAATATATTCAGGAAAAAACGCATACGCCCTTTTTGGCCAAGGGCATCATTGTCAACGTTTTGCCGCTTTTCATGTGCTTTAAAGGCGAGTCGAATCTACCTCCTGAAATCTGTTTCCTGCAAATCTGCCTTGCTTTCAAATCCTCTTCGTTGCCTTCCCTCAATATATTTGTGGACGAGAGTTCTCATTTATAACTCTGCACGTTTGTGAATTGCAGTGCCCCTGAGCTCCATTTGTCTCCTCGCTTTTTTGGGAGCTGGCCGCAAAAGCGCAGGATTGCTTCAGGCCCTATTTTGGTTCTGGGGGGCAGGCTGAGCCTGTGGTTCATTCTTCTTCCTGATGGGAAAATGGAGTGACCTATGCCTGTCCCAACACCTAGGGCTCGTCTCTCGTTGGTTCCGCGTCTTCCCGTTCATCCTCAGGACAAATTGCAACCTGGACGAAACAGTAGGTTAAAGGTGCTGATTCTCCAAGTAGGGAGATGGTTAGTCAAGCGGCTGGAATGGCGAACCCGAGCACAAGGAGAGGAGAAATGAGGTGCGTTTTAGAAACCTTTCCCGATCTCACGGCATACCATCTTCTGGGTTTCCCATGCATGTTTTGATGTAGGAAGATTTCTTGTACCTGGAGATTTGAGACCCATGGGGTGGGTACCCCGCGGTATTACTTTAAAGTATCTGCATTTGCTCACCCAACCTCACCAATCCTCTCAGCCCCAAGAGTGTCCAGCCTTATGTCTCATCCAGCTGTGGGTCTAGATATGGTCAATCCAGGTTGCATCAGAGACCCTGAACGGATTTTGTAAGAATTTCTCTCTCTTTCACTGTCTTTGCTTTGTGGGTTTTTTAAAGTAATGTATGTTTAGAATGGGGTTTGGCTGCTTTTCCCTGCTGTGTTGATGCCGCTTTACACCCTCTTGATTCACTTGCAGAGAGATATCGATACATAGGTTTTCAGATTCATACTAGTCAGATATATTCTTGTGCGGTGACTAGGGGGTGTTGAGTCCAGTTCACTGAGCAGGGAGTAGGCCTTGTCTATTACATATTTGGCTTATGGAGCGGTGTCTGAGCTAATTTCAAACCCTTGTTTTATGCATCACCCCACCTCACCTTTCCCGTTAAGCAGCCATAGTGTGTCTTCTAAAGGTGTGACTCTGTTCTGTTTTGTAATTCAGTTCAAGTGTAGCGATTTTGACATTCCCTCTATAAGCGATATCTTAGGATAAGTGTCTTTTTCTGTGTGACTTATTTCACTTAGAATCATCGTACCTAAATCCACTCATCATGCTGCTAACTAGCCTTATGACATTGATTTCATGGCTGAGTGATATTCCATTGTGCCAAGTACCACCATTTCTTTATCCATTTTTCTCTTTCCTGGGATATTGAAGGTGTACCGAAGTGGAGGTTCTTGGAAACAGAGCAGCCGTAAACTTTAGGGTGCCTGTGTCTTGTTGATTTTTAGTTTTCCCAATTTATACGCCCTTGAGTGGAAGTGCCCTATGCTCTCTACGCTGTGTTTATTACTTGTTTCAGGACACACCGTACTCTTCTCCAGAGTGCCTGTTGGCAATTTACATCCCGCCCATCAGCGTAGCAAGGCTCCCATGTCTCCATGGCCTGTCCTGCTTTTCTGGTTTTTACTGTTTGTTCAGCATGGCCCTTTTGACCGAGGGCAAGCGAGACTTCTTTGTAGCGCTGATTTGCCCTTCCGGCTTGCTTGGTTGGCCAAAAAGGGCGTATGCGTTTTTTCCTGAATATATTCAGGAAAAAACGCATACGCCCTTTTTGGCCAAGGGCATCATTGTCAACGTTTTGCCGCTTTTCATGTGCTTTAAAGGCGAGTCGAATCTACCTCCTGAAATCTGTTTCCTGCAAATCTGCCTTGCTTTCAAATCCTCTTCGTTGCCTTCCCTCAATATATTTGTGGACGAGAGTTCTCATTTATAACTCTGCACGTTTGTGAATTGCAGTGCCCCTGAGCTCCATTTGTCTCCTCGCTTTTTGGGGAGCTGGCCGCAAAAGCGCAGGATTGCTTCAGGCCCTATTTTGGTTCTGGGGGGCAGGCTGAGACTGTGGTTCATTCTTCTTCCTGATGGGAAAATGGAGTGACCTATGCCTGTCCCAACACCTAGGGCTCGTCTCTCGTTGGTTCCGCGTCTTCCCGTTCATCCTCAGGACAAATTGCAACCTGTACAATCAGGAGGTTAAAGGTGCTGATTCTCCAAGTAGGGAGATGGTTAGTCAAGCGGCTGGAATGGCGAACCCGAGCACAAGGAGAGGAGAAATGAGGTGCGTTTTAGAAACCTTTCCCGATCTCATGGCATACCATCTTCTGGGTTTCCCATGCATGTTTTGATGTAGGAAGATTCCCTTGTACCTGGAGATTTGAGACCCATGGGGTGTGTTCCCCGCAGTGTTACTTTAAAGTATCTGCATTTGCTCACCCAACCTCACCAACCCTCTCAGCCCCAAGAGTGTCCAGCCTTATGTCTCATCCAGCTGTGGGTCTAGATATGGTCAATCCAGGTTGCATCAGAGACCCTGAACGGATTTTGTAAGAATTTCTCTCTCTTTCACTGTCTTTGTTTTGTGGGTTTTTTAAAGTAATTTATGTTTAGAATCGGGCTTGGCTGCTTTTCCCTGCTGTGTTGATGCCGCTTTACACCCTCTTGATTCACTTGCAGAGAGATATCGATACATAGGTTTTCAGATTCTTACTAGTCAGATATATTCTTGTGTGTTGACTAGGGTGTGTTGAGTCCAGTTCACTGAGCAGGGAGTAGGCCTTGTCTATTACATATTTGGCTTATGGAGCGGTGTCTGAGCTAATTTCAAACCCTTGTTTTATGCATCACCCCACCTCACCTTTCCCGTTAAGCAGCCATAGTGTGTCTTCTAAAGGTGTGACTCTGTTCTGTTTTGTAATTCAGTTCAAGTGTAGCGATTTTGACATTCCCTCTATAAGCGATATCTTAGGATAAGTGTCTTTTTCTGTGTGACTTATTTCACTTAGAATCATCGTATCTAAATCCACTCATCATGCTGCTAACTAGCCTTATGACATTGATTTCATGGCTGAGTGATATTCCACTGTGCCAAGTACCACCATTTCTTTATCCATTTTTCTCTTTCCTGGGATATTGAAGGTGTACCGAAGTGGAGGTTCTTGGAAACAGAGCAGCCGTAAACTTTAGGGTGCCTGTGTCTTGTTGATTTTTAGTTTTCCCAATTTATACGCCCATGAGTGGAAGTGCCCTATGCTCTCAACGCTGTGTTTATTACTTGTTTCAGGACACACCGTACTCTTCTCCAGAGTGCCTGTTGGCAATTTACATCCCGCCCATCAGCGTAGCAAGGCTCCCATGTCTCCATGGCCTGTCCTGCTTTTCTGGTTTTTACACTTTGTTCAGCATGGCCCTTTTGACCGAGGGCAAGCGAGACTTCTTTGTAGCGCTGATTTGCCCTTCCGGCTTGCTTGGTTGGCCAAAAAGGGCGTATGCGTTTTTTCCTGAATATATTCAGGAAAAAACGCATACGCCCTTTTTGGCCAAGGGCATCATTGTCAACGTTTTGCCGCTTTTCATGTGCTTTAAAGGCGAGTCGAATCTACCTCCTGAAATCTGTTTCCTGCAAATCTGCCTTGCTTTCAAATCCTCTTCGTTGCCTTCCCTCAATATATTTGTGGACGATAGTTCTCATTTATAACTCTGCACGTTTGTGAATTGCAGTGCCCCTGAGCTCCATTTGTCTCCTCGCTTTTTTGGGAGCTGGCCGCAAAAGCGCAGGATTGCTTCAGGCCCTATTTTGGTTCTGGGGGGCAGGCTGAGCCTGTGGTTCATTCTTCTTCCTGATGGGAAAATGGAGTGACCTGTGCCTGTCCCAACACCTAGGGCTAGTCTTTCGTTGGTTCCCCGTCTTCCCGTTCATCCTCAGGACAAATTGCAACCTGGACGAAACAGTAGGTTAAAGGTGCTGATTCTCCAAGTAGGGAGATGGTTAGTCAAGCGGCTGGAATGGCGAACCCGAGCACAAGGAGAGGAGAAATGAGGTGCGTTTTAGAAACCTTTCCCGATCTCACGGCATACCATCTTCTGGGTTTCCCATGCATGTTTTGATGTAGGAAGATTCCCTTGTACCTGGAGATTTGAGACCCATGGGGTGGGTACCCCGCGGTATTACTTTAAAGTATCTGCATTTGCTCACCCAACCTCACCAATCCTCTCAGCCCCAAGAGTGTCCAGCCTTATGTCTCATCCAGCTGTGGGTCTAGATATGGTCAATCCAGGTTGCATCAGAGACCCTGAACGGATTTTGTAAGAATTTCTCTCTCTTTCACTGTCTTTGCTTTGTGGGTTTTTTAAAGTAATGTATGTTTAGAATGGGGTTTGGCTGCTTTTCCCTGCTGTGTTTATGCCGCTTTACACCCTCTTGATTCACTTGCAGAGAGATATCGATACATAGGTTTTCAGATTCATACTAGTCAGATATATTCTTGTGCGGTGACTAGGGGGTGTTGAGTCCAGTTCACTGAGCAGGGAGTAGGCCTTGTCTATTACATATTTGGCTTATGGAGCGGTCTCTGAGCTAATTTCAAACCCTTGTTTTATGCATCACCCCACCTCACCTTTCCCGTTAAGCAGCCATAGTGTGTCTTCTAAAGGTGTGACTCTGTTCTGTTTTGTAATTCAGTTCAAGTGTAGCGATTTTGACATTCCCTCTATAAGCGATATCTTAGGATAAGTGCCTTTTTCTGTGTGACTTATTTCACTTAGAATCATCGTACCTAAATCCACTCATCATGCTGCTAACTAGCCTTATGACATTGATTTCATGGCTGAGTGATATTCCATTGTGCCAAGTACCACCATTTCTTTATCCATTTTTCTCTTTCCTGGGATATTGAAGGTGTACCGAAGTGGAGGTTCTTGGAAACAGAGCAGCCGTAAACTTTAGGGTGCCTGTGTCTTGTTGATTTTTAGTTTTCCCAATTTATACGCCCTTGAGTGGAAGTGCCCTATGCTCTCTACGCTGTGTTTATTACTTGTTTCAGGACACACCGTACTCTTCTCCAGAGTGCCTGTTGGCAATTTACATCCCGCCCATCAGCGTAGCAAGGCTCCCATGTCTCCATGGCCTGTCCTGCTTTTCTGGTTTTTACTGTTTGTTCAGCATGGCCCTTTTGACCGAGGGCAAGCGAGACTTCTTTGTAGCGCTGATTTGCCCTTCCGGCTTGCTTGGTTGGCCAAAAAGGGCGTATGCGTTTTTTCCTGAATATATTCAGGAAAAAACGCATACGCCCTTTTTGGCCAAGGGCATCATTGTCAACGTTTTGCCGCTTTTCATGTGCTTTAAAGGCGAGTCGAATCTACCTCCTGAAATCTGTTTCCTGCAAATCTGCCTTGCTTTCAAATCCTCTTCGTTGCCTTCCCTCAATATATTTGTGGACGAGAGTTCTCATTTATAACTCTGCACGTTTGTGAATTGCAGTGCCCCTGAGCTCCATTTGTCTCCTCGCTTTTTTGGGAGCTGGCCGCAAAAGCGCAGGATTGCTTCAGGCCCTATTTTGGTTCTGGGGGGCAGGCTGAGCCTGTGGTTCATTCTTCTTCCTGATGGGAAAATGGAGTGACCTATGCCTGTCCCAACACCTAGGGCTCGTCTCTCGTTGGTTCCGCGTCTTCCCGTTCATCCTCAGGACAAATTGCAACCTGTACAATCAGGAGGTTAAAGGTGCTGATTCTCCAAGTAGGGAGATGGTTAGTCAAGCGGCTGGAATGGCGAACCCGAGCACAAGGAGAGGAGAAATGAGGTGCGTTTTAGAAACCTTTCCCGATCTCATGGCATACCATCTTCTGGGTTTCCCATGCATGTTTTGATGTAGGAAGATTCCCTTGTACCTGGAGATTTGAGACCCATGGGGTGTGTTCCCCGCAGTGTTACTTTAAAGTATCTGCATTTGCTCACCCAACCTCACCAACCCTCTCAGCCCCAAGAGTGTCCAGCCTTATGTCTCATCCAGCTGTGGGTCTTGATATGGTCAATCCAGGTTGCATCATAGACCCTGAACGGATTTTGTAAGAATTTCTCTCTCTTTCACTGTCTTTGTTTTGTGGGTTTTTTAAAGTAATTTATGTTTAGAATCGGGCTTGGCTGCTTTTCCCTGCTGTGTTGATGCCGCTTTACACCCTCTTGATTCACTTGCAGAGAGATATCGATACATAGGTTTTCAGATTCTTACTAGTCAGATATATTCTTGTGTGTTGACAAGGCTGTGTTGAGTCCAGTTCACTGAGCAGGGAGTAGGCCTTGTCTATTACATTTTTGGCTTATGGAGTGGTCTCTGAGCTAATTTCAAACCCTTGTTTTATGCATCACCCCACCTCACCTTTCCCGTTAAGCAGCCATAGTGTGTCTTCTAAAGGTGTGACTCTGTTCTGTTTTGTAATTCAGTTCAAGTGTAGCGATTTTGACATTCCCTCTATAAGCGATATCTTAGGATAAGTGTCTTTTTCTGTGTGACTTATTTCACTTAGAATCATCGTATCTAAATCCACTCATCATGGCTAACTAGCCTTATGACATTGATTTCATGGCTGAGTGATATTCCACTGTGCCAAGTACCACCATTTCTTTATCCATTTTTCTCTTTCCTGGGATATTGAAGGTGTACCGAAGTGGGAGGTTCTTGGAAACAGAGCAGCCGTAAACTTTAGGGTGCCTGTGTCTTGTTGATTTTTAGTTTTCCCAATTTATACGCCCATGAGTGGAAGTGCCCTATGCTCTCAACGCTGTGTTTATTACTTGTTTCAGGACACACCGTACTCTTCTCCAGAGTGCCTGTTGGCAATTTACATCCCGCCCATCAGCGTAGCAAGGCTCCCATGTCTCCATGGCCTGTCCTGCTTTTCTGGTTTTTACACTTTTTTCAGCATGGCCCTTTTGACTGAGGGCAAGCGAGACTACTTTGTAGCGCTGATTTGCCCTTCCGGCTTGCTTGGTTGGCCAAAAACGCCGTATGCGTTTTTTCCTGAATATATTCAGGAAAAAACGCATACGCCGTTTTTGGCCAAGGGCATCATTGTCAACGTTTTGCCGCTTTTCATGTGCTTTAAAGGCGAGTCGAATCTACCTCCTGAAATCTGTTTCCTGCAAATCTGCCTTGCTTTCAAATCCTCTTCGTTGCCTTCCCTCAATATATTTGTGGACGAGAGTTCTCATTTATAACTCTGCACGTTTGTGAATTGCAGTGCCCCTGAGCTCCATTTGTCTCCTCGCTTTTTTGGGAGCTGGCCGCAAAAGCGCAGGATTGCTTCAGGCCCTATTTTGGTTCTGGGGGGCAGGCTGAGCCTGTGGTTCATTCTTCTTCCTGATGGGAAAATGGAGTGACCTGTGCCTGTCCCAACACCTAGGGCTAGTCTTTCGTTGGTTCCCCGTCTTCCCGTTCATCCTCAGGACAAATTGCAACCTGGACGAAACAGTAGGTTAAAGGTGATGATTCTCCAAGTAGGGAGATGGTTAGTCAAGCGGCTGGAATGGCGAACCCGAGCACAAGGAGAGGAGAAATGAGGTGCGTTTTAGAAACCTTTCCCGATCTCACGGCATACCATCTTCTGGGTTTCCCATGCATGTTTTGATGTAGGAAGATTCCCTTGTACCTGGAGATTTGAGACCCATGGGGTGGGTACCCCGCGGTATTACTTTAAAGTATCTGCATTTGCTCACCCAACCTCACCAATCCTCTCAGCCCCAAGAGTGTCCAGCCTTATGTCTCATCCAGCTGTGGGTCTAGATATGGTCAATCCAGGTTGCATCAGAGACCCTGAACGGATTTTGTAAGAATTTCTCTCTCTTTCACTGTCTTTGCTTTGTGGGTTTTTTAAAGTAATGTATGTTTAGAATGGGGTTTGGCTGCTTTTCCCTGCTGTGTTTATGCCGCTTTACACCCTCTTGATTCACTTGCAGAGAGATATCGATACATAGGTTTTCAGATTCATACTAGTCAGATATATTCTTGTGCGGTGACTAGGGGGTGTTGAGTCCAGTTCACTGAGCAGGGAGTAGGCCTTGTCTATTACATATTTGGCTTATGGAGCGGTGTCTGAGCTAATTTCAAACCCTTGTTTTATGCATCACCCCACCTCACCTTTCCCGTTAAGCAGCCATAGTGTGTCTTCTAAAGGTGTGACTCTGTTCTGTTTTGTAATTCAGTTCAAGTGTAGCGATTTTGACATTCCCCCTAAAAGCGATATCTTAGGATAAGTGTCTTTTTCTGTGTGACTTATTTCACTTAGAATCATCGTACCTAAATCCACTCATCATGCTGCTAACTAGCCTTATGACATTGATTTCATGGCTGAGTGATATTCCATTGTGCCAAGTACCACCATTTCTTTATCCATTTTTCTCTTTCCTGGGATATTGAAGGTGTACCGAAGTGGAGGTTCTTGGAAACAGAGCAGCCGTAAACTTTAGG